>NW_028225179.1:35858704-35916204 GCF_052327205.1 Somniosus microcephalus | reverse complement strand
TCCTGCTTCTCTCTCTCCCTTTGTGTCTCTCTCTCCCTCTCTCCATTATTCCAGCTGCATCTTTCTGCCTCTCTGCTTCTTTCTCTCTGCCTGTCTCCCCAGCTGTTTCTGCCTCATTGTAAACACACAAGCACTGGCGATCCCCGTGAAAGACATCAGTCAGTGTTCAGAAATCTCCCTGGCAGAGAGGGACCGAGAGACACCAGTCACTGTACAGACATCTCCCCGAGAGAGAGAGGGACCGAGAGACACCAGTCAGTGTGCAGACATCTCCCTGAGAGAGAGGGACCAAGAGACACCAGTCAGTGTACAGATATCTCCCCGAGAGAGAGAGAGAGGGACCGAGAGACACCAGTCAGTGTACAGATATCTCCCTGAGAGAGAGGGACCGAGAGACACCAGTCAGTGTACAGATATCTCCCCGAGAGAGAGAGGGACCGAGAGACACCAGTCAGTGTACAGATATCTCCCCGAGAGAGAGAGGGACCGAGCGACACCAGTCAGTGTACAGATATCTCCCCGAGAGAGAGGGGGACTGAGAGACACCAGTCAGTGTGCAGATATCTCCCTGAGAGAGAGAGAGAGGGACCGAGAGGCACCAGTCAGTGTACAGATATCTCCCCAAGAGAGAGGGGGACCGAGAGACACCAGTCAGTGTACAGATATCTCCCCGAGAGAGAGAGGGACCGAGCGACACCAGTCAGTGTACAGATATCTCCCTGAGAGAGAGAGGGACCGAGCGACACCAGTCAGTGTACAGATATCTCCCCGAGAGAGGGACCGAGCGACAGTCAGTGTACAGATATCTCCCCGAGAGAGAGAGGGACCGAGAGACACCAGTCAGTGTACAGATATCTCCCCGAGAGAGAGAGGGGACCGAGAGACACCAGTCAATGTACAGATATCTCCCTGGCGGAGAGGGACTGAGAGACACCAGTCAGTGTACAGATATCTCCCCGAGGGACAGGGACCGAGAGACACCAGTCAGTGTACAGATATCTCCCTGAGAGAGAGAGACCGAGAGACACCAGTCAGTGTACCGGTATCTCCCCGAGAGAGAGAGACCGAGAGACGCCAGTCAGTGTACAGATATCTTCCTGGCAGAGAGGGACCGAGAGACACCAGTCAGTGTACAGATATCTCCGTGAGAGAGAGAGGGACCGAGCGACACCAGTCAGTGTACAGATATCTCCCCGAGAGAGAGAGGGACCGAGAGACACCAGTCAGTGTGCAGACATCTCCCCGAGAGAGAGGGACCGAGAGACGCCAGTCGTACTGCCAAACTTGGGCCCTGACAATAAATCCCCAAAAAACCCAAAGTCCTTGTGTTCCAGCAAAGATCGAGACATCAGGGACCCAAAATAAATTTCACAATAGGAACAACCAAAATTGAACAAACCACTAACTACACATACTTGGGCTTAAAAATCAGTTCTACGGGAAACTTCAAACTGGCTGTGAATGAACTGAAAGAGAAAGCAAGAAGGGCTTTCTATGCCATTCAAAAAATCAATCCAAATAGAAATCCCAATTAGCATTTGGCTCCAAACTTTCAAATCAGTAATTGAACTAATTGCACTCTATGGCAGTGAGGTGTGGGGACCGCTAACACAACAAGAATTTGCACAATGGGACAAACACCCAATTGAGATCCTACATGCAGAATTCTGTAAAAGTATCCTCCGGACTCAAAGGAAAACCGTAAACAATGCATGCAGGGCAGAACTAGGCCAATATCCATTAATAATCACTATCCAAAAAAGAGCCACCAAATTTTGGAAACACCTAGAAATGAGCAATCCCCAGTGCTATCATTACGAAGCCCTGAAATGCCAAGAGAGGACCATAAAGAAGAATACCCTCAGTCAACTAGTCCTGGGACTCAGTGAAGTAACTACTAACAATACTAACACTAACCAGCCCCAGGACAGTGACAGCGTAACACAAAGAATTCGACCCAACACAATCGTCGTTAAGCAAAAGGAAAAAGATCTGTCATATTGGGCAGAAACAACAAAAACCCAAAGCAAACTCAATTGCTACTTGGCCCTAAACAGACAAGACAACACGGCTGATTACCTGACCACGGTAAAGGATAGCAAACTGAGAAAAACTTTGACAATGTACAGACTTAGCGAACATAGCCTGGCGATCGAAAAAGGTAGACACAGACAGACCCGGCTACCAAGAGAGGACAGGATATGCTCTCACTGCAGTCAGGGAGTGGTGGAGACAGAGATGCACTTCCTCACAGCTTGTAGAAAATATCAGGGCATAAAGGAGAATTTCTACCCAAAATTCACAAAAAGATGGCCGGAATTCAGAAATTGGAACGACGACCAAAAACTCCCCTACCTACTAGGGGAAGAGAGAAATTGCATAACACTAGCGGCACACTATGTTACAGCTTGCCATAAACAGAGGGACAACCAGTAAATATAAGAAAAGAGTATATATAAATTATATGAAAGTATGTATTTATACACTCTGTTTAGACACTGTATGGATAGATCTGTATTTTTGTGAACCAACATGAATGTTTTCCGATGCTTTGGCAACATAAGATGTAACTTGTCATGCCAATAAAGCGATTTGAATTGAATTGACTTGAATTCCCACATAGAGCAAGAGGAGCACATCATGGGGCTGGGCTCTCCCGGCACGGCCTACCCCTTTAATCAACTTCAGTGAACTTAGTTCAATACCACCAGTCAAGTAAGCCTCACCCGGTCTCCGGAGCCCCTCGCAGGCCCGCTCTGCCGCCGAAGCTCCGAGGCCTCGCCCTGACTCCCCCAACTCCCGGCACTCTTGCTGGCACTCTGTTCAAGCCGCGCACTGCGTGCAAGCTCGCACTGGCGAGCCTGTTTTTATAGGCCTTGAAAGCATGATTTGCTGAGCTGAGCCCAGCACCGCTCCAAGAGAAGCAGGATCAGCACAAGACTCCATGTTCCCTTGTTAACTGCCTTCAGCTGCACTGAGTGGCTTGCCTCTAGATTTAACCCTTGCAGCGCCGGGACAGTGTCGAGGGAGCCTCCCTCTGCCTTTAACCCTTGCAGCGCCGGGACAGTGTCGAGGGAGCCTCCCTCTGCCTTTAACCCTTGCAGTGCCGGGACAGTGTCGAGGGAGCCTCCCTCTGCCTTTAACCCTTGCAGCGCCGGGACAGTGTCGAGGGAGCCTCCCTCTGCCTTTAACCCTTGCAGCGCCGGGACAGTGTCGAGGGAGCCTCCCTCTGCCTTTAACCCTTGCAGCGCCGGGACAGTGTCGAGGGAGCCTCCCTCTGCCTTTAACCCTTGCAGCGCCGGGACAGTGTCGAGGGAGCCTCCCTCTGCCTTTAACCCTTGCAGCGCCGGGACAGTGTCGAGGGAGCCTCCCTCTGCCTTTAACCCTTGCAGCGCCGGGACAGTGTCGAGGGAGCCGCCCTCTGCCTTTAACCCTTGCAGCGCCGGGACAGTGTCGAGGGAGCCGCCCTCTGCCTTTAACCCTTGCAGCGCCGGGACAGTGTCGAGGGAGCCTCCCTCTGCCTTTAACCCTTGCAGTGCCGGGACAGTGTCGAGGGAGCCTCCCTCTGCCTTTAACCCTTGCAGTGCCGGGACAGTGTCGAGGGAGCCTCCCTCTGCCTTTAACCCTTGCAGCGCCGGGACAGTGTCGAGGGAGCCTCCCTCTGCCTTTAACCCTTGCAGCGCCGGGACAGTGTCGAGGGAGCCTCCCTCTGCCTTTAACCCTTGCAGTGCCGGGACAGTGTCGAGGGAGCCGCCCTCTGCCTTTAACCCTTGCAGCGTCGGGACAGTGTCGAGGGAGCCGCCCTCTGCCTTTAACCCTTGCAGCGCCGGGACAGTGTCGAGGGAGCCTCCCTCTGCCTTTAACCCTTGCAGTGCCGGGACAGTGTCGAGGGAGCCTCCCTCTGCCTTTAACCCTTGCAGCGCCGGGACAGTGTCGAGGGAGCCTCCCTCTGCCTTTAACCCTTGCAGCGCCGGGACAGTGTCAAGGGAGCCTCCCTCTGCCTTTAACCCTTGCTGCGCCTGCCCCGGGAGTGATTGACGGGACAGTGTAGAGGGAGCTTCACTCTGTATCTAACCCTTGCTGTACCTGCCCCGGGCGTGATTGACGGGACAGTGTAGCGGGAGCTTCGCTCTGTATTTAACCCGTGCTGTGCCTGCCCCGGGAGTGATTGACGGGACAGTGGAGTTGCTGTGTTTATTGAGTGTTTATGGCGGAGTTGCTGTGTTTATTCAGTGTTTATGGCGGAGTTGCTGTGTTTATTGAGTGTTTATGGCGGAGTTGCTGTGTTGATTGAGTGTTTATGGCGGAGTTGCTGTGTTTATTGAGTGTTTATGGCGGAGTTGCTGTGTTTATTGAGTGTTTATGGTGGAGTTGCTGTGTTTATTGAGTGTTTATGGCGGAGTTGCTGTGTTTATTGAGTGTTTATGGCGGAGTTGCTGTGTTTATTGAGTGTTTATGGTGGAGTTGCTGTGTTTATTGAGTGTTTATGGTGGAGTTGCTGTGTTTATTGAGTGTTTATGGCGGAGTTGCTGTGTTTATTGAGTGTTTATGGCGGAGTTGCTGTGTTTATTCAGTGTTTATGGTGGAGTTGCTGTGTTTATTCAGTGTTTATGGTGGAGTTGCTGTGTTTACTGAGTGTTTATGGTGGAGTTGCTGTGTTTATTGAGTGTTTATGGTGGAGTTGCTGTGTTTATTGAGTGTTTATGGTGGAGTTGCTGTGTTTATTGAGTGTTTATGGCGGAGTTGCTGTGTTTATTGAGTGTTTATGGCGGAGTTGCTGTGTTTATTCAGTGTTTATGGTGGAGTTGCTGTGTTTACTGAGTGTTTATGGTGGAGTTGCTGTATTTATTGAGTGTTTATGGTGGAGTTGCTGTGTTTATTGAGTGTTTATGGTGGAGTTGCTGTGTTTATTGAGTGTTTATGGCGGAGTTGCTGTGTTTATTCAGTGTTTATGGTGGAGTTGCTGTGTTTACTGAGTGTTTATGGTGGAGTTGCTGTGTTTACTGAGTGTTTATGGTGGAGTTGCTGTGTTTATTGAGTGTTTATGGTGGAGTTGCTGTGTTTACTGAGTGTTTATGGTGGAGTTGCTGTGTTTATTGAGTGTTTATGGTGGAGTTGCTGTGTTTATTGAGTGTTTATGGTGGAGTTGCTGTGTTTATTGAGTGTTTATGGTGGAGTTGCTGTGTTTATTGAGTGTTTATGGCGGAGTTGCTGTGTTTATTCAGTGTTTATGGTGGAGTTGCTGTGTTTACTGAGTGTTTATGGTGGAGTTGCTGTGTTTACTGAGTGTTTATGGTGGAGTTGCTGTGTTTATTGAGTGTTTATGGTGGAGTTGCTGTGTTTATTGAGTGTTTATGGCGGAGTTGCTGTGTTTATTCAGTGTTTATGGTGGAGTTGCTGTGTTTATTGAGTGTTTATGGTGGAGTTGCTGTCTTTACTGAGTGTTTATGGTGGAGTTGCTGTGTTTATTGAGTGTTTATGGTGGAGTTGCTGTGTTTATTGAGTGTTTATGGTGGAGTTGCTGTGTTTATTGAGTGTTTATGGTGGAGTTGCTGTGTTTATTGAGTGTTTATGGCGGAGTTGCTGTGTTTATTGAGTGTTTATGGCGGAGTTGCTGTGTTTACTGAGTGTTTATGGTGGAGTTGCTGTGTTTATTGAGTGTTTATGGTGGAGTTGCTGTGTTTATTGAGTGTTTATGGTGGAGTTGCTGTCTTTACTCACAGGCTGTGCCGGGCCCGCAGCCTCCCCTGGGCCTGGAGCGGGGCCTCGGGTTCCGGGTCTGGGCGGACCGAGGGTGGCGGGAGGAGGCCGAGCATCTGGAGGTGTCCGGAGCCTCGGCGCAGTGTCCGCAGTGTCCAGAGTGTCCGGTGTTTCCGGAGTCCGCGCCGTTGCCCAGCAACCGACAGACGCGCAGACTCGGAGAGAGAAAAATATTATAAATAAACCCCCAAAACACCCCAATAAACCCCCAAAAATCACAATAAACCCCCAAAACACCCCAATAAACCCCCAAAACACCCCAATAAACCCCCAAAAATCACAATAAACCCCCAAAAATCACAATAAACCCCCCAAAAATCACAATAAACCCCCAAAAATCACAATAAACCCCCCAAAATCACAATAAACCCCCCAAAATCACAATAAACCTCCAAAAATCACAATAAACCCCCAAAAAATCACAATAAACCTCCAAAAATCACAATAAACCCCCAAAAACCCCAATAAACCCCCAAAAAGTCACAATAAACAACCAAAAAATCACAATAAACCCCCAAAAAATCACAATAAACCCCCAAAACACCCCAATAAACCCCCAAAAATCACAATAAACCTCCAAAAATCACAATAAACCCCCAAAAATCACAATAAACCCCCCAAAAATCACAATAAACCCCCCAAAAATCACAATAAACCCCCAAAAACCCCAATAAACCCCCAAAAAGTCACAATAAACAACCAAAAAATCACAATAAACCCCCAAAAAATCACAATAAACCCCCAAAAAATCACAATAAACCCCCCAATAAACCCCCCCAAAAAATCCCAAAAAATCCCAATAAACCCCCAAACCGGGGAGCGAAGTCCCCCCCTCCCCTCGCCCCGGGGACCGAAGTCCCCCCCTCCCCTCGCCCCGGGGACCGATGTCCCCCCTCCCCTCGCCCCGGGGACCGAAGTCCCCCCCTCCCCTCGCCCCGGGGACCGAAGTCCCCCCCTCCCCTCGCCCCGGGGACCGAAGTCCCCCCCTCCCCTCGCCCCGGGGACCGAAGTCCCCCCCTCCCCTCGCCCCGGGGACCGAAGTCCCCCCCTCCCCTCGCCCCGGGGACCGAAGTCCCCCCCTCCCCTCGCCCCGGGGACCGAAGCCCCCCTCCCCTCGCCCCGGGGACCGAAGTCCCCCCCCTCCCCTCGCCCCGGGGACCGAAGTCCCCCCCCTCCCCTCGCCCCGGGGACCGAAGTCCCCCCCCTCCCCTCGCCCCGGGGACCGAAGTCCCCCCCCTCCCCTCGCCCCGGGGACCGAAGTCCCCCCCTCCCCTCGCCCCGGGGACCGAGGTCCCCCCCTCCCCTCGCCCCGGGGACCGAGGTCCCCCCCCTCCCCTCGCCCCGGGGACCGAAGTCCCCCCCTCCCCTCGCCCCGGGGACCGAAGTCCCCCCCTCCCCTCGCCCCGGGGACCGAAGTCCCCCCCTCCCCTCGCCCCGGGGACCGAGGTCCCCCCCTCCCCTCGCCCCGGGGACCGAAGCCCCCCTCCCCTCGCCCCAGGGACCGAAGCCCCTCGCCCCGAGGACCGAAGCCCCCCTCCCCTCGCCCCGGGGACCGAAGCCCCCCTCCCCTCGCCCCGGGGACCGAAGCCCCCCCTCCCCTCGCCCCGGGGACCGAAGCCCCCCCTCCCCTCGCCCCGGGGACCGAAGCCCCCCCTCCCCTCGCCCCGGGGACCGAAGCCCCTCGCCCCGGGGACCGAAGCCCCCCCTCGCCCCGGGGACCGAAGCCCCCCTCACCTCGCCCCAGGGACCGACGCCGCCCCTCCCCTCGCCCCGGGGACCGAAGCCCCCCCTCCCCTCGCCCCGGGGACCGAAGCCCCCCTCCCCTCGCCCCGGGGACCGAAGCCCCCCTCCCCTCGCCCCGGGGACCGAAGCCCCCCCTCCCCTCGCCCCGGGGACCGAAGCCCCCCCTCCCCTCGCCCCGGGGACCGAAGCCCCCCCTCCCCTCGCCCCGGGGACCGAAGCCCCCCTCCCCTCGCCCCGGGGACCGAAGCCCTCCTCCCCTCGCCCCGGGGACCGAAGCCCCCCCTCCCCTCGCCCCGGGGACCGAAGCCCCCCTCCCCTCGCCCCGGGGACCGAAGACCCCTTCCCTCGCCCCAGGGACCGAAGCCCCCCTCGCCCCGGGGACCGAAGCTCCCCTCACCTCGCCCCGGGGACTGAAGCCCCCCTCACCTCGCCCCAGGGACCGACGCCGCCCCTCCCCTCGCCCCAGGGACCGAAGCCCCCCCTCCCCTCGCCCCAGGGACCGAAGCCCCCCACTTAGTGACACGATTGTAATATTGGAAACAGGGCAGCCAATTTGAGCACAGCAAGCTCCCACAAACAGCAACGTGATGAATGACCAGGTAATCTGTTTTAGTGATGTTGGTTGAGGGATAAATATTGGCCTCAGGAAACCAGGAGAACTCCTCACCCTTCTCCTCTTCCGATCGCAGCTGTGGAGTCTTTTACATCCACCCGAGACGGATTATCGACTCATCTGAAAGACAGCACCTCCGACAGTGCAGCACTCCCTCAGTACCCGCCCCTCCAAAAGTGCAGCACTCCCTCAGTACTGCCCCCCCACCCCCAACCCCGACAGTGCGGCACTCCCTCAGTACTACCCCTCCGACAGTGCGGCGCTCCCTCAGTACTGCCCCTCCGACAGTGTGGAGCTCCCTCATTACTGCCCCTCCGACAGTGCGGTGCTCCCTCAGTACCGCCCCTCCGACAGTACGGTGCTCCCTCAGTACTGCCCCTCCGACAGTGCGGCGCTCCCTCAGTACTGCCCCTCCGACAGTGCGGCACTCCCTCAGTACTGTCCCTCCGACAGTGCGGCACTCCCTCAGTGCTGCCCCTCTGACAGTGCGGCGCTCCCTCAGTACTGCCCCTCCAACAGTGCAGCACTCCTTCAGTACTGTCCCTCCGACAGTGCGGCACTCCCTCAGTACTGCCCCTCCGACAGTGCGCCGCTCCCTCAGTACTGCCCCTCCGACAGTGCGCCGCTCCCTCAGTACTGCCCCTCCGACAGTGCAGCACTCCCTCAGTACTGCTCCTCCGACAGTGCAGCGCTCCCTCAATACTGCCCCTCCGACAGTGCGGCGCTCCCTCAGTACTGCACTGGGAGTGTCCGCCTACATTTTTGTGCTCAAGTCTCTGGAGTGGGACTTGATCCCACAACCTTCTGACTCAGAGGCAACAGTGCCACCCACTGAGACATGGCTGACAGAGAGAGAGACACACACAGACCGAGGGAGAAAGGGAGACAGAATCAGAGAGAGAGACAGAGGCCCTGCATGTGTCTCTGAAGATCACTGTGGTGGTTGAGCTAAATCGAGCCAGGAGGAATGTAAATGAGGATGTGGTGTGCGACCTGTGGCTGGGAGACGGAAGAGGAAGATGGGGAAGTGGGAACCACACAGTGAAAGCTGGAGAGGCCCTTTCTCAAGTAGCCCAGCGGTACCCGCAGCACGCAGTTCTGGGGTCACTGTTCTCACCGCCGAGCAGGTGTTTGATGGCACTTTCTGAAATGCGATGTGGAAACAAGGAACTGCTCCCCCAGGGCACAGAATCCATTCACGACAAAACTCTTAAACATAGAAACATAGAAGATAGGAGCAGGAGTAGGCCATTCGGCCCTTCGAGCCTGCTCCGCCATTCAATGAGATCATGGCTGATCATCCAAATTCAGTACCCTGTCCCTGCCTTTTCCCCATATCCCTTGATCCCTTTAGCCTCAAGAAATATATCCAACTCTTTCTTGAATATATTTAATGAACTGGCCTCCACCGCCCTCTGTGGCAGAGAATTCCACAGGTTCACCACTCTCTGGGTGAAGAAATTCCTCCTCATTTCAGTCCTAAATGGCTTACCCCTTATCCTTGGACTATGACCCCTGGTTCTGGACTCCCCGGCCATCAGAAACATCCTTTCTGCATCTAGTCTGTCCAGACCTGACAGAATTTTATAGGTTTCGATGAGATCCCCTCTCAATCTTCTAAACTCCAGTGAGTATAAGCCCAATTGACACAATCTCTCCTCGTACGTCATTCCCGCCATCCCAGGTATCAGCCTGGTGAATCTTCGCTGCACTCCCTCCATGGCAAGAACGTCCTTCCTCAGGTAAGGTGACCAAAACTGCACACAATACTCAAGGTGTGGTCTCACCAAGGCCCTGTACAACTGCAGCAAGACATCCTTGTTCTTGTACTCGAACCCTCTTGCTACGAAGGCCAACATACCATTTGCCTTCTTAACCGCCTGCTGCACCTGCATGCTTACCTTCAGCGACTGGTGCACAAGAACACCCAGGTCTCTTTGCACTTCCCCTTCTCCCAATCTATTGCCATTCAAATAATAATCTGCCTTCCTGTTTTTGCCACCAAAGTGGATAACCTCACATTTATCCACATTATAGTGCATTTGCCATGTTTCTGCCCAATCACCCAACCTGTCCAAATCATACTGGAGTTTCACGACATCCTCCTCACAGCTTACCCTCTCACCCAGCTTTGTGTCATCTGCAAATTTGGAGATATTACATCCAATTCCCTCGTCCAGATCATTAATATATATTGTGAACAGCTGGGACCGGTTGAAGGGCTCAGTCAGTGTGGCAGCATTAACCACGAGAGCTCCCAGGGCAGGTACAGCACGGGATTAGATACAGAGCAAAGCTCCCTCTACTGTAAGGGGTCTTTTTAACGAGCTTGTGGTGTGCGAGATCGATTCTTGATTTCACACTGCTCGTGAGCGGTTTCGAAGCGCTCCCCCCTCACTGATTCTAGACACTGGACTTATTGCCAGACCACCTTGATGTGTTGGTCCAACTTGTGACTCGGAAGACAAATGGATCAGGTGAGACAAGGTAAGTTTTAAAATGAATGGTTTCTTTATTTATAAGGAGAATAAAAACACAGGGAACAAAGAAACAACACAGACAAAATCATTAACACGCCTCCCAATGGGAACTAAAGTTTAACACACAAGAATTACTTTGACTATCTTAAAATACATCAATTCATTAGCTGCGGTATAATAAAACGGGGGTGGGGAAAGCGCGCGGTACAACGAAGGATAAATAACACTCCCGATTACAAAGCCCTTAATATTAAAACCCTCCCGTCTCTAAAGTATCCCTCTACTAGGTCAGCTAGGTGGAGTTGGGCCTCTATGCTCACCAGGGTTTTAAAACTGTCCTCGACCTTGGTGCTCCTGTAGCTTCCGGGATTCCCGATTGATCTTCCTTCTGGGACGGGCTCCTGAACCTGCTCTCCTGCTCGAACTTGTAGAACCTCCGTGCTCCTCGAACCATAATCGAACCTCCTAATCGGACCTCTCCACTCGAACCGTTCGACTTAACCTTAACCTCTCGTTGCTCTCTGCCTCCGATCGTACCTTCTGCCCGTCGATTTTCCCCCAACAGTTATACTGTTTCCTTGCCCTTATCTTTGGCGCCAAATCAGGGGTTTTCTTTTGTCAAAGTCTTGGGCCGGCTACTTTGACAAAAGCTGGTACTTTAGTTTAACGACTTTAATCGTGGCCGAAACCAAACTGATGGGTTATGTCCCGTGTCCCGCTGAGTTTGATGCAGATAATGGGTCTTGTCTGTGCGCTGTGATTTCAGTGATGGGTTTACGTTTATCTGGCGATTAACATGACCTTTTCAAGTGCAAGTCCTTTGTTTTTGACTTCGTTACTGCTGCTACCTTTATTACCATATCAATTGCAGTCAGTCTGGAATTTTCCAATCGGTGGTGATTCAGGTTTCTTTAATGTTGTGTCTTTATGCATTTCTCCACTTCACCTGAAGAAGGAGCAGCGCTCCGAAAGCTTGTGATTTCAAATAAAGCTGTTGGACTATAACCTGGTGTTGTGTGACTTTTTACAGGTTTCTTTAAGGTATTGCAGTGGTATGTCCTTCTGAAATGAGTCATGTGATCTGCCGACTCCATCTTGTGCTCTTAAAAATGTGGCCATTTCAGGGGTTTTAAAATGTAGGCTGTATTTTCCTGGATTTTGCGAATCCTATACTACACTGTCCCGTCAAACACTCCCAGGGCAGGTACAGCACGGGTTAGATACAGAGCAAAGCTCCCTCTACACTGTCCCATCAAACACTCCCAGGGCAGGTACAGCACGGGTTAGATACAGAGCAAAGCTCCCTCTACACTGCTCCATCAAACACTCCCAGGGCAGGTACAGCACGGGTTAGATACAGAGTAAAGCTCCCTCTACACTGTCCCATCAAACACTCCCAGGGCAGGTACAGCATGGGTTAGATACAGAGTAAAGCTCCCTCTACAATGTCCCATCAAACACTCCCAGGGCAGGTACAGCATGGAGTTAGATACAGAGTAAAGCTCCCTCTACACTGCCCCATCAAACACTCCCAGGGCAGGTACAGCATGGGGTTAGATACAGAGTAAAGTTCCCTCTACACTGTCCCATCAAACACTCCCAGGACAGGTACAACATGGAGTTAGATACAGAGTAAAGCTCCCTCTACATTGTCCCATCAAACACTCCCAGGGCAGGTACAGCACGGGTTAGATACAGAAAAAATCTCCCTCTACACTATCGCATCAAACACTCCCAGGGCAGGTACCGCATTGGTTAGACACAGAGTAAAGCTCCCTCTACACTGTCCCATCAAACACTCCCAGGGCAGGTACAGCATGGGGTTAGATACAGAGTAAAGCTCCCTCTACACTGTCCCATCAAACACTCCCAGGGCAGGTACAGCACGGGTTAGATACAGAGTAAAGCGCCCTCTACACTGTCCCATCAAACACTCCCAGGGCAGGTACAGCACAGGGTTAGATACAGAGTAAAGCTCCCTCTACACTGTCCCGTCAAACACTCCCAGGGCAGGTACAGCACGGGGTTAGATACAGAGTAAAGCTTCTTCTACACTGTCCCGTCAAACACTCCCAGGGCAGGTACAGCAAGGAGTTAGATACAGAGTAAAGCTACCTCTACACTGTCCCATCAAACACTCCCAGGACAGGTACAACACGGAGGTAGATACAGATTAAAGCTCCCTCTACACTGTCCCATCAAACACTCCCAGGGCAGGTACAGCACGGGTTAGATACAGAATAAAGCTCCCTCTACACTGTCCCATTTAACACTCCCAGGGCAGGTACAGCACGGGTTAGATACAGAGTAAAGCTCCCTCTACACTGTCCCATCAAACACTCCCAGGGCAGGTACAGCACGGGTTAGACACAGAGTAAAGCTCCCTCTACACTGTCCCATCAAACACTCCCAGGGCAGGTACAGCACAGGTTGATACAGAATAAAGCTCCCTCTACACTGCCCCTTTTAACACTCCCAGGGCAGGTACAGCACGAGTTAGATGCAGAGTAAAGCTCCCTCTACACTGTCCCGTCAAACACTCCCAGGGCAGGTACAGCAAGGGGTTAGATACAGAGTAAAGCTCCCTCTACACTGTCCCAAAAAACACTCCCAGGGCAGGTACAACACAGAGTTAGATACAGAGTAAAGCTCCCTCTGCACTGTCCCATCAAACACTCCCAGGGCAGGTACAGCACAGGTTAGATTCAGAGTATAGCTCCCTCTACACTGTCCCATCATACACTCCCAGGGCAGGTACAACACGGGTTAGATACAGAGTAAAGCTCCCTCTACACTGCCCCATCAAACACTCCCAGGGCAGGTACAGCACGGGGTTAGATACAGAGTAAAGCTCCCTCTACACTGTCCCATCAAACACTCCCAGGGCAGGTACAGCACGGGTTAGATACAGAGTAAAGCTCCCGCTACACTGTCCCATCAAACACTCCCAGGGCAGGTACAGCACGGGTTAGATACAGAGTAAAGCTCCCTCTACACTGTCCCATCAAACACTCCCGGGGCAGGTACAGCACGGGTTAGATACAGAGTAAAACTCCCTCTACACTGTCCCATCAAACACTTCCAGGACAGATACAGCACGGGTTAGATACAGAGTAAAACTCCCTCTACACTGTCCCATCAAACACTTCCAGGACAGGTACAGCACGGGTTAGATAGAGAGTACAGCTCCCTCTATACTGTCCCATCAAACACTTCCAGGACAGATACAGCACGGGTTAGACACAGAGTAAAGCTCCCTCTACACTGTCCCATCAAACACTCCCAGGGCAGGTACAGCATGGGTTAGATACAGAGTAAAGCTCCCTCTACACTGTCCCATCAAACACTCCCAGGGCAGGTACAGCACGGGTTAGACACAGAGTAAAGCTCCCTCTACACTGTCCCATCAAACACTCCCAGGGCAGGTACAGCACGGGTTAGATACAGAGTAAAGCTCCCTCTGCACTGTCCCATCAAACACTCCCAGGGCAGGTACAGCACGTGTTAGACACAGAGTAATGCTCCCTCTGCACTGTCCCATCAAACACTCCCAGGACAGATACAGCACAGGTTAGACACAGAGTAAAGCTCCCTCTGCACTGTCCCATCAAACACTCCCAGGACAGATACAGCTCGGGTTAGACACAGAGTAAAGCTCCCTCTCTCCCCCCCACTCCCTCCCCCCATGCCCACTTCCAATGGAGGAGCTCGAGAAACAGCTCCTCTTCGCAGTGTTGTGGTCAAGAGATGAAAGCAGCCACTCTGGCGGAGCTTGTCTGCTCAATTCAAGCTTCACCCAACACCCCGGGCACCTTCACTGCTGCACAATCAGAGCATAGTACAGCACAGAAGGAGGCCATTCGGCCCCTCGAGTCTGCGCTGGCTCTTTCGAAGAGCAATCTAGTCAGTCCCACTCCCCGCTCTTTCCCCATATCCCTGCAATTCTTTCTCCTTCAAGTATTTATGCAATTCCCTTTTGAAGGCTGCTATTGAATCTGTATCTACCACCCTATCAGGCAGTGCATTCCTAATCCTAACTATTCATTGCCAATCACCTTAAATCTGTGCCCTCATTATCGACAATTCAACCATTAGAAACAGTTTCTCTCTATCTAAACCCTTCATCATTTTAGAGTAAATAAACACCTCTATCTAATCTCCTCTTCACGTTCTCTGCTCCAAGGAGAACAACCTCAGCTGCTCCCGTCTCTCCATGTAACTGAAGTCCCTCATCCCTGGAACCATTCTAGTAAATCTTTTCTGCACCCGTCTCCAAAAACCTTCACGTAACCTCAAGTGTGGTGCCCAGAACTGGACACAGTGCTCCAGCGGGGGCTGAACTAGTGATGAGAACATAACAAATAGGAGCAGGAGTCGGCCATTCGGCCCCTCGAGCCTGCTCCGCCATTCAATGTCAGGGCTGATCTGATCATCGGCCTCAACTCCACTTTCCTGCCTGTTCCCCATAACCCTTGACTCCCCTGTAGTTCAAACATCTGTCAATCTGCGCCTTGAATATATTCAATGACTCCGCCTCCACAGCTCTCCGGGGTAGAGAATTCCAAAGATTCACGACCCTCCGAGAGAAGAAATTCCTCCTTATCTCCGTCTTAAATGGGCGACCCCTTATCCTGAAACTATGCCCCCTAGTTCTAGATTCCCCCACGAGGGGAAACATCCTCTCAGCATCCACCTTGTCAAGCCCCCTCAGAATCTTATGTTTCAATAAGATCACCTCTCAGTCTTCTAAACGCCAATGAGTATAGGCCCAACCTGCTCAACCTTTCCTCGTAAGACAACCCCTTCATCTCAGGAATCAATCTAGTGAACCTTCTCTGAACTACCTCCAATGCAAGTATATCTCTCCTTAAATATGGAGACCAAAACTGTACGCAGTACTCCAGGTGTGGTCTCACCAGCACCCTGTACAGTTGTAGCAAGACTTCCCTACTTTTATACTCCATCCCCCTTTGCAATAAAGGCCAACATTCCATTAGCCTTCCTAATTACTTGCATGTTAACTGTTTGTGTTTCATGTACGAGGACCCCCAGATCCCTCCGTACCGCAGCGTTCTGTAGTCTCTCTCCATTTAAATAATAATTTGCTTTTCTATTCTTCCTACCAAAGTAAATAACCTCACATTTTCCCACATTATACTCCATCTGCCAAATGTTTGTCCACTCACTTAACCGATCTATATCCCTTTGCAGACTCTGTGTCCTCCTCACAACTTGCTTTCCCACCTATCTTTGTATCATCCGCAAATTTTGCTCCAGTACACTCGGTCCCTTCATCCAAGTCATTAATAAAGATTGTAAATAGTTGAGGCCCCAGCACTGATCCCTTTGGCACCCCACTGGTTACAGTTTGCCAATCGGAAAATGACCCATTTATCCCGACTCTCTGTTTCCTGCTAGTTAGCATCTATATATATATCAATAAGTATGTCTCTCTGTCTGTCTCTCTGTCTGTCTGTCTGTCTCTCTGTCTGTCCGGCTATACAATCAAAAGTTATAGAGTGTACCTACACATATGTTATATCAAAAGAAAGCTTATCATTAGGGGACTCTCGTAGGCATATTTACTTTTTCGTCACACAAAAATTGTTAGGACAGTATACAAAAAAGGTTCAAAAATCCTACCTGTCATTAACGTTGACTGACGTGCTGCTTGACCAATCCTACAGTTCACTCACCTGATGGTTGACCAATCAGTGCGTCACGGGCGGGTCCTAATCCTCCAGTCTCCCTAAACTTCTCTGCCATTTTTTCCATCCCCACAGGGACAGCAGCACCAAAAGAAACCCCCACATTGCGGCTCCCGATCCCGCTCCCGCCCCGCCGGAGCGGCAGGTAAGTTGGCCTCACTCGGGCCGTGCCTCGCAACCGCTCGGCCCGACACACACAGCGGTTGGGGGAGTGGCAGCGGCCGGCCGTCAGCCGCGCGATCCGCGGGGGAGCTCAGCTCGGGTCCGTCTCGGCCCGACAGCCCGGCCGCGCCTCAACCGCTAGGCCCCGCACGGCCGCTATCACAATGGCACCGGGCCTCAGGCGCTAGGCAGGGAGAGGGGAGGGGAGGGAGGGAGAGGATAGCACAGGGAGACGAGGAGAGGGAGAGAGAGGGGGGACAGACAGGGGCACGGAGACCACGCGGCCCAAAATTGCCCTGGCAACGCCGGGCACCCCTGCTAGTAATTTATAAAGGTTTAGCACAACTTCCTGGCTTTTCTACTCGACTCCTCTATTTATGAAGCCCAGGATCCCGTATGCTTTATTAACTGAAGGTGGCAGGACAGGTTAACAAAGCAAAGATTTGTGCACAAACGCCCCCCCCCCCGCCCAGGTCTCTCTGTTCCTGTACCCCCTTTAAAATTGTACCATTTAGTGTGTGTTGTCTCTCCTCATTCTTCCTACCACCTGACACTTCTGAGCATTGAATTTCATCTGCCATGTGCCCGCCCACTCCACCAGCCTGTCTGTGTCCTCTTGAAGTCTATCACTATCCTCCTCACTGTTTGCTACACTTCCAAGTTTTGTTTCATCTGGAAATTTTGACATAGAAAGAAAGGTTTGCATTTCTACAGCGCCTTTCACGACCACCAGATGTCTCAAAGTGCTTTACAGCCAATGAGGTATTGTTGAAGTGTAGTCACTGTTGTAATGTGGGAAACGCGGCAGCCAATTTGCACACAGCAAGCTCCCACAAACAGCAATGTGATAATGACCCAGATAATCTGTTTTTGTTATGTTGGTTGAGGGATAAATATTGGCCCCAGGACACCGGGGAGAACTTTCCCCTGCTCTTCTTCGAAATAGTGCCCGTGGGATCTTTTACGTCCACCTGAGAGAGCAGACGGGGGCCTCGGCTTAGCGTCTCATCCGAAAGAAGGCACCTCCGACAGTGCAGCGCTCCCTCATCACTGGCACCGGGGAGTGTCATAGAACATAAGAAACAGGAGCAGGAGGAGGCCAATCGGCCCCTCGAGCCTGCTCCGCCATTCAATAAGATCATGGCTGATCTGATCCTAACCGCCAATCTACTATCACAGAACCATCTCCTGAATCTAACAGAATTAGACACATGAAATAGGAGCAGGATCAGGCTACACGGCCCCTGGGCCCGCTCCGCTACCCACAGGGCCATGACCGATCCGAACCTAGACTCATGTCCAAATTCCTGCCCGCTCCCCGTAACCCTTAATTCCCTTTACTTCTAGGAAACTGTCTATTTCTGTTTTAAATTTATGTAATGATGTAGCTTCTACAGCTTTTTGGGGCAGCATATTCCATGGACCTACCACCCTCTGAGTGAAGTAGTTCCTCCTCATCTCAGTTTTGAAAGAGCAGCCCCTTATTCTAAGACTATGCCCCCTAGTTCTAGTTTCACCCATCATCGGGAACATCCTCCCCGCATCCACCCGATCCAACCCCTTCACAATCTTTTATGTTTCAATAAGATCGCCTCTCATTCTTCTGAACTCCAATGAGTAGAGTCCCAATCTACTCAACCACTCCTCATATGTCCATCCCCTCATCCCGGGATTAACCGAGTGAACCTTCTTTGTACTGACTCGAGAGCAATAAGATCACCTCTCATTCTTCTAAACTCCAATGAGTATAGGCCCAACCTTTCGTCATACGTCAACCCCTTTATCCCAGGAATCAATCTAGTGAACCTTTGTTGCACCGCCTCCAACGCAAGTATATCCTTCCTTAAATATGGAGACCAAAACTGTACGCAGTGCTCCAGGTGCGGTCTCACCAGCGCCCTGTAAAGTTGCATCAAAACTTCCCTACTTTTATACTCCATCCCCCTTGCAATAAAGGCCAACATTGCATTAGCCTTTCTAATTACTTGCTGTACCTGCATGCTAACTTTTAGTGTTTCATGTACGAGGACCCCCCAATCCCTCCGTACCGCAGCATTTTGTAGAGTCTCTCCATTTAAATAATTTTGCTTTTTCATTCTTCCTTCCAAAGTGGATAACCTCACATTTTCCCACATTATACTCCATCTGCCAAATGTTTGCCCACTCACTTAACCTATCTATATCCCTTTGCAGACTCTGTGACCTCCTCACAACTTACTTTCCCACCTATCTTTGTATCATCAGCAAATTTGGCTACAGTACACTCGGTCCCTTCATCCAAGTCATTAATATAGATTGTAACTAGTTGAGGCCCCAGCACTGATCCCTGTGGCACCCCACTAGTTACTGGTTGCCAACCGGAAAATGACCCATTTATCCCGACTCTGTTTTCTGTTAGTTAGCCAATCCTCTATCCATGCCAAAATATTACCCCCAACCCCGTGCGCTCTTATCTTGTGTAGTAACCTTTTACGTGGCTGTTATGTCTGACATTGGTGATAGGTACTCGATTGCCTTGGCCTGAGCACATGGAGTTTGATAGTGCTATTATCGTTGTATTGTGTCTGACATTGGATATAGGTATTCGATTGCTTTTGCCTGTAGAGTGTGTTTGGGTCAGCCATTAAAAGCAACATGAACTGAGCTCTGCTTACGGCCTCTGGATTATCTTTGCAAACGCAACATTTGGCGATGAGGATGGCTGAAATCTCTCTTCCACCACCTCCTCCCTTCCTTGCACTACCCGGTGAGCCCCCGATCCCATGGGTTCACTGGTTACAGTCCTTTGAAACCTACCTCATTGCTCTTGGACTAGAAAATGTGAGTACATCATGTTATCCCATTGCTTGGGAGTGGAGGGCCAGCGTGTTCTTGGGACATTATGCGCAGCAGACTCAATTCAAACATATGATGAGGCTGTGGCTCTGTTAAGCACACACTTCTCTGCCCCACAAAGTGCCCTCCTGCGACGATTCATTTTTAGACAGCGTCACCAACTCCCCGGCGAGTCGGTGCATCAATACGTGGCTAATTTGAGGGGGTTAGCTAGCTAGTGCAAGTTCAGTGCACTACAAGACGATGGTGCGTGATCAACTAATAGAGCACACCAACAACGTGAGAGTGCGTGAAAGACTGTTACTTGAGTCCGACGATCTGTCGTTGTCACAGGCAGTCAACATTGCCTTTCAAGTGGAGTCTGCAGCCGAATGTGCAGCGAAACTAGCACACGCACCCAGTGACAGCGCCCTCGGCCTCGACAACTCTGACACGGTAATGCTCGCGCGACGGCAGCAACGTGCGCTACCGCGGCAACAGTGTGGAAACTGCGGATCTCGTTCACATGCTACCAGAGCGCAGAATTGCCCCGCGCGCGGCCAAGCCTGTCGCAATTGTGGAAAACAAAATCACTTTGCAGTCTGCTGCTCTGCCCCAGTTGCTACAAATGAACACTCTCAGTCCTCAAGCACTATAATTCACAACATGAGCTCTGGGCCAGTAGTGGCTTTCAAGTCATGCACAATTAACCTGAATGATGTGTGCATCCCGCTGTTGTTGGATACCGGTGCCAGCGTCTCACTGCTGAATGTGGACACATTCAAACACTTTTTCAGCTCCCTGCCACTCTGCGCCCTCCACTGCCCTTTGCGGGTATGGTAATTCGAAAATTGGACTAGTGGGCTCAGTCAACCTCACTGTACGCTATGGAACAAAAGTTTTGCCAGATTTTTGTTTTCATGTGGCACGCCAAGGAGCTAACCTGATGGGACTGGATCTTTTCACTGACCTGGGTTTTTCTCTCTTGGACACCGGCGGGTCTGCGATTCTGCACGTCGCCTCACCGTGGCGCCAAACATGGCCAGCACTCTTCAAGGGTCTGGGCTGCCTGACTGCCTTCACCCACCAGCCCATGGTTGACTCCACTGTTACCCCTGTCATTCAACCACTGCGCTGCATCCCGCTTGCTCCCCGTGACGGGGTCACAGCTGAACTAAAGCAGCTACTGGGAGCTGGCATCATCGAACCAGTTGATGCCTCCCCATGGGTCTCCAACCTGGTGGTCGCAACGAAAAAGTCAGGTGGTCTACGCATCTGTGTCGATCTTCGAGCAGTGAATAAGGCCGTAATCCCTGACAAATATCCACTGCCCACGTCAGAGGAACTCACAGCGCAGTTCTATGGTTCCATCCTGTTCTCGAAACTGGACCTTCGACAGGGCAATCTACAGGTTCCCCTCCACCCCAGCAGCAGGGACCTCACTGCTTTTGTGACACATGCTGGCGTCTTTCGGTACACCAGGATGCCATTTGGACTTAGCTCTGCACCCAGCTGCTTCCAAAAGGTGATGTCCTCTGTGCTCGCAGGCATTCCTGGGGTGGCCATCTACCTGGATGACATCATCGTGCATGGGCCCTCGACCTCCACTCACGACGAATGCCTTCACGGAGTTTTCACGGCTCTAGCAAAACACAAGCTCACATTGAATGGTGAAAAGTGTGTCTTTGCTGTTTCAGAGATCGAATTTGTGGGGTTTCGGTTGTCGGCTGATGGTATATCCCCACTCCAGTCAAACGTGGATGCCATTCACAGCATCCCAGAACCCTGCTCTGCAGCACAGGTTGCCTCCTTCCTTGGCATGACTGGGTACTACCTGAAGTTTTTGCCCCAGTACTCAGCCACCACAGCCCCACTGAGCCAGCTCCTGCGAAAGGGTGAGCCCTGGGTGTGGTCACAAGCCTGTACGGAAGCTGTTTGCCTCCTCAAATCGCAGCTCACGTCGCCTCCAGTGTTGGCTCACTTTGACGTCGCCAGCCCCACCCTCATCACCTGTGATGCGTCCGCTGCAGCTGTGGGGGCGGTGTTATCGCAGATACAGAATGAAGTGGAGAAACCTTTGCCTTTGCCTCCCGAGCCCTTAGCCCCACTGAACAGAAATACTCAGTAGGCGAGCGTGAGGCGCTGGCGTGCGTCTGGGCATGTGAGCGGTGGCACCTGTACACGTATGGCCGTGCCTTCACCCTGCGAACCGATCACCAGGCTCTCACTGCCCTGCTGTCGACATTCGGCACGGGCCACAGACCACTGCGCCTACACCGCTGGTCTGACCACCTCCGCCAATACAATTTCAGTCCCCAGTTCACACCAGGACGTGACAATGTTGTTGCAGATCTGCTCTCCCGCACTGTCTCTGCCCCAGCCCCACTCGTCGGGTCTGAACATGTGGAACAGGATATCGTCCAGATGCTGCACACGCCTCTCCAAACCACAGTCTCTCTCCAGGAGCTCAAAGAGGCCTCTGAACAGGATCCGGCCCTCTCCCAGCTGTGCACCTTCATCAGAGATGGCTGGCCTCGCAAGGTGCCTGAGGAACTGTCTGCCTACTCCAGAGTTAAAGAGGAGCTCTCCTGCTGGAATGACTCCTGTGTTGCACGTGGGCTCTGCACTGTGGTCCCAAGTGCCCTTCGTGCGCGTGTTTTATCCATGGCGCATGAGGGCCACTTGGGCATAGTGAAGCTCAAACAACGATGCCGAGACCTAGTGTGGTGGCCGGGTATCGACAGGGAAATCGAGGCCCTGGTCAAGGACTGTGCAGCCTGCCTTGTAAGTGGCAAGACTGGCCACCAAGCTCCTCCACCCCTGCAACCCCTTGCCTGGCCCTCTCAGCCCTGGGAGCACCTGCAGCTGGACGTCTGCGGGGAGATCCATGGTGTCCCCCGCCATCAACGGTTCCTAGTGGTGACCTATGACCTGCACTCAAAATGGCCAGAGGTCACTGCCGTGGGCTCCGTCAACTCTCGGGTCATCATCGATATCCTTGAGTCCCTCTTCTCCCGCTGGGGGCATCCAAAGGCCATCACCACAGACAATGGCCCCCAAATGGTCTCTTCGGAACTCTCCTCTTACCTTGAGAGCAAGGGCATCCGTCACATACGTACTACCACCCCGAGTCAAATGGGAGGGTGGAGCGTTTTAACCAGACACTGAAAAATGGCCTCAGAGCACACCTATCCCAGGGGTGTGCGTTTGACAAGGCCCTCCTCCACACACTGCTGCACTACAGGGGTCTCACCCGCATCCCTCATGCTAGGCCGTGAGCTCATGCTGCCCCTTGGCAGGCTCTGCCCCTCGCTAGCTCAGAGCCCTGCTCCACCGGCTCAAGCCACAGTCGCTAGACAGCAGGAGAAGATGAAACTCCGCTTCGACCAGTCGAAGAGGGCCAAGGCGCCCAACATCTCAGTCTCCGATTGGGTCAGAGTCCGCAGGCCTCACCGCAACAATAAGATGGCCTCATTCTGGTCCTCCCCTCTCCAAATCAGCCGCCAACTTGGACCAGACACTTTCTGCCTCACTGACGGCTCTCGGTGGCATGCCAGCCGCCTTCGGAAGGTGCCAGCACCCCCTGATGCGGGATTATACGGACCTAATCCCCAAGCCTTACCCCCCAGAGTGGCGGGATGCACATGTGGCTCAGCCAGCCAACCCCCAAGCAGATATTGTGCCTCAGCCTGCTCCTCACCAGTCCCCACTTCGGCCTGCTCTTCACCAGTCCGCACCTCGGCCTGTTCATACACGTTCTCGCCCTGGCCACCTACAGGACTTTGTCACTACATTTCATGTTTGAAATTCTGTGAGGGGGAGGAAATGTTATGTCTGAGATTGGTGATAGGTACTCGATTGCCTTGGCCTGAGCACATGGAGTTTGATAGTGCTATTATCGTTGTATTGTGTCTGACATTGGATATAGGTATTTGATTGCTTTTGCCTGTAAGAGTGTGTTTGGATCAGCCATTAAAAGCAACATGAACTGAGCTCTGCTTACGGCCTCTGGATTATCTTTGCAAACGCAACAGTGGCACCTTATTGAATGCCTTCTGGAAATCCAAATGCACGACATCCACTGGTTCACCTTTATCCACCCTGTTTGTAACATCCTCAAAGAACTCTTGCAAATTTGTCAAACACGATTTCCCTTTCATAAAACCATGTTGACTCTGCTTGATTGTCTTATGATTTTCTAAATGTCCTGCTATTACCTCCTGCTATTACCTCCTGCAGCACGGTGGCATAGTGGTTAGCACTGTTGCCTCACAGCGCCAGGGACCCGGGTTCGAATCCGGCCTCGGGCGACTGTCTGTGTGGAGTTTGCACATTCTCCCCGTGTTTGCGTGGGTTTCCTCCGGGTGCTCCGGTTTCCTCCCACAGTCCAAAGATGTGCGGGTTAGGATGATTGGCTATGATAAATTGACCCTTAGTGTTAGGGGGATTAAATACGTGGGGTTACGGGGATAGGGTGGGATATGTGTTGGTGTAGGGGTTACGGGGATCGGGTGGGATATGTGTCGGTGCAGGCTCGATGGGCCGAAATGGTCTCTATCTGCACTGTGGGGTTTCTGTGTTTCTGTGTTAATAATGGACTCCAGCATTTTCCCAATGACAGATGTTAGGCTAACTGGCCTATAGTTTCCTGCTTTCTGTCTCCCTCCTTTCTTGAATAGGGGCGTTGCATTTGCGGTTTTCCAATCCGCCGGGACCTCTCCAGAATCCAGGGAATTTTGGTAGATTACAACCAACGCATCCACTATCTCTGCAGCCACTTCTTTTAAGACTCTAGGATGCAGGCCATCAGGTCCAGGGGACTTGTCGGCCTTTAGCCCCATTAGTTTGCCTAGTACTTTTTCTCGAGTGATAGTGTTTGATTTAACTTCCTCCCTCCCTATATAGCCCCTTGATTATCTATTATTATTGGGATGTTTTTAGTGTCTTCTACCGTGAAGACCGATCCAAAATAATTGTTTAGAGTCTCTGCCATTTCTCTATTTCATAGAAACATAGAAGATAGGAGCAGGAGTAGACCATTCGGCCCCTCGAGCCTGCTCCGCCATTCAATGCGATCATGGCTGATCATCCAAATTCAGTACCCTGTCCCTGCTTTCTCCCCATATCCCTTGATCCCTTTAGCCTTAAGAAATATATCCAACTCCTTCTTGAATATATTTAATGAATTGGCCTCAACTGTCTTCTGTGGTAGAGAATTCCACAGGTTCACCACTCCCTGGGTGAAGAAATTCCTCCTCATCTCTGTCCTAAATGGCTTACCCCTTATCTTTAGACTGTGACCCCTGGTTCTGGACTCCCCCGCCATCGGGAACAGCCTTCCTGCATCTAGTCTGTCTAGTCCTGTTAGAATTTTATAAGTTTCAATGAGATCCCCTCTCATTCTTCTAAACTCCAGCGAATATAAGTCCAATCGACCCAATCTCTCCTCATACGTCATTCCTGCCATCCCAGGTATCAGTCTGGTGAATCTTCGCTGCACTCCCTCCATGGCAAGAACATCCTTCCTCAGATAAGGCAACCAAAACTGCACACAATACTCAAGGTGTGGTCTCACCAAGGCCCTGTACAACTGCAGCAAGACATCCTTGTTCCTGTACTCGAACCCTCTCGCTATGAAGGCCAACATACCATTTGTCTTCTTAACCGCCTGCTGCACCTGCATGCTTACCTTCAGCGACTGGTGCACAAGGACACCCAGGTCTCGTTGCACTTCCCCTTTTCCCAATCTACTGCTGTTCAGATAATAATCTTCCTTCCTGTTTTTGCCACCAAAGTGGATAACCTCGCATTTATCCACATTATACTGCATCTGCCATGCATCTGCCCAATCACCCAACCTGTCCAAATCGTACTGGAGTTTCTCTGCATCCTCCTCACAGCACACACGCCCACCCAGCTTTGTGTCATCTGCAAACTTGGAGATATTACATCTAGTTCCCTCGTCTAGATCATTAATATTAATTTCCCATTATTAATTCCCCAGTCTCCTCCTCTAAGAGACCAACATTTACTTTAGCTACTCTCTTCCTTTTTATATACCTGTAGAAGCTCTTACTGTGTTTTTAGATTATTTGCTAGTTTACTCTCATACTCTATCTTCTCCCTCTTTATAATATTTTTAGTCATCCTTTGCTGGTTTCTAAAAATTTCCCAATCCTCTGGCCTACCACTAATCTTCACAATATTGTGTGCCTTTTCTTTCAATTTGATACCATCCTTAACTTCCTTAGTTAGCCACGGATGGTTCATCCTTCTCGTAGAGTCTTTCTTTCTCACTGGAATATACCTTTGCTGAGATTTATGCAATATCTCCTTAAATGTCTGCCACTGCTGATCTACCGTCTTACCCTTTAATCTATTTTCCCAGTCCACTTTAGCCAGCTCTGTCCTCACACCCTTGTAATTGCCTTTATTTAGGTTTAGGACACTAGTTTCAGACCCAAGTTTCTCACCCTCAAACTGAATTTGAAATTCTATCATGCTATGATCACTCTTTCCTAGGGGATCCTTTACTATGAGATCATTAATTAATCCTGTCTCATTACACATTACCAGATCTAAAATAGCCTGCTCCCTGGTTGGTTCCTCAACGTATTGTTCTAAGAAACCACCCCGCATACATTCTATGAGCTCGTCCTCAAGGCTACCCTTGCCAATTTGATTTGTCTTATCTATATGATGATTAAAATCGCCCATGATTATTACAGTACCTTTCTTACAAGCCCCCATTATTTCTTGATCTATACGCTGTCCTACAGTATAGCTACTGTTAGGGGGCCTATAGACCACTCCCACCAGTGACTTCTTACCCTTACTGTTTCTTAACTCCACCCAAACTGATTCTACATCTTGAGCTTCTGAGCCAATATCATTCCTCACCACTGCAGTGATCTCATCCTTTATTAACACAGCTACCCCACCTTCCTTTTCCTTTCGGCCTATCCTTCCGGAATGTCAAGTACCCCTGAATATTCAGTTCCCAGCCTTGGTCACCTGGCAACCACGTCTCTGTAATGGCGATCAAAGCCTCCTTGGAAAAAGTGCAACATCCCCACCGACACCTGGGAATCCCTGGACCAAGACCGCACAAAGTGGAGGAGAAGCATCCGGGAAGGCGCCGGACACCTCGAGTCCCTTCGCCGGGAGCAAGCGGAAGCCAAGCGCAAAGGAGCGCAAGGAGTGCAAGTCAACCCAAGCACCCCACACCCAGCCGCCCCTTCAACCACCGTCTGCCCCACCTGTGACAGAGACTGTAGGTCCCGCATTGGACTCATCAGTCACCTGAGAACTCATTTTTAGTGTGGAAGCAAGTCATCCTCGGTTCCAAGGGACTGCCTAAGAAGAAGAGTAATGGCGATCAGATCATACCCATTTATTTCTATTTGTGTCGTCAACTCATCTATCTTGTTACGAATGCTGCGTGCATTCAGATAAAGAACCTTTAATTTTACCTTATCATTTTTCCTTACTCTGACTCTATTTTCTGGTGCACTCTTATGCTTGTACACTCTGCCCCTTCCTGATACATTCTGGTTATCATTACCCCCTGTTGTTGCCCTGCACTATTGCCTTCTCCTTTCTCCTTGTCTTCCTAAATACCCCTTCACCTGAACCCCTATCTTCTATTTCCAGCTTCGCTTTTCTCCCTGCTGATTCTACCCTCAGGTTCCCACCCCCCCTGCCAAGCTAGTTTAAACCCTCCCCAACGGCAATAGATTGGGAGAAGGGGAAGTGCAACGAGACCTGGGTGTCCTTGTGCACCAGTCGCTGAAGGTAAGCATGCAGGTGCAGCAGGCGGTTAAGAAGGAAAATGGTATGTTGGCCTTCGTAGCGAGAGGGTTCGAGTACAGGAACAAGGATGTCTTGCTGCAGTTGTACAGGGCCTTGGTGAGACCACACCTTGAGTATTGTGTGCAGTTTTGGTCGCCTTATCTGAGGAAGGACGTTCTTGCCATGGAGGGAGTGCAGCGAAGATTCACCAGGCTGATACCTGGGATGGCAGGAATGACGTACGAGGAGAGATTGTGTCAATTGGGCTTATACTCACTGGAGTTTAGAAGATTGCGAGGGGATCTCATCGAAACCTATAAAATTCTGTCAGGTCTGGACAGACTAGATGCAGGAAGGATGTTTCTGATGGCCGGGGAGTCCAGAACCAGGGGTCATAGTCTAAGGATAAGGGGTAAGCCATTTAGGACTGAAATGAGGAGGAATTTCTTCACCCAAAGAGTGGTGAATGTGGTGTATGTGCCTTTAAGAGCAATTATGGTGTATGTGCATTTAAGAGCCCCAGGTGTGCGTAATGCCGGTAATTGCCACTTGGGCTATATAAGTCTGTGTATTGTGTGTATCCTTTAGAAACCCCCCCCCGCCAGACTTGCTTAGTAAATACCTATGAACCAACTCCTGTCTTCAGTGTCTTTATCTACACACGGACACTACAGTGGCGACGAAGTGGAAACGGACTTACCTGCAATTCGGCAGCACCTCAAGGACATCGATTCCTCCAACGTCCAGAAGACTCAAGGAAGTAAGAGAAACTGTGGTTTCACCAGCTGGCCAAGCTGGTGACAGGTACTGCGCTAATCCTTCCTGGGCGTCAGGCTGGGGCTCCAGTGGCGGGCTCTACAGCTGAGACAGGCAGCGAAATCGGAGGCAAGCAATAACGGACTGGGAGGGTGCACTCGAGAGACGGCCGGCGCGGCAAGCAGGTCAGCGTTTAGACCTCCGTCGGGAACGAGTCTCCAACAGTGAATAAACGGAAACCACAGTAAAACAGCGTTGTTATCGATAGCAGCGGCGGGAAAGCGCGGGAAGCGCCATATCATTGCTACAGAGAGAGAAAAAAATAAATAAAAAGCGCGAGAAGCGCCATATCTTTTCTGAAATGCCTAAATCTGGTAATATTGAGGCTTTTGATGGCGAAATAGAAGATTGGACCACATACGTGGAAAGAGTAGAGGTTTATTGCACTGCAAATGGAATAACAGATGAAAAAAAAGCTTCAGTACTTCTGAACTTAATGGGCGCGAAGACATACGGGCTGTTACGAAATTTAATCACTCCAGCCAAACCAAAGGACAAGACTTTTAAAGAAATTGTTGATACCCTGCAGGAGCATTTAAACCCAACACCGCTGCTGATAGCGGAACGATTCAAGTTCTTCAAGAGAAATCAACACAAGAATGAAAGTAACGCTGATTACCTAACCGAATTAAGAAAGCTATCAAAGTACTGCCAATTCGGAGCAGGACTATCGGATTATCACAGAATCACAGAAACCCCACAGTGCAGATAGAGGCCATTTTGGCCCATCGAGCCTGCACCGACACATATCCCACCCGATCCCCGTAACCCCTACACCAACACATATCCAACCCGATCCCCGTAACCCCACATATTTAATCCCCCTAACACTAAGGGTCAATTTATCATAGCCAATCAACCTAACCCGCACATCTTTGGCCTGTGGGAGGAAACCGGAGCACCCGGAGGAAACCCACGCAAACACGGGGAGAATGTGCAAACTCCACACGGACAGTCGCCCGAGGCCGGATTCGAACCCAGGTCCCTGGCGCTGTGAGGCAACAGTGCTAACCACTATGCCACCACTATGTCATCTTCGAGACAAATTTGTTTGCGGTCTCTTAAGTGAAGGAACACAAAAAAGACTGCTTTCTGAAAAAGATTTAACATTGGACAAAGCTTTCAGTATGGCTGTATCATACGAAGCAGCAGCAAAAGGAGCTGCAGAGATACAACAAGAGACACAGGACTTCGGCACCCATAAAATGACACAGGAGTTCGGAAGATGTTATCGCTGCGGCAGATCCACCCATAACCAGAGGGACTGCTGGTTCAAGGGCAAAGCATGCAGGCAATGTGGTAAGATTGGACACATTGCACGGGTATGCCAATCTGGACAAAATAAATCCACTGACAGAAAACAAAAAATCAATAAAGAAAAGTACAGGAAGGTACAAATGATGACGGACAATAGCTCCGAAGACCAGAATAGCGATAGCGACTCCGGAAACAAGAGACTAAGCTGTCTCAAATTACATAATGTACTTGCCAAAGAGGATTACCAAACCATTTGGGTTACCCTCACAATAGCAGGGTCCCCAGTTAAAATGGAGCTAGATACAGGATCAGCTCTAACCGTAATAAATCGACGAGATTACGAGAGGCTATTTTCGCATATACCTCTAAAAGACACATCCATTATCTTAAAAACATATACGGGGCAGAAAGTCTACCCCAAAGGAAAAATAAGGGTGCCTGTGGTATACAACGGCAAAGAAATACAAAAGTTGTATTTATACATTCTACAAGATGGTGGTCCACCGTTGTTGGGACGTGAATGGATAAGGAAGATACGTTTAGACTGGCACTCCATTCAGGCACTGACGGTGACCAGTAAGGAAAAAAACAATGATGACATCATACCTGAACGATTAAAAGACATCTTGGCCAACGCCAAAGAAGTGTTTCAAGAGAAACTAGGAACCTTGAAAGGCATCACCGCCTCAATAAAAGTGAAAGATACAGCAATTCCAAAAATTTTTAAGGCAAGACCGGTGCCATACGCAATACGTCCGGCAGTCGAGGCAGAGCTGAAGAATTTGGAAAAGGCAGGCGTATTATCCAAAATAGATTGGAGCGAATGGGCAACACCCATCGTTCCAGTCATGAAAAAAACATTGAAAAATAACTCTGAGGAACAGAAAAAAATTCGCATCTGTGGGGACTTTAAGGTGACTGTAAACCCGGTCCTTCACATGGTACAGTATCCTCTTCCGAGGATAGAAGATATTTTCGCCTCACTATCCGGAGGGAAACGTTTCACAAAAATTGACTTGGCACAGGCATATCTACAGATGGAGGTTGAGGAGACCTCTAAAAAGTATCTCACAATAAACACACACAAAGGCCTGTACCAGTACAATCGACTGGTTTTTGGAATAGCATCAGCTCCAGCTATCTGGCAAAGAGCTATGGAGCAAGTCCTGCAAGGGATTCCGGGGACTCAATGCTACCTAGACGACATCCTTATAACAGGAGAAAACGACAACGAGCACCTTGCCAATTTGGAGCAGGTGCTCACTAGGCTGAAAGAACGGGGCCTACGAGCAAATTGCCCCAAGTGTGAGTTTTTCCAAAATCAGATATCATATTGTGGCCACATAATTAATAAGGAAGGGTTGCATAAGTCACCTGAAAAAATTGAAGCAGTTATAAAAGCCCCAGCACCTGAAAATGTTTCACAATTGAGGTCATTCCTGGGATTAATAAATTACTATCATAAATTTTTACCGAACTTATCAACTATTCTACACCCTCTTAATGATCTTCTACACACAGGAGTGATTTGGAAATGGAACGAAGACTGTAAACGTGCCTTCCATAAATGTAAAGACTTAATCACATCCGAGAAAATTTTGGCTCATTACAACCCATCACTACCAATCAGACTGGCGTGCGATGCATCCCCCTATGGCATAGGAGCGCTATTGTCCCATAGATTCCCTGATGGCTCGGAACGGCCGATAGCTTTTGCGTCACGCTCATTGAACTCAGCTGAGCGTAACTATGCCCAGATAGACAGGGAAGCACTCAGCCTGGTATGGGGAGTGAAGAAATTCAACCATTACCTACACGGACAAAAATTTACCTTGCTGACTGACCATCAACCCCTCATCTCCATATTCAACCCTAAAAAAGGTGTCCCCATTATGACGGCACAAAGACTACAGAGGTGGTCCCTTTTTCTAGGGGCACACCAATACAACATTGAATACAAAGGGTCAAAACAGCATGGGAATGCTGACGGTTTATCACGCCTACCGTTGCCAATGATAGAAGAGGCACCTACAGTAGACCCAGTAGAGATATTCCACTCTACCATAGTGGAATGTCTACCGGTGACAAATTCTGCCATTGAAAGGGAGACAAGAAATGACCCTACTCTCTCACGGGTCTACGATTTAACAGTGAAGGGATGGCCAGCACATGGCGAACCACTGTTGCCAGCATTCTCGCAAAGAAGAGAACAACTGTCAGTGTGCCGAGGAACCTTGATGTGTGGATCCAGAGTGGTGATTCCACCCAAACTCCAGGATAAAGTGCTAAAGGAGCTTCACGAGGGGCATCTGGGTGGAGTGAAAATGAAGAACCTAGCTAGGGCGTTTGTATGGTGGCCAGGTATCGATGGAGACATCGAAGACATGACCAAGAGCTGCCTAGGATGCCAGAAGGTCCAAAATGCTCCGCCACAGGCCCCTCTACATCCATGGGAGTGGCCCTCATCTCCCTGGCAAAGGGTGCACATCGACTTTGCTGGTCCATTTATGGACTCAATGGCCTAGAAATTCAGTATAGCCACTTTTGGGGCGGTAAAGTCGGGCGGGCGCTAATGTTAGCGCCCGCCGGAAAGTGGAGGCCACTTCGCCGAAATTCAGTAGCTTTGGCCAAGGAGTTTGGGCGAGCGCTGAAACTGGCGTTGCACTCCTATCTTTAGGCGCTAAGCCGGCGGTGCGGACTGATAACGCCGAGGCCGGGCGCAGCGCAGGTGCGGTCATGTTTTGATTGACAGCAGACACCCTGACGCCGGCCAGCTCTTAAAGGGGGAAGGGTCGACTTTGTCTGCAGCCATGCCCTGGATAGTGGAGCCCTGCAGCTAGGCCTGAACACTGCTGGTGGACCCAAATAGCTCCTGAAGCCATGCAGAAGGCCCGTGAACGAGCGTAGCGCTTCTCAGAGCATGCTTTGAGGGTGCTGCTTAAGGGGTTGGAAAAGAACAGAGAGATCTTGTGCCCGGACAGTGGCAAGAAGGCTCCCAGGAGGCAGTACAGGAGAGCCTGGAGGGAAATCGCCCACAGGGTGTCATCCACCAGCGATGTCCCCAGGACTGCTGACCAATGCCGCAAGAAGTACAACGACCTCACTCGGATGGTCAGGGTGAGTACCCTTTCCAGTGTCCTCCTCATCCTTGCATGTGCACCTCACATTATGGGCAAAGGGACCTCAAAGGACTGATGGCCAGCCCTCCTCCCGCAGCTATGGCACTGGCATGATCATCAATAGCACTCTCTGCACTTAACACACTGGCCAAGCTGTTCGACCATGGGAGGCAGTGCACACAACAACAGGGCACCACACTGTACTTAGAGGCCGTCCTTTCTCTTGCAGGCCAAGCTGGCGCGGAATTTGAAGAGCCAGACTGTCACCGGGGGAGGCCGTCCCCAGTTCCAGCAGCTCAGTCAGCTGGAGGAGAGCGTGGCTCGACTCGTGCGTGGCCGGGTGACTGGCCCCATTGCTATTGGAGATGCCAACCCTGTGCTGGGACCCAATGGTAAGGACATGACCGTTTGGACCTCTCTGGTTCCCCTTGCGCTTCAGATCTACATCCTTTGCCACTGTCCCACCAATGCGCATAATGGCACCACTCATGCCTCCCTCGCTGATGCCCTGTCCTCACTGTAAAGCTACTCTTGTGCCTTCCTGCTTTCAGCTGGTGAGGAGGAGGTCCCTGAAGCTGAGAGTGCCAGTCCCTCGGAAGAGGAGGACGACGAGGACCAAGAGGAAGGCGGCACATCGGGGGAACCCTCATCCGCACCAGGGGATGGCAATGGAGGGGACACGTCTTGCCTGGAGGAGAGCCAGGGGGAAGTGTTGCAGGGGGGTGTAGCTCCTGGGCCCAGTGGCGTCCAGGCACGCGGGAAGGGTCGGGCAGCACGGCTGCCTTCTCCCCAGAGGGGGGAAGTGTTGCAGGGGAGGGCAGTTGCTGGGCCCAGTGGCGTCCAGGCACGCGGGAAGGGTCGGGCAGCTCGGCGGCCTTCTCCCCAGAGGGAGAGTCCGCCCTCCAGTCCGGAGACGGTCCTCGCCCAGGAGGTGCGCCTCCTTGATGAAATGTCTGCGGCCTCGGAGCGGCGCCACAACGAGTTCATGGGGGTTGTGGGACAGTTGCCTCAGGCCATTGAGTCCCTAGCTCATAGTGTGGCCAATTTCGAGGACTCACAGGCCAGGGGTGTCGAGCAACTCGCAGCAGCACAGGCCAGGGGTGTCGAGCAACTCGCGGCAGTACAGGACGCGAGTCGCGAGTTCATGAGTGGTGCCATCCAGACACTGGCTGATCTGATGCGGGCACAGACCAGGGCAGTTCGCGCACTCACTTCTGCCACACTCGCTGTGTCACGGAAGCATCGCCAGGGCACCCGCCGCCCTGCTGCAGCACAGCGGTCTGGCCTTCACCAGATTGCAGCGCTTGCTGCAGTGCCAGGCCGGCCGAGTGCCAGTGTCTCTGGCGACCAGCGAGCGCCTGGCATCAGCCAGCTTGCCCCCATTGCTGCAGCTGCCACTGCCACTCCCCCAGCCAAGGTGCGACGAGCTGCTGGAGAGACTGATGCTGCCCAGCCACAGCTGCAGCAGTCAGCAGCCGGCCCCTCCAGGGCCAGACCTCGTCTAGGCCGACCCCCAAGGGCATCTGCCGTCACGCATTGTGCCCCTCAGGAGCCTTCCCCCAGCCTTGCAACACCCACAGGGCCCAGGTTGAGGCGGAGCAACAGGTCGAGCAGGGGCCGGAAAAGCCTGGACAAGGACTCGCCCTCTCGGCACACCAAGTAGAGTGTGTTGCCAACTGTTTTTTTTATATGGGGGTGTTTGTGTTCTGGAGGGGGGGGGCTTATTTTGGTAAGGCCGAAGATGAAGGCAAATGTTTTTTTATATGGGGGTGTTTGTGTTCTGGAGGGGGGGGGCTTATTTTGGTAAGGCCGAGGATGAAGGCCAATTGGAAGGACAATTTTTGTTATTCCTCCCCAGGTTGTGGGAGTGAGATATGTTTTTGACTGTTTTTTGGGGGTCTTGTCTGTTTTTCTGTTTCATGTGGGAAGGGCCCTGAGTTTGTTAAATAAAGCTTTTTATTTATTCAGCTTGTCCAGGTGTCATGTTTCAAGTGGTTGTTGCGTTAACCGGCTGAGGGCTTGCGGAGCGGCTGCATTCAGGTGCGTTCATTGCCACAAGCCATTCCCTGACAGGGGGCCTAGAAGTGTCGTTCAATAAGCCGCCGGCGGACGGCCCTTGGACCTTGTGGCTCCCTCCTGGGCTGGTACTCCTCCTCCTCCTCCTCCTCATGGTCCTCCTGCTCGTCCTCCTGAGGTGGTGGCCCAACGCGAGGTGGCAGTGCCTGAGTCCTGTGGATAGCCAGGTTGTGCAGCATGCAGCAAACGACGACGAACTGGGAGACTCTATCCGGCGAATACTGTAGAGATCCGCCGGAATGATCCAGGCAGCGGAACCGTTGCTTGAGGACGCCAATCGTTTGCTCTATGATGTTCCTTGTGGCTTGATGGCTTTCGTTGTATGCCTCCTCCGCAGGGGTCCTGGGCGCGCGGAGCGGGGTCATGAGCCATGTACACAAAGGGTAGCCCTTGTCCCCAATAAGCCATCCCCTTGGTGGAGGCTGTGCCTCGAACATGTCAGCCACAGTAGTCTGGCGCAGGATAAATGCATCGTGGCTGCTTCCTGGAAAGCGGGCATTGACAGCTAGGATGCGCTGCCTGTGGTCACACACCAGCTGTACATTGAGGGAATGGTAGCCCTTCCGGTTGCGGTAATCCTCGGCATTGTCGATAGGTGCCCGCATAGCCACATGCGTGCAGTCAATGGCGCCCTGCACCATGGGGAAGTCGGCGATCCTGGCAAATCCGACTGCACGCTGCTCCTGCCTCTCTAGGGTCATGGGGAAGGAGATGAATTGGTGTCTCCTTGCGAAAAGGGCATCGGTGACCTGCCGGATGCAGCGATGCACGGCGAACTGGGAGATGTTCGCTATGTCCCCAGCAGCGGCTTGGAAGGAGCCGCTTGCATAAAAGTTCAGAGCCACCGTGACCTTCACTTCCACCGACAGAGACGTCCTGCACATCAGCTGTGGACACAGATCTCTGTGAAGCAGCTGGCAGATCTCTGCAACCACCTCCCTTCTGAAGTTCAGCCTCTTAACACAATGCGCGGCAGTCATGGTGAGATAGGACACCTGCTACCGGTATTCCCTGAGTGGGTAAGGCCTACGTTGCCGACGCCTGATGGCCCCTCTGCGTCTAGGCATGGCTGGCCCTCTCACACAGCGTCTGCGAGCCCTTCGCTCATAATGCTGGAATTGAGGGTTGGAACCCCATGCAGCCCCCATAATAAACTTGCAAACAGTGAAATCACAATGAGTCTAATTTCCAAGCTCTGGCCAGAAGCCAAAAATACCTCTCCTATGTTGTCCCAAATCAGTAAGGTCTGTTCCTTGGTCTCTGTCCAGAAATCCAAAGCACTAAAGTCATTGCAGCAAAATGGCTGGCCTTTATAGTTCAGTCTAAGTGCCCTTTAATTAGCGCTCCCCGAGGCCCGCAGGGCCTCTGCTGCGTTCCAGTTCACAGTTCTTAACAGCGCCACGCCCACATTGGGCGGGCGCCACTGAATTTCCGGTTTGGGGCGCACAAACAGCGTTGCACGACGAAATGATGTCATAAGCTGCGCGCGCAGCTGAGCGGGCGCAAACACTTTGCGCCGGCGCTAAATGTCAACTGAAGTTGGGCATAGGCGCAGATCGGACTGCGCCCGGGCGCTAAGTGCCTAGCGCTGGAAATCCATCCCTCTTAAGGCGTTAACGGCTGGCGAACGCTACTGAATTTCTAGGCCAATGTTCTTAATCGCAGTTGATGCACACTCCAAGTGGCCGGAGGTAATAAAGATGTCCTCCACCACCACGGAAAAAACCATCACAGTATTAAGGACCATATTTGCCAGGAATGGGCTGCCGGAGCAGATATGTTCTGATAATGGACCGCAATTTGTGTCCGAAGAATTCAGAAACTTCTTAAAGAACAATGGGGTAAAGCACTACACGTCCGCCCCATACCATCCCGCCACCAATGGATTGGCTGAAAGGTTTGTCCAGACCTTCAAGAAGGCCATCAAGGCCATGGGTAATGAAGACATAAAACTTCAGCACAAGGTGGATAACTTCTTATTTGCATATAGGAATGCAACGCATATGGTTACTAACCAAACTCCCGCCATGGTGTTCTACAATCGAAACCTAAGATGCCGGCTGGATTTGGTCAAGGCCAACATCCGAAGGGACGTGGAGAACCAGCAGTTTCAGGGCATGAATGAAAGGCCAACTAGGGCCTTCCAGATAGGCCAACCGGTTTTGGCCCGGGACTACCGTACCGAGAAATGGCAGCCTGGAACTATCTGCACATGATTAGGACCACTGATGTATACCGTGGACATCGGAGACAGCATAATAAGGCGCCATGCTGACCAAATCATCAAGTCATCCGAAAAGGGACAACCTACACCACCACTCTATACATCTAATGATGAAGTAGAGATACCCATATCTACCTCCGATCCGGTGATACTGGAGCCCGATGAACCCGACACTGGCCTTCAAGCAGAATCAGCCTTGCCAGAAGAACCTACTACACCACCAGAAACTACTACACCCCCGAGGCGTTATCCGGACCGAGTCAGGAAGCCTCCTGAGAGACTAACTTATAATTAATTAATACAGCAATGTATATTATTTTGCATATAACATGTAATTAATAATTACTTAAAATATGATGTACTAGTTAGCTAGAAGGGGAGGAATTGTGGTGTATGTGCCTTTAAGAGCCCCAGGTGTGCGTAATGCCGGTAATTGCCACTTGGGCTATTTAAGCCTGTGTATTGTGTATATCCTTTAGAAACCCCCCCCCAGACTTGCTTAGTAAATACCTATGAACCAACTCCTGTCTTCAGTGTCTTTATCTACACACGGACACTGCAGTGAACCTGTGGAATTCTCTGCCACAGAGGGCGGTGGAGGCCAGTTCATTAAATATATTCAAGAAGGAGTTGGATATATTTCTTAAGGCTAAGGGGATCAAGGGATATGGGGAGAAGGCAGGGACAGGGTACTGAATTTGGATGATCAGCCATGATCTCATTGAATGGCGGAGCAGGCTCGAGGGGCCGAATGGCCTACTCCTGCTCCTATCTTCTATGTTTTTACTAGTAAACCCTCCCGCGAGGATATCGGTCCCGTTCCCGTTGAGGTGCAACCCATCCGGCTTGTAGAGGTCCCACCTCCCCCTGAAACGGTTCCAATTCCTCAGGAATCTAAAGCCCTCCCTCCTACACCATCTCTCCAGCCACGCATTCATCTGCTCTACCTTTCTATTTCTGTACTCACTGGCACGTGGCACTGGTACTAATCTACAGATTACTACCTTTGAGGTCCTACTTTTTAACCTCTTTCCTAGCTCCCTAAACTCTGCCTGCAGGACCTCTTTCTACCTATGTTGTTGGTACCGATATGGACCACGACCTCTGGCTGTTCACCCTCCCCCCTCAGAATGCCCTGCAGCCGGTGACATCCTTGACCCTGGAACCAGGGAGGCAACATACCGGCCTTGAGTCACGTCTGCGGCTGCAGAAACGCCCGTCTGCTCCCCTAACTATTGAATCCCCTATCACTATTGCTCTCCCTCTCCTCTTTCCCCCCGCCCCTGTGCAGCTGAGCCTTCCATGGTGCTGTGGACTTGGCTCTGGCTGCACTCCCCATAGGAACCGTCGCCCCCACCAGTACTCAGCACCGAATACTGGTTGGTGAGCAAGATGGGCTCAGGGGACTCCTGCACAACCTGCCTGGTCCTCCTCTTCTGTCTGATGGTCACCCATTCCCCCTCTGCCTGCACACTCTTCAGCTGCGGGGTGACCACCTCCCGAAACGTGCTATCCACGTAGCTCTCAGCCTCGCGGATGCACAGCGGTGACTGCAGCCGCCGCTCAAGCTCCGTAACCCGGTGCTCGAGCTGCTGTAGCTAGCGAGACTTCCCGCACATGTCGTCGCCCAGACCACGGTAGGTGTCCAGGACTTCCCACATGGCACAGGATGTGCATTCCATGGGTGTGAGCTGCCCTGCCATACCTCTAATTTAAGAAGTCACACAACACCAGGTTATAGTCCAACAGTTTTATTTGAAATCACAAGCTTTCGGAGTGCTGCTCCTTCATCAGGTGAAGTGGAGAGATGCATAAAGACACAGCTTATATAGTCAGAGAATAATGTCAGATGTTTACAGGTAATCTTTCTAACTGCCATTTATCACACCTCGGCAGAGAGATAATCACAGCAATCAAAGGTGTGAATGGTGTCCAAACAGGTCAGTCAGGAAAACATTACATCAAAGAACAATGAGGTGGGGTCACAAGGGGTCAAATGTTGCAGATGTTGGGATCTGTATGAAAAACAAAAAACAGCCAAAAAAACTTTTTTGTTGCTGGAAATCACAGCAGGTCCGGCCGCATCTGTATAGAGAGAACAAGCCAATGACGACTCGAGTCTGGATGACCCTACGTCAGGTGGGGTTACATGTAGCGTGACATGACCCCAAGATCCCGGTTGAGGCCGTCCTCATGAGTGCGGAACTTGGCTATCAGTTTCTGCTCGACGATTTTGCGTTGTCGTGTGTCTCGAAGGCCGCCGTTGTGTGACTTCTTACATTTCTCCACCCCAGTCCAACACCGGCATCTCCACACCATACCTCTAATTAACAGACTATTTACTAACCTAGCTGGAATAAACTTAAAACTTTAAGAAAGCCAAGTATAAACACTTACCAGCGACTCACCAATTAGCTCCCTCCCCTTGTGCTGACATCACTGTTTGACTTCTGACGTCACACTTTCAAAATTCTGCCGGTGCCGAGTTGGTACCGCTGCCGGCGCCTCGCCATTCCTCCTGGGTCCGCTCTGCCGCTGCTGCTGTGGGGCATACCTGCGCCTCAGCCTAGCTTTATGTGCTCGAGTCCCTGGAGTGGGACTATGAACCCACAACCTTCTACATAGAAACATAGAAGATAGGAGCAGGAGTAGGCCATTCGGCCCCTCGAGCCTGCTCCGCCATTCAATGAGATCATGGCTGATCATCCAAATTCAGTACCCTGTCCCTGCTTTCTCCCCATACCCCTTGATCCCTTTAGCCTTAAGAAATATATCTAACTCCTTCTTGAATATATTTAATGAATTGGCCTCTACTGCCTTCTGTGGCAGAGAATTCCACAGGTTCACCACTCTCTGGGTGAAGAAATTCCTCCTCATTTCTGTCCTAAATGGCTTACCCCTTATCCTTAGACTGTGACCCCTGGTCCTGGACTCCCCGACCATCGGGAACATCACATCCTTCCTGCCAGAATTTTGTAAGTTTCAATGAGATCCCCTCTCATTCTTTTAAACTCCAGTGAGTACAAGCCCAATTGACCCAATCTCTCCTCATACGTCATTCCTGCCATCCCAGGTATCAGTCTGGTGAATCTTCGCTGAACTCCCTCCATGGCAAGAACATCCTTCCTCAGATAAGGCGACCAAAACTGCACACAATACTCAAGGTGTGGTCTCACCAAGGCCCTGTACAACTGCAGCAAGACATCCTTGTTCCTGTACTCAAATCCTCTCGCTACGAAGGCCAACATACCATTTGCCTTCTTAACCGCCTGCTGCACCTGCATGCTTACCTTCAGTGACTGGTGCACAAGGACACCCAGGTCTTGTCGCACTTCCCCTTCTCCCAATCTATTGCCGTTCAGATAATAATCTGCCTTCCTGTTTTTGACACCAAAGTGGATAACCTCTGACTTCTGACTCAGAGGCGAGTGTGCTACCCACTGAGCGTTAATGTCGATCAAGAACAGCAGTGGTCCCAGTACTGAACCCTGGGGAACGCCACTGTATACCTCCCTCCAGACCGAGAAACAGCCATTCACCACAACACAGGACTGAGAGGAGGGGAAATGTCTTCACTCAGAGGGTGGTGAACCTGTGGAATTCTCTACCACAGAAGGCTGTGGAGGCCAAGTCACTGAATATATTTAAGAAGGAGATAGATAGATTTCTGGACACAAAAGGCATCAGGGGTATGGGGAGAGAGCGGGAATATGGTATTGAGATAGAGGGTCAGCCATGATCATATTGAATAGCGGAGCAGGCTCAAAGGGCCGAATCCTGCTCCTATTTTCTAAGTGTGGTCTAAGTGTGCACAGTTCTGGTCCGGGGAACTATAGACCAGTCAGCTTAGCATTGGTGGTAGGAAAAATAATGGAATCCCTACTGAAGGAGAAAAGAGAAGAACATCTAGAAATCAAAAATAGAGAGAGGTTGGGATAGAGAGAGAGAGAGAGAGAGAGAGAGGGGTTGGGATAGAGAGGTTGGGAGAGAGGGAGAAAGGTTGGGATAGAGAGGGGTTGGGATAGGGAGATAGAGAGAGGTTGGGATGAAGAGAGAGAGGTTGGGATAGAGAGAGGTTGGGATGAAGAGAGAGAGGTTGGGATAGAGAGAGGTTGGGATGAAGAGAGAGGTTGGGATAGAGAGAGGTTGGGATGAAGAGAGGGGTTGGGATAGAGAGATAGAGAGAGGTTGAGATGGAGAGAGGGGTTGGGATAGAGAGATAGAGAGAGGTTGAGATGGAGAGAGGGGTTGGGATGAAGAGAGGGGTTGGGATAGAGAGAGAGAGAGAGGCTGGGATGAAGAGGGGTTGGGATAGAGAGAGAGAGGCTGGGATGAAGAGAGAGGGGTTGGGATAGAGAGAGGCTGGGATGAAGAGGGGTTGGGATAGAGAGAGAGAGGCTGGGATGAAGAGGGGTTGGGATAGAGAGGCTGGGATGAAGAGAGAGGGGTTGGGATAGAGAGAGAGAGAGAGGCTGGGATGAAGAGAGAGGGGTTGGGATAGAGAGAGAGAGAGGCTGGGATGAAGAGAGAGGGGTTGGGATAGAGAGATAGAGAGAGAGAGGCTGGGATGAAGAGAAAGGGGTTGGGATAGAGAAAGAGAGGTTGGGATGAAGAGAGAGGGGTTGGGATAGATAGAGAGAGAGAGAGAGGTTGGGATGAAGAGAGAGAGGGGTTGGGATAGAGAGAGAGAGGGAGGTTGGGATAGAGAGAGGGGTTGGGATAGAGAGGGGTTGGGATAGAGAGATAGAGAGAGAGGGAGGTTGGGATAGAGAGGTTGAGATGGATAGAGAGGTTGGGATGAAGAGGGGTTGGGATAGAGAGACAGAGAGAGAGGTTGGGATGAAGAGAGAGAGGTTGAGATAGAGAGAGAGAGGGAGGTTGGGATGCAAAAGGCATCAAGGGGTATGGGGAGAGAGCGGGAATATGGTATTGAGATAGAGGGTCAGCCATGGTCGTATTGAATGGCGGAGCAGGCTCGAAGGGCCGAATGGCCGACTCCTGCTCCTATTTTTCTATGTTTCTAACTCTCTTGTTTTCTATCCTTTAGACAATTTTTGTATTGGTGCTGCAACTGCCCCCCTTTTATCCCATGGGCTTGTTAGCAAAATCGAAGCCCATTATGTGTGACACTTTATCAAATGCCTGTTGGAAGTCCACATACATAACATCAACTGCACTGCCCTCATCCGCCCTCTCCGTTACCTCATCAGAAAACTCGGGTTTGTCAAACACGATTTGCCTTCAACAAATCCGTGCCGGCTCTCCTTTATTAGTCCAAGCTTGATTTTAAAAAAAATATTGATTCATTCATTTATTGCCCATCCCTAATTGCCTGAGTGACTCGCTCGGCCATTTCAGGGGGCAGTTAAGAGTCAACCACATTGCTGTGGGTCTGGAGTCACATACCGGCCAGACCGGGTAAGGGCGGCAGATTTCCCTCCCTAAAGGACATTGGTGAACGGTAGTTTCATGGTCACCCCATTACTGATACTAGCTTTTTATTCCAGGTTTATTTAATTAACTGAATTTAAATTTTTCCAGCTGCCGTGGTGGGATTTGAACTCTTGTCGCTGGATTACTAGTCCAGTGATATTACCACTATGCTGGGAGTGGGCCTTTGGCGTAGCGGTAGCATCCCCGCCGCTGGGCCAGAAGGTGTAGGGTTTCGAACCCCGCTCCAGACAGTCCCAGCAAGTGGAGTCGGAGCTCCGGCTCTAAATTCTGGGTTGACATCCAGCGGGATACTTGCGTCCGTGGGTGTGGGTGGCCCCCCACCACCCCCCCCCTTCGTATGGGTTGTGGGAGCCCGTAAAACCCTCCCGCCATAGGACTAACCACCCTAATGGCTGGTACGAAGATGGTTACGGTCACGGAAGGAGCGTTAATCGCGGCCAGAAATTCCCCAAAGGTTAGTACCTGGAGGGGTGACCATCAGGGAAGACCAGGTGCAGAAGGTCACGGAAGGAGCCCCGAGGAGGGGCGGCTGGTGAGAAGGTCACGGAAGGAGCCCCGGGAGGGGCGGCTGGTGAGCAGGCCCGGGCGTTGGGCTGAAGATTGTCGGACAGGAGGAATGGTGGAAATGGAATGGCGGCGCGCACAGACGCAGCGGCTTTGCTTCTCCCAGGACGGTGCTATTTACATTTAATGTTAATGTTATTTGTACTGGACTCATGGGAGCTTGCAAGATCACATTTCGTTGTTCATGTACTTGTGCATTGTACAATGACAATAAAGTTGAATTATTATTATTATTATTATGCTACCGTTGTCGAAGTGGCTGTTAATTTTCTCCCAGGTTATTGTTTCTAAAAGCTTCCCCCACCGCCGATGTTAAACTGACCGGCCTGTAGTTGCCGGGTTTGTCCCTCTCCCCGTTTTTGAACAGGGGTGTAACATTTGCAATCCTCCATTCCTCTGCAATCGCCCCTGTATCGGTGGAGGATTGGGAGATTGTGGCCAGAACCTCCGCAATTTCGACCCTATCTTCCCTCGGCAACCTCGGATGCATCCCATCCAGGCCGGGTGACTTATCCACTTCAAGTACTGCCAGCCTTTCTAGTACGTAAGAAATCGGAGCTGGGGTCGGCCATTTGGCCCTTCGAGCCTGCTCCGCCATACATCAAGATCATGGCTGATCTTCGACCGTATCTCCATCTATCCCCATATCCCTGTAATTCCCTTCGTTCCCAAAGATCTATCGATCTCAGTCTTGAATATACTCAACGACGGAGCCTCCACGCCCCCTGGAGTAGAGAATTCCAAAGATTCACCACCCTCTGAGTGAAGACATTCCTCCTCTTAATCTATTTTTATCTCAACAACCTCCTCATTTAACATAGAAACATAGAAGATAGGAGCAGGAGTAGGCCATTCGACCCCTCGAGCCTGCTCCGCCATTCAATGAGATCATGGCTGATCATCCAAACTCAGTACCCTGTCCCTGCCTTCTCCCCATATCCCTTGATCCCTTTAGCCTTAAGAAATATATCTAACTTCTTCTTGAATATATTTAATGAATTGGCCTCAACTGCCTTCTGTGGTAGAGAATTCCACAGGTTCACCACTCTCTGGGTGAAGAAATTCCTCATCTCTGTCCACGGTGGCATAGTGGTTAGCACTGTTGCCTCGCAGCGCCAAGGACCCGGGTTCAAATCCGGCCTCGGGTGACTGTGCAAACTCCACACAGACATTCTCCCCGTGTTTGCGTGGGTTTCCTCCCACAGTCCAAAGATGTGCGGGTTAGGTTGATTGGCCATGATAAAAAATTGGCCCTTAGTGTTAGGGGGGATTAAATATGCGGGGTTACGGCTTGGGTGGGATGGCTGTCGGTGTAGGGACCGGGTGCTAGGGTTTGGATGATCAGCCATGATCTTGTTGAATGGCGGAGCAGGCTCGAAGGGCCGAATGGCCTACTCCTGCTCCTAGTTTCTATGTTTCTCTGTCCTAAATGGCTTACCCCTTATCCTTAGACTGTGACCCCTGGTTCTGGACTCCTCGACCATCGGGAACATCCTTCCAGTGTCTAGTTCTGTTAGAATTTTATAAGTTTCAATGAGATCCCCTCTCATTCTTCTAAACTCCAGTGAATATAAGCCCAATCGACCCAATCTCTCCTCATACGTCATTCCTGCCATCCCTGTTATCAGCCTGGTGAATCTTCGCTGCACTCCTGCCATGGCAAGAACGTCCTTCCTCAGATAAGGACATCCTTCCTCAGCAAAGTCCTCTTCCTTGGTAAACACCGATGTAAAGTACAGGAAACTTTGCGATATCCGGCACCGACGGGACCGAGCTGCTACCGTTAGATCAAAACTTCCGGATAGACCAGCGCTAATGTTGAAGGAGATGGAGGTTTTCATCTCCGTATCTGACGACAAACACTGTTGCTTAGCAACAGCTTGTAAACACTCGGCCCATACCTTGGAAGCGTCTCTGAAGCTGTTGCTAAGCTACAGAGACGCTTTCCACAGTCTGACTGTTTAAAAAAAATGCTAGGGGAAGAAAAAAAAAACCTAACAAAATGGCTGCTGATTTCTGCCGTTAGATCGAGGTTTCCGGGCATACAACCTCCGGATAAACCAAAGTTTCCTGTACTCATTTAGTTCCTAAGCCGTGCCTTCTGCCTTCGTCATCTAGGGGGCTCTGGCTTTGGTTGCCCTCCCTTTCTCCCTGGTGGGAATGTACCTAGACTGTACCCAAACCATCTCCTCTTCAAAGGCCGCCGGTTGCTCCATTACATTTCTGCCCGCCAGTCTTTTGACTCCAATTTAACCGGGCCAGATCCCTCCTCAATTTGCCGATTGCTCCTTGTCCTTCTCCGTAACTAATCTAAACCTTATGATGCTATGATCACTATTCCCATGATCCCGAGAATATCTCGCAGAGGTCCACTCTTGCCCTGACACATCAGCACCTCTCCCAGTCACGCCACCACTGGGATACTGAACTCTCTCTCGTTCATCGATTCAGACAACACACGGCATCAGGAGCAGCTACAAATGCTTTTATTACTGAATATCAGGAAAAGTACAGGCATCGAGAGGGTCACTGATAGAATCACGGAGCCCGTCCGGGATCGCAGACAGTCGGTTTCTGTGCATCCGGGATCACGGTGAAATCGGCGCTCCCGGCCTCAGTTTATCTGGGATCACGGTGAAATCGGCGCTCCCGGTCTCCGGGATCGGGGGAATCAGTACTCCCGGTCTCAGTTTATCTGGGATCACGGGGAATCTACACTCCTGGTCTCCATGTATCCGGGATCGGGGGAATCAGCATTTCCGGTCTCAGTTTATCCAGGATCACGGGGGAATCTACACTCCCGGTCTCCATGTATCCGGGATCGGGGGAATCAGCGTTTCCGGTCTCAGTTTATCCAGGATCAGCGCGCTCAGTCTCCGTATATCTGGGTTCAGGGGAATCGGCGTTCTCGGTCTCCGGATATCCGGGTTCAGGGGGAATCGGCGTTCCCGGTCTGTGTATCTGGGTTCAGGGGGAATCGGCACTCCCGGGCTCTGGGTATCCGGGGGAAATCAGCGTTCCCGGTCTCCAGGTATCCGGGTTCAGGGGGAATTGGGGTTCCCGGTCTCCGTGTATCCGGGTTCAGGGGGATTTGGCACTCCCAGTCTCCGGGTTCAGGGGAATCGGCAATCCCGGTCTCCAGGTATCCGGGGAAATCGGGGTTCCCGGTCTCCGGGGGAATCGGCGTTCCCGGTCTCCGGGTATCCGGGCGTCTCACTCAGGAATGTCAATGACCAGATCGTCGTCGCCATCCATTGCGTCATCGTCGCTCCCTTCGCCCGTGTCACTGAACATCTGGTGTGGGACGGTGCTGAGGATGGTGGTGGGCGGCAGCTTGGAGGAGAGCGCGGAGAGGGGGTCGGAGGCAGAGGAGAAAGACATGGCCACAGACCCCGGGTGGCTGGAGTGCAGGGGGACTCGCAGCTAGGGGGCGGGAGGGACAAGAGAGAGAGAGAGAGTGGATTAAACGGAGATATACAGTCCCGACACCCTGTACCGCGTCCCCGCTCTCCTCCCGTACCCCCGGTGCACCCCCCCCAACACCTCTCCTCTCGAACCCGCCTCTCCTCCTACCTTGGATTTCTTGGTTTTTTGTGTCTTTGCTCGCTTCTCTCGCTTCACTTTCTCACACTTGCCCGTCGACCCTCCGCCGGGCCCGGCCGCCCCGGGAGGGGGAGCACTGGAGTAGGACAAATACTCGGCGGGAAACGGGCTGAACGTGGGAGAAGTCATCTAAAAACACCAGGGAATGACACAATGTTAACAATTAGCAATAAACTTCGACCCCACCCATTAACCCCACGCGGGATAGGTCATCTAAAGTTCTCAAGATATTAAGGGGAACTGATAGGGTCGATAGAGAAAAACTATTTCCGCTGGTTGGGGATTCGAGGACCTTTAGGATTAGAGCCAGACCTTTCAGGAGTGAAATTAGGAAACATTTCTACACACAAAGGGGGGTAGAAGTTTGGAACTCTCTTCCGCAAACAGCAATTGATGCTGGGGTCAATTGTTAATTTTAAATCCAAGATTGATAGCTTTGGTTAACAGAAAAGTATTAAGGGATACGGGTCAAAGGCGGGTATCAGATCGCAGATCAGCCACGATCTCATTGAATGGCGGAACAGGCTCGAGGGGCTGAATGGCCTCCTCCTGTTCCAAAAACACCAGGGAATTCAACAAGATTAGAAGTAAACCCCAAGGGCCCCGCCCATTGACCCCGGCCCCAGCCCATTGATCCCGCCCCCCGCCCGTTAACCCCTCCTGCCCGAACACGGTGATACTCACGGAGCTGAGGTACGGGGATTGAGTCGGAGTCGGAGTCGGGGTCTGGGTGTGCGGGAACCCCAGGGCGGGCTGTAGCGAGAGAGACGACGGCGAGGGGGAGGCCGACCCGCCAAGCTGTGGACTCCTCTTCCTGGGGGAGGGAGGAGAGAAACATTGTACTGGTGTGGGATCGGAACAGGGCGTCAATCCCCAGCCCCACCCTGAGCCCCGGTCCTGGCCCCACCCCCAGTCCCACCCCCGACCCCCAGCCCCACCCCAACCCCCACCCCACCCCCCAGCCCTGGTCCGATTCCCCACCCCCAGCACAACTCCCACCCCCACCCCAATCCCACCCCCCCCCACCCGCTGCAACCTGGTGTGGTACTGAGCCCCACACGGAGCAGGAAGATCCCAGGCTCCATGTCCGGCCTGTGCTGAGCTGGCCAATCTCACACCCGGTGTGGTACTGAGCCCCACACACGGGGCAGGAAGATCCCAGGCTCCATCCCCGGCCTGTGCTGAGCTGGCCAATCTCACACCCGGTGTGGTACTGAGCCCCACACACGGGGCAGGAAGATCCCAGGCTCCATCCCCGGCCTGTGCTGAGCTGGCCAATCTCACACCCGGTGTGGTACTGAGCCCCACACACGGGGCAGGAAGATCCCAGGCTCCATGTCCGGCCTGTGCTGAGCTGGCCAATCTCACACCCGGTGTGGTACTGAGCCCCACACACGGGGCAGGAAGATCCCAGGCTCCATCCCCGGCCTGTGCTGAGCTGGCCAATCTCACACCCGGTGTGGTACTGAGCCCCACACGGAGCAGGAAGATCCCAGGCTCCATCCCCGGCCTGTGCTGAGCTGGCCAATCTCACACCCGGTGTGGTACTGAGCCCCACACACAGGGCAGGAAGATCCCAGGCTCCATGTCCGGCCTGTGCTGAGCTGGCCAATCTCACACCCGGTGTGGTACTGAGCCCCACACACGGGGCAGGAAGATCCCAGGCTCCACCCGCCCAGTCAGCGCCTACGGGACAGGTTGTACTGAGGACTGCGGGACTTACTTCTTCACTATGGGGGTGTCCAGGAGTTTCGGACCCTCGCCCTCACTGTTCTCCGACGAGGCCGTTGCGTCTGAATCTGTGAGGAAGAGAAGGTAACGGGGTGAGTCTCAGAGGGAAATCGAATCCAGCGGGGACGTGGGCCAGAGGAGCACGGGAACAGGAGGCCGTCCAGCCCCTCAAACCTGTTACACGGGAACAGGAGGAGGCCATTCAGCCCCTCGAGCCTGTTACACAGGAACAGGAGGCCGTCCAGCCCCTCGAGCCTGTTACACGGGAACAGGAGGAGGCCCATTCAGCCCCTCGAGCCTGTTACACGGGAACAGGAGGAGGCCGTCCAGCCCCTCAAACCTGTTACACAGGAACAGGAGGAGGCCATTCAGCCTCTCGAGCCTGTTACACAGGAACAGGAGGAGGCCCATTCAGCCCCTCGAGCCTGTTACACGGGAACAGGAGGAGGCCCATTCAGCCCCTCGAGCCTGTTACACGGGAACAGGAGGAGGCCGTCCAGCCCCTCAAACCTGTTACACAGGAACAGGAGGAGGCCATTCAGCCCCTCGAGCCTGTTACACGGAAACAGGAGGAGGCCATTCAGCCCCTCGAACCTGTTACACAGGAACAGGAGGAGACCATTCAGCCCCTCGAGCCAGTTACACGGGAACAGGAGGAGGCCATTCAGCCCCTCGAGCCTGTTACACAGGAACAGCAGGAGGCCATTCAGCCCCTCGAGCCTGTTACACAGGAACAGGAGGAGGCCATTCAGCCCCTTGAGCATGTTACACGGGAACAGGAGGAGGCCATTCAGCCCCTTGAGCCTGTTACACAGGAACAGGAGGAGGCCATTCAGCCCCCTCGAGCCTGTTACACAGGAACAGGAGGAGGCCATTCAGTCCCTTGAGCATGTTACACGGGAACAGGAGGAGGCAGTTCAGACCCTCGAACCTGTTACACAGGAACAGGAGGAGGCCATTCAGCCCCTTGAGCCTGTTACACAGGAACAGGAGGAGGCCATTCAGTCCCTTGAGCCTATTACACAGGAACAGGAGGAGGCCATTCAGTCCCTCGAGCCTGTTACACAGGAACAGGAGGAGGCCATTCAGTCCCTTGAGCCTATTACACAGGAACAGGAGGAGGCAGTTCAGTCCCTTGAGCCTGTTACACAGGAACAGGAGGAGGCCATTCAGTCCCTTGAGCCTATTACACAGGAACAGGAGGAGGCCATTCAGTCCCTTGAGCCTGTTACACAGGAACAGGAGGAGGCAGTTCAAACCCTCGAACCTGTTACACAGGAACAGGAGGAGGCCATTCAGTCCCTCGAGCCTGTTACACAGGAACAGGAGGAGGCCATTCAGTCCCTCGAGCCTGTTACACGGGAAGAGGAAGAGGCCGTTCAGCCCCTCGAGCCTGTTACACGGGAACAGGAAGAAGCCATTCAGCCCCTCGAGCCCGTTACACAGGAACAGGAAGAAGCCATTCAGCATCTCGAGCCTGTTACACAGGAACAGGAGGAGTGGGACTTTATCAAAGGCCTTCTGAAAATCCAAATACACCACATCCACTGGTTCCCCCTTATCTATCCTACCAGTTACATCCTCAAAAAACTCCAGTAGGTTTGTCAAACACGATTTCCCTTTCATAAATCCATGTTGACTTTGTCTAATCCCGTTGATATTTTCTAAGTGTCCTGTTATCACATCCTTTATAATAGACTCTAGCATTTTCCCTACTACTGATGTTAGGCTAACCGGTCTGTAGTTCCCTGTTTTCTCTCTCCCTCCTTTTTTAAATAGTGGGGTTATATTTGCCACCCTCCAATCTGCAGGAACTGTTCCATAATCTATAGAATTTTGGAAGATGACAACCAATGCATCCACTGTTTCCATGGCCACCTCTTTTAGTACTCTGGGATGCAGATTATCAGGCCCTGGGGATTTATCAGCTTTCAGTCCCATTCATTTCTCCAGTACTATTTTTTTACTGATACTAATTTCCTTTAATTCCTCCTTCTCACTAGACCCTTGTGAACCTTCTGACTCAGATCATAATAATAATCAACTTTATTGTTATTGTCATTGTCTGGCCACAGGGGATGTACCAGAGGACTGGAGAACAGCTAACGTAGTACCATTATTCAAGAAGGGTAGCAGGGATAAACCAGGGAATTACAGGCCGGTGAGCCTAACATCTGTGGTAGGGAAATTATTGGAAAAAATTCTGAGGGACAAAATTAGTCTCCACTTGGAGAGGCAAGGATTAATCGGGGATAGTCAGCATGGCTTTGTCAAGGGTAAATCATGTCTGACCAATCTGATTGAATTTTTCGAGGGGGTGACTAGGTGTGTGGATGAGGGAAATGCCGTGGATGTGGTTTGCATGGATTTCAGTAAAGCTTTTGACAAAGTCCCGCATAGGAGACTGGTCAAGAAGGTAAGAGCCCATGGGATCCAGGGGGCCTTGGCGCGTTGGATCCTAAACTGGCTGAGTGGCAGGAGGCAGAGGGTGATGGTCGAAGGTTGCTTTTGTGACTGGAAGCCTGTGTCCAGTGGGGTACCTCAGGGATCGGTGCTGGGCCCCTTGCTGTTTGTGATTTACTCTCATACTCTATTTTTCCCCTCTTAATCAATCTCTTGCTCCTTTTTTGCTGAACTCTAAACTGCCCCCAATCCTCAGGCTTGTTATTTTTTCTGGCAACTTTATATGACTCCTCTTTGGATCTAATACTACCCTTAATTTCTTTTGTTAGCCATGGTTGGGCCGCTTTTCCTTTTGTGTTTTTGCGCCAGAAAGGAATGTATAACTGTTGCAATTCATGCATTCGTTCCTTAAATGTTGGCCATTGCCTCTCCACCGTCATGCCTTTTAATGAAGCTCCCCAATCGATCGTAGCCAACTCACTCGTCATACCATCGTAGTTTCCTTTGTTTAGATTTAGGACCCTAGTTTCGGATTGGACTACGGGCGGTTACACCGACAGAGCGGGTGAGCAGACACAGGCTCCTGTTCAGCAATCGCCACAGCGGGAGGGGCTCGGAGCACAGAGGAGAAACTGCCATCCACCGAAAAGCTCCACACTCGGCCCTTCTCCCCCCCGGAGAGAGCTGACCCCCACACAGTGAATCCCAGTATCCTTAGGGAGGGGGTGCGAGAGGCAGAAAGAAGCGCCCAGGAAATAAGAAAATCAGCCACTGTAAAAATATTCCGATTCTCGGCTCTTACCAGAGGAATCTTCATCCACATTTTCGTACTGGAGTAACCGGTCCAAGAGGAAACTGTTGGGGGGGGCGGGGGAGGGGAGAGGAGAATGAGAGAGGGGGAGGGGAGAGGGAGGGGGAGGGGAGAGAGGGGGAGGGGAGAGAGAGGGAGGGGGAGGGGAGAGGGGGAGGGGAGGGAAGAGGAGAGGGGGAGAGGGGGGAGGGGAGGGGGGAGAGGGGAGGAGGGAGAGGGGAGAGGGGAGGGGGGAAGAGGGGAGGGGGAGAGGGGAGGGGGAGGGAGGGGAGAGAGGGGAGGGGAGGGAGGGAGAGAGGAGAGAGGGGAGGGGAGTGAGGGGAGGGGAGAGAGGGGAGGGGGAGAGAGGGGAGGGGAGAGAGGGGAGGGGAGAGAGGGGAGGGGAGGGGAGGGAGGAAGAGAGGGGAGGGGAGAGAGGGGAGGGGAGATAGGGGAGGGGAGAGATGGGAGGGGAGAGAGGGGAGGGGAGAGAGGGGAGGGGAGAGAGGGGAGGGGAGAGAGGGGAGGGGAGAGAGGGGAGGGGAGAGAGGGAGGGGAGAGAGGGGAGAGGGAGAGAGGGGAGAGGGAGAGAGGGGAGGGGAGGGGGGAGAGGGGAGGGGGGAGAGGGGAGGGGGGAGAGGGGAGGGGGAGAGGGGAGGGGAGAGGGGAGGGGAGGGGGAGAGGGAGAGGGGAGAGGGGAGGGGAGGGGAGAGGGGAGGGTGAGAGAGAGGGGAGGGGAGAGAGGGGAGGGGAGGGAGGGGAGAGGAGAGAGGGGAGGGGAGTGAGGGGAGGGGAGAGAGGGGAGGGGAGGGAGGGGAGGGGAGGGAGGGAAGAGAGGGGAGGGGAGAGAGGGGAGGGAGATAGGGGAGGGAGATAGGGGAGGGGAGATAGGGGAGGGGAGAGAGGGGAGGGGAGAGAGGGGAGGGGAGAGAGGGGAGAGGTGAGGGGGGTGAGGGGAGGGGAGGGGAGAGAGGGGAGGGGAGAGAGGGGAGGGGAGAGAGGGGAGGGGAGAGAGGGGAGAGGGAGAGAGGGGAGAGAGAGAGGGGAGGCCATTGAGGGGAGAGGAGGGGTGAGAGGGGGAGAGGGGAGAGAGGGGAGGGGAGAGGGAGGGGAGGGAGAGGGGAGGGGAGAGAGGGGAGGGGAGAGAGGGGAGGGGAGAGAGGGGAGGGAGAGGGGAGAGGGGAGGGGGAGAGAGGGAGGGGGGAGAGGGAGGAGGGGAGAGGGAGGAGGGGAGAGGGAGGGGAAGGGAGGAGGAGGGAGGAGGGGGGGAGAGGGAGGGGAAGGGAGGGAGAGGGAGGGGGAGAGGAGGGGAGAGAGGAAGGGGAGGGGGGAGAGGGAGGGGGGAGAGGGGAGGGGAAGAGGGGAGGGGAAAGAGGGGAGGGGGAGAGAGGGGAGGGGGAGAGAGGGGAGGGGGAGAGGGGGAGGGGGAGAGAGGGGAGGGGGAGAGAGGGAGAGGGGGAGAGAGGGGAGGGGGAGAGAGGGGAGGGGGAGAGAGGCGAGGGGGAGAGAGGGGAGGGGGAGAGAGGGGAGGGGGAGAGAGGGATGGGGAGAGAGGGATGGGGAGAGAGGGATGGGGGAGAGAGGGATGGGGGAGAGAGGGATGGGGGAGAGAGGGATGGGGGAGAGGGGAGGGGGGAGAGGGGAGGGGGAGAGAGGGGAGGGGGAGAGGGGGAGGGGGAGAGAGGGAGTGGGGGAGAGAGGGGAGGGGGAGAGAGGGGAGGGGGAGAGAGGGGATGGGGAGAGAGGGATGGGGAGAGAGGGATGGGGGAGAGGGAGGGGGGAGAGGGGAGGGGGAGAGAGGGGAGGGGGAGAGAGGGGTGGGGAGAGAGGGGTGGGGGAGAGAGGGGTGGTGGAGAGGGGGAGGGGGAGAGAGGGGAGGGGGAGAGAGGGGTGGGGGAGAGAGGGGAGGGGGAGAGAGGGGTGGGGGGAGAGAGGGGAGGGGAGAGAGGGTGGGGGAGAGGGAGGGGGGGAGAGGGAGAGGGGGAGAGAGGGGAGGGGGAGAGAGGGGAGGGGGAGAGAGGGAGGGGGAGAGAGGGGAGGGGGAGAGAGGGGTGGGGGAGAGAGGGGAGGGGGAGAGAGGGGTGGGGGAGAGAGGGGTGGGGAGAGAGGGGAGGGGGAGAGAGGGGAGGGGGAGAGAGGGGAGGGGGAGAGAGGGGAAGGGGGAGAGAGGGGGGGAGAGGGGAGGGGGAGAGAGGGGAGGGAGAGAGGGGAGGGGGAGAGAGGGGAGGGGGAAGAGGGGAGGGGAGAGAGGGGAGGGGGGAGAGGGAGGGGGGTGAGGGGAAGGGGGAGAGAGGGGTGGGGGAGAGAGGGGTGGGGGAGAGAGGGGAGGGGGAGAGAGGGGTGGGGGAGAGAGGGGTGGGGGAGAGAGGGATGGGGGAGAGAGGGGAGGGGGAGAGAGGGGTGGGGGAGAGGGGAGGGGGAGAGAGGGGTGGGGGAGAGAGGGGAGGGGGAGAGAGGGGAGGGGGAGAGAGGGGAGGGGGAGAGAGGGGGGGAGAGGGGAGGGGGGAGAGAGGGGAGGGGGAGAGAGGGGAGGGGGAGAGAGGGGAGGGGGAGAGAGGGGTGGGGGAAGAGAGGGGAGGGGGAGAGAGGGGTGGGGGAGAGAGGGGTGGGGAGAGAGGGGAGGGGGAGAGAGGGGAGGGGGAGAGAGGGGAGGGGGAGAGAGGGGGGGAGAGGGGAGGGGGAGAGAGGGGAGGGGGAGAGAGGGGAGGGGGAAGAGAGGGGAGGGGAGAGAGGGGAGGGGGGAGAGGGAGGGGGGAGAGGGGAGGGGGAGAGAGGGGTGGGGGAGAGAGGGGAGGGGGGAGAGAGGGGTGGGGGAGAGAGGGATGGGGGAGAGAGGGATGGGGGAGAGAGGGGAGGGGGAGAGAGGGGAGGGGGAGAGAGGGGTGGGGGAGAGAGGGGTGGGGGGAGAGAGGGGAGGGGGAGAGAGGGTGGGGGAGAGAGGGGGAGGGGGAGAGAGGGGTGGGGGAGAGAGGGGTGGGGGAGAGAGGGGAGGGGGAGAGAGGGAGTGGGGGAGAGAGGGGGAGGGGGAGAGAGGGGAGGGGGGGAGAGGGAGGGGGGGAGAGAGGGGTGGGGGAGAGAGGGGTGGGGGAGAGAGGGGTGGTGGGGGAGAGAGGGGAGGGGGGGAGAGGGAGGGGGAGAGAGGGGAGGGGGAGAGAGGGGTGGGGGAGAGAGGGGTGGGGGAGAGGGGGAGGGGGAGAGAGGGGAGGGGGGGAGAGGGAGGGGAGAGAGGGGAGGGGGAGAGAGGGGTGGGGGAGAGAGGGGTGGGGAGAGAGAGGGGAGGGGGAGAGGAGGGAGGGGGAGAGAGGGATGGGGGAGAGAGGGATGGGGGAGAGAGGGGAGGGGGAGTGAGGGATGGGGGAGAGAGGGATGGGGGAGAGAGGGATGGGGAGAGAGGGGAGGGGAGAGAGAGGGGTGGGGGAGAGAGGGGTGGGGGAGAGAGGGATGGGGGGAGAGAGGGGTGGGGGAGAGAGGGGAGGGGGAGAGAGGGGAGGGGAGAGAGGGGTGTGGGGAGAGAGGGGAGGGGGACGAGAGGGATGGGGGAGAAGAGGGGAGGGGGAGAGAGGGAGGGGGGAGAGGGAGGGGGGGAGAGGGGAGGGGGGAGAGGGGGGGGAGAGAGGGGAGGGGGAGAGAGGGAGGGGGGGAGAGGGGAGGGGGAGAGAGGGGTGGGGGAGAGAGGGGTGGGGAGAGAGGGGAGGGGGAGAGAGGGATGGGGGAGAGAGGGATGGGGGAGAGAGGGGAGGGGGAGAGAGGGATGGGGGAGAGAGGGGAGGGGGAGAGAGGGAGGGGGGAGAGGGAGGGGGGAGAGGGGAGGGGGGTGAGAGGGGGGGAGGAGAGAGGGGAGGGGGAGAGAGGGGAGGGGGAGAGAGGGGAGGGGGGAGAGGGGAGGGGGAGAGAGAGGGGTGGGGGAGAGCGGGGTGGGGAGAGAGGGGAGGGGGAGAGAGGGAGGGGGAGAGAGGGGTGGGGGAGAGAGGGGAGGGGGGAGAGGGAGGGGGAGAGAGGGGAGGGAGAGAGAGGGGAGGGGAGAGAGGGGAGGGGGAGAGAGGGGGGGGGAGAGAGGGAGGGGGAGAGAGGGGAGGGGGGAGAGGGGAGGGGGAGAGAGGGGAGGGGGAGAGAGGGGAGGGGCGAGAGAGGGGAGGGGGAGAGAGGGGAGGGGGATGAGAGGGGTGGGGGAGAGGGGAGGGGAGAGAGGGGTGGGGGAGAGGGGAGGGGGAGAGAGGGGAGGGGGAGAGAGGGGAGGGGGGAGAGGGGGGAGAGGGAGGGGAGAGAGGGATGGGGGAGAGAGGGAGGGGGAGAGAGAGGGTGGGGGAGGAGAGAGGGGTGGGGGAGAGAGGGGTGGGGAGAGAGAGGGGTGGGGGAGAGAGGGGTGGGGGAGAGAGGGGTGGGGAGAGAGGGGAGGGGGAGAGAGGGGAGGGGGAGAGAGAGGGGAGGGGGAGAGAGGGGAGGGGGAGAGAGGGGAGGGGAGAGAGAGGGGAGGGGGAGAGAGGGGAGGGGGAGAGAGGGGAGGGGGAGAGAGGGGTGGGGGAGAGAGGGTGGGGGGAGAGAGGGGTGGGGGAGAGAGGGGAGGGGGAAGAGAGGGGTGGGGGAGAGAGGGTGTGGGGAGAGAGGGATGGGGGAGAGAGGGATGGGGGAGAGAGGGGGGGGAGAGAGGGGAGGGGGAAGAGAGGGGAGGGGGAGAGAGGGGAGGGGGAAGAGAGGGATGGGGACGAGAGGGGAGGGGGAGAGATGGGTGGGGGAGAGAGGGGAGGGGGAGAGAGGGGACGGGGGAGAGAGGGGTGGGGGGAGAGAGGGGAGGGGGAGAGAGGAGGAGGGGGGAGAGGGGGAGGGGGAGAGAGGGGTGGGGAGAGAGGGGAGGGGGAGAGAGGGTGTGGGGGATGAGAGGGGAGGGGGAGAGAGGGGTGGGGGAGAGAGGGTTGGGGGAAGAGAGGGGAGGGGGAGAGAGGGGAGGGGGAGAGAGGGGAGGGGAGAGAGGGGGAGGGGGAGAGAGGGGAGGGGGAGAGAGGGGAGGGGGAGAGAGGGGAGGGGGAGAGAGGGGAGGGGGAGAGAGGGAGGGGGAGAGAGGGGTGGGGAGAGAGGGGAGGGGGAGAGAGGGGAGGGGAGAGAGGGGTGGGGGAGAGGGGGAGGGGGAGAGAGGGGTGGGGGAGAGAGGGGTGGGGAGAGAGGGGAGGGGGAGAGAGGGGAGGGGGAGAGAGGGGTGGGGGAGAGAGGGGAGGGGGAGAGAGGGGAGGGGGAGAGAGGGAGGGGAGAGAGGGGGAGGGGGAGAGAGGGGTGGGGGAGAGAGGGGTGGGGGAGAGAGGGGTGGGTGGAGAGAGGGTGAGGGGGGAGAGAGGGGAGGGGGAGAGAGGGGAGGGGGAGAGGAGGAGAGGGGAGGGGGAGAGAGGGAGAGAGAGGGAGGGGGAGAGAGGGGTGGGGAGAGGGGGTGGGGGAAAGAGATGGGGAGGGACAGAGAAAATCACATTAATATAGTTATATACTGAAACCCTCCCGGGTTTTGGACAGATCTGGCGGTTTCCTCACCCTGGGTTACACAGGCTAATTGGCCGAGGGATCGGCAGACAGGGACGGTGAATGCCCTACCGAAAGACTGGTGTGGGACACTGGCACCAGTACTGGGGCTGGGAGAAGCTGGGACGGGCGGTGCCTGAACTGCAGTGGGAGCAGTGTGCCAGCGGACGGATCAACAGGGCAGTCGACAGGACTGTAAACTCGTGAAAACAGGGAGAGGGATCTGGTGAAACGAACAAGTCTGAAGATAAAACAATTAGAAGGTACGAGTGAAGGTCAGACCAAGGTACGAAACAAGGGTAATAAATGCCCAGGGAACGGATATAAAACAGAAGTTCAAAAGGACAGCTGAAAATAAAGTTAAAGGAAACAACTATTGAAGATGAATTAAACTTCCTGTACAGCAACGTACGCCACACCCAAAATAAAACGGGGAACTGCAGCTAATAATCGTGGTGAGGAAGCAGATGTAATAGAAATAACTGAAATAGGACTACATAAAAGACCAGGACTGGCAACTTAATATCACAACAACAACTTGTATTTATATAGAACATAAGAAATAGGAGCAGGAGTCGGCAATTCGGCCCTCGAGCCTGCTCCGCCATTCAATGAGATCATGGCTGATCATCGACCTCAACTCACTTTCCTGCTCTATCCCCGTATCCCTTGATTCCCTTAATATTCAAAAATCTATCGATCTCAGCCTTGAATATACTCAACAGCTGAGCCTCCGCAGCCCTCTGGGGCAGAGAAGTCCAAAGATTCACCGCCCTCTGAGTGAAGAAATTTCTCCTCAACTCAGTCCTAAATGGCCGTACCCCTTAACCTGACTGTGACCCCTGTTCCTAGACTCCCCAGCCCAGGGGGGAAACATCCTCCCTGCATCT
>NW_028225179.1:35760945-35853445 GCF_052327205.1 Somniosus microcephalus | reverse complement strand
TCGCCCCAACTTCAGTAGACATTTAGCGCCGGCGCAAAGTCTTAGCGCGCGCCCTGCTGCGCGCGCAGATCATGACGTCATTTCGTCGTGCAACGCCCTTTGTGCGCCCGAAACCGGAACTTCACTCACGCCGCCCCATTGTGCGCCGGGCGGCCCTAACGACTGTGAAGTGGAACGGTACACAGCCGAGGCGGGCCGCGGGGAGCGCAAATTAAAGGGCACTTACCCTGCACTATAAAGGCCAGCCATTTTGCAGCATTCACTCTTGTGCAACGGTTTTTTGGAGAGAGACCAAGGAGGAGAGCTTACTGCTTTGGCCCAACACTAGGACAGGTATTTTTGGCTCAGGCCAGAGCTTAGCAATTATCTTTGCCTTCATTGAGATCTCAGTGTTTGCCAGCATATAATGGGGGCTGCATTGGGTGCCAACTGTGATGAAATATGCCATTCATCACTCACAGTATTCTCTGCCTGTGACTGTGGTTTAGTTTCGGTTTCATTTCCCTTACCTCAGTTCCGTTTCCTCACCATTGTATTGTATTGTAATGTATTGTGTGTAGAGCTCCGCCCATACCTGGCCCCTATGTAAGCTGGCTCAGCCTGCCTCGCATCCAGTACAGCAGACCTCTGGATGGAAGATACCTCTCCACTGTGTGTTACCTTCTAAGTTAATAAAAGCCTTGTTTTGTTCCGCTAACATTGAGTCTCGGATTTATTGAGGCACATCAATTTTATTAACTTACTTTTCAACACAATGGATCAACTCTTGAAACCCGAACGTTTGGATCTGGACCAGCATGCTTTGGACGCATCGGCACACTTCGGACACTGGTTTATGTGTATGGAATTCTTCCTGGACAATTCCGCAGCCGTCAAAGGCGCCACAGACGCTGCAAGTATGAAACTCGGAATCCTGCGGAATTGGGTAAGCCACCGGGTTTACCCCCTCATCCAAGACGCCGACACATACCCGGCCGCCTGCGACATCTTAAAGGCACATTACCAGCAGCCTACGAATGAGGTGTATACTAGGCATCTGCTCGCTACTCACGCACAGCGACCTGGGGAATCGCTGGATGAGTTCCTAGGCACCCTGAAAACGCTTGGCAAAGACTGCAAGTGCCAAGATGTAAAAGCCGCAGTGTACACTGACGAGCTTGTTCGCGATGCCTTTATCACATGCCTCAGCTCCACTTACATCCGGCAGAGACTGCTGGAAAAAACGGGATTGGACCTGAAACAGGCTGTGGACACAGCGCGATCCCTGGATGTGGCCCAGAGAAACTCGGACGCCTACTCTTCAGCCCGCGCCGTCCACACCGCCACGTGTGCACCAAGGGCGCCGCCATCTTGGAAGGCATCTTCCCCGCCCGGCAGCCCGACACCGTCGGGGCCCCGCTCTCCCCCAGAAGCCCTATGACAGCCGCGACGCGTCGGGGACCCAACTGCTACTTCTGCGGGCAGCCGAAGCACACCAGAAACCTGTGCCCGGCGAAAGGCACCACCTGCTTTAAGTGCGGTAAGAAGGGGCACTTCGGGAAGGTGTGCAGAGGGAACCCCGCCGGAAAACCCGCCACCGCCGCGTGTGCGCCGAGGGAGCGGCCATCTTGGACGCCATCTTGCCCGACCTCGTGGGGTCCGCCATCTTGTGAGCAGACAGCGTGGACACCATCCTGTCTCGATCAGGGCCCTACAGTGGCATCGGTCACAGTGGACCAGACCAGGCCGCTCCCGCTATCCAAATCAATGGTGGACATCGAGGTAAACGGGTGCGGGGTTAAATGTTTAATTGACAGTGGAAGCACGGAGAGTTTTATCCACCCTGAACTAGCACAACAACTCTCCCTAAAGGTGGTCCCTACTCGGGGTACCATCTCTATGGCTGATAAAACCCAGACATCGACCATTATGGGTTACTGCACGGTACAATTGTCCGTTAACGGAACTGTATACGATAATTTTAAAGTACTAATCATGAAGAATCTATGTGCGAGCGTGATCTTGGGCCTGGATTTCCAGTGCAACCACCAAAGCATCACGCTCAAGTACGGTGGGTCCCAGCCGCCCCTCACAGTGTGCAGTCTGGCTACCCTGAAGGTAAAGCCGCCTTCGCTATTCGCGAACCTTACTCCCAACTGCCGGCCAATAGCGACCAAAAGCAGGAGGTACAGCTGGGAGGACAGGCGGTTTATCGCGACCGAGGTAGACAGGCTCCTGAAGGAGCGCATTATTGAACGCAGCAACAGCCCGTGGCGCGCCCAAGTGGTGGTGGTAAGGGGTAGCGAGAAGAAACGGATGGTGATCGACTATAGCCAAACGATCAACAGGTACACCCAACTAGATGCCTACCCGCTACCCCGCATATCAGAAATGGTGAACCAAATCGGCCAATACCGGGTGTTCTCCACCATCGACCTCAAGTCAGCGTACCACCAGCTCCCTATCAGACCAGAGGACCGCCCGTACACCGCCTTCGAGGCGAACGGACGCCTCTACCAATTCCTCAGAGTCCCCTTTGGGGTGACGAATGGGGTCTCGGTCTTCCAGAGGGAGATGGACCGCATGGTCAATGACCACCACTTGCAGGCAACCTTCCCCTACCTCGACAACGTCACCATCTGCGGTCACAACCAGCAGGATCACGACTCGAACCTCGAGAGGTTCCTGAAAACCGCACAAAAACTCAACCTCACCTACAACGAGGACAAGTGCGTTTTCAACACCACGCGCCTCTGCATACTCGGCAGCGTGGTGGAGAATGGGGAAATCAGACCAGACCCCGACCGATTGCGCCCCCTACAGGAGCTGCCCCTGCCCAACACTCCCAAAGCCCTGAAAAGGTACCTGGGGTTATTTTCTTATTATTCCCAATGGGTCCCCAACTACTCCGACAAAGCCCGCCCCCTCTTGAAAGCATCCTCTTTTCCGCTCTCTGCTGAGGCCCACGCCGCCTTCAAAAGCATTAAGCAGGATATTGAGCGGGCCACGCTACAGGCAGTGGACGAGAACACTCCATTTCAAGTGGAAAGTGATGCGTCTGACTTTGCCTTGGTGGCCACCCTCAACCAGGCGGGGCGGCCCGTAGCTTTCTTCTCGAGGACCCTCCAAGGGCCCGAGATCAGACACTCCTCCGTGGAAAAGGAGGCCCAAGCCATCGTGGAGGCAGTGCGCCACTGGCGCCACTACCTAGCCGGCAAACGCTTCACCCTACTTACCGACCAGCGGTCGGTAGCGTTTATGTTCAATAATAAACAGAGGGGGAAGATTAAAAATGATAAGATTCTTAGGTGGCGGATCGAGCTCTCCACCTTCGATTATGACATAATTTTCCAGCCAGGGGCCCTTAACGAATCCCCCGACGCCCTCTCACGAGGGATGTGTGCCAGCGCCACCGGGGATCGGCTACAGACCCTCCACAACGACCTCTGCCACCCAGGGGTCACGCGGCTGTTCCACTTCATAAAGTCCCGCAACTTACCCTACTCGATTGAGGAAGTTCGGTCTCTGACCAGGAACTGCCGCACTTGCGCTGAGTGCAAGCCTCGGTTCTACCGCCCAGATAGAGCCCACTTAATCAAAGCTACACGGCCCTTTGAGCGGCTCAGCTTAGATTTCAAGGGCCCCCTCCCGTCCGTCGACCGCAATGTTTACTTCCTGAACATTGTGGACGAATACTCCCGGTTCCCATTCGCCTTCCCCTGCCCAGACATGACCAGCGCCACGGTCATTAAATGCCTCAACAGCCTGTTCTGCCTGTTCGGTATGCCGAGCTACATCCATACGGATAGGGGGGCGTCCTTCATGAGTGAAGAGCTACGCCAGTACATGCTGTCCAGGGGGATCGCCACGAGCCGTACCACCAGCTACAACCCCCGGGGTAACGGTCAAGTGGAGCGAGAGAACGGGACAGTATGGAAAGCAGTCACTCTAGCTCTAAGGACCAAGGGCCTCCCTATCTCCCGCTGGCAGGAAGTCCTCCCAGATGTGCTCCATTCGATACGGTCGCTATTGTGTACTGCCACTAATGCCACGCCTCATGAACGAATGTTTGTCTTTCCCCGGAAATCCACCTCAGGCGTATCCATGCCGTCATGGCTCTCCACCCCAGGTCCGGTATTCGTGTGAAGGCATGTGAGGGGTCAGTGCACCTACTCCACGCCAACCCCCAATACGCGTATGTCCGGCACGCCGACGGAAGGGAGGACACCATGTCCATAAAAGACGTCGCCCCAGCCGGTAACGACAACAACCACGACAACAGCAGCAACAACGATCACAGCAACTCTTACCCACCCACTACTTACCCACCCACTATTCTTTCATCACCCCCGGAAGAACATCGACCAACGGTGCCCCCACCAACTACCCCTTCAACAACCCTGGCGGCACCCCCGGCAGAGACCCAGGAGGCCACCGGGGACACCCAGCCGACACCCGCGGCACCACAACAGCCACGTCGGTCACAGAGGACTATCAAACCCCCGAACAGACTAAATCTATAGAAGGGGTGAATGTGATGAAATATGCCATTCATCACTCACAGTATTCTCTGCCTGTGACTGTGGTTTAGTTTCGGTTTCATTTCCCTTACCTCAGTTCCGTTTCCTCACCATTGTATTGTATTGTAATGTATTGTGTGTAGGGCTCCGCCCATACCTGGCCCCTATGTAAGCTGGCTCAGCCTGCCTCGCATCCAGTACAGCAGACCTCTGGATGGAAGATACCTCTCCACTGTGTGTTACCTTCTAAGTTAATAAAAGCCTTGTTTTGTTCCGCTAACATTGAGTCTCGGATTTATTGAGGCACATCACCAACGCTGAGTTTCAGCCTTATGCCGGAAGGGCTTACAGACGTCGTGAGAGAGTGGCAGCCCTGGCTAGACGCAGAGGGGGCAACAGGCGTCGCCAAGTGAGGCCTTACCCACCCAGGGTATACCGCCAGCAGTCCTCCTATCTGACCATGTCTGCCGCGCAGTGTGTTAGGAGGCTGCGATTCAGAAGGGAGGTGGTTGCAGACATCTGCCAGCTGCTTCACAGGGATCTGCAGCCACAGCTGATGCGCAGGACGTCTCTGTCGGTGGCAGTGAAGGTGACGGTGGCTCTCAACTTCTATGCCACCGGCTCCTTCCAATCCGCTGCTGGGGACATCGCTAACATCTCCCAGTTCGCCGTGCATTGCTGCATCCGCCAGGTGACCAATGCCCTTTTCAGAAGGAGACATCAATTCATCTCCTTCCCCATGACCCTGGACAAGCAGCAGCAGCGTGCAGTGGGATTTGCAAGAATAGCGGGCTTCCCCATGGTGCAGGGCGCCATTGACTGCACGTATGTGGCTTTGCGGGCACCTCTGGAGCATGTCGAGGATTACCGCAACCGGAAGGGCTACCATTCCCTCAACGTACAGCTGGTGTGTGACCACAGGCAGCGCATCCTAGCTGTCAATGCCCGCTTTCCAGGCAGCAGCCACGATGCCTTTATCCTGCGACAGACAACTGTGGCTGACATGTTCCAGGCACAGCCTCCCCCAAGAGGATGGCTTATCGGGGACAAAGGCTATCCTTTGTGTACCTGGCTCATGACCCCACTCCACGCGCCCACGACCCCTGCTGAAGAGGCATACAACGAGAGCCATCAAGCGACTAGGAACATCATAGAACAAACAATCGGCGTCCTCAAGCAACGGTTCCGCTGTCTGGATCGCTCCGGGGGAGCCCTCCAGTATTCGCAGGAGCGAGTCTCCCAATTCGTCGTCGTTTGCTGCATGCTGCACAACCTGGCTATCCGCAGGATTCAGGCACTGCCACCTCACGTTGGACCACCACCTCAGGAGGAGGAGCAGGAGGAGGAGGAGGACGAGGAGTACCAGCCCAGGAGGGAGGCAGAAGGTCCAAGGGCCACCTGTCGGCGGCTTATTGACCGTCACTTCTAGGCCCCCTGTCAGGGAATGGCTTGTGCCAATGAAAGAACATGATTGCAGCCGCTCCGCAAGCCCTCAGCCAGTTAAGGCAACAAACACTTCAAAGATCAAACATGGACAATGTGAATAAATAAAATGGTTTATTGTACAAACTCAGGGCCCTTCCCACATGAAAACCAAAAACAGACGAAACCCCCAAAAAACACTCACACACATTACTCGCTCCCACAACCTGGAGAGGATTAACAAAACAGTGCAACAAAAATGGCCGTCATCCTCGGCCTTCGTAAAAAACAAACATCACGTCCTCAGCCTTCAAAAAAGAAACATCAAATTCTCGGCCTTCAAAAAAGAAACATCAAATTCTCGGCCTCAAAAAACAAACATCAAATTCTCGGCCTCAAAAAACAAACATCAAATTCTCGGCCTCAAAAAACAAACATCAAATTCTCGGCCTCAAAAAACAAACACAACTGCCCACACATTCTACTTTTTGGCGCGCGAGGGCGATGCCTTGGGCATCTTTGTGTGGCCCCTGCCCGCCCTGCTGCTCCTCCTCAAAGTGAGGCCATTGGCTGCTGCGAGGCTGGGGGCAGGCTCCTGAGGGGCACATGCCGTGACGGCAGATGCCCTTGGGGGTCGGCCTAGATGACGTCTGGCCATCGAGGGGCCGGCTGGTGAATGCTGCAGCTGTGGCTGGCCAGCATCAGTCGCTGCAGCAGCTCCTGGCAGCTCCACTGGGGGAGTGGCAGTGGCGGCTGGAGGAATGGGGGCAAGCTGGTGGATGGCAGGCGCTCGCTGGTCGCCTGAGACACTGGCACTCGCCCGGGCCAGCACTGCAGCATGCGCACCAATCTGCCGAGGGACAGACCGCTGTGCTGCTGCAGCGCGCCGGGTGCCCTGGCGATGCCTGGCTGACACAGCAAGTGAGGCAGCAGTGAGTGCCCGTGTTGACCTGTTCAGTGACCGCATCAGAGCAGCCAGTGACTGCACGGCACCACTGATCACCTGGCCAGTCGCTGCCAGAGCTGCCCCGAATTCCGCCCGACTCGCTGCCTGATCTGCCCGGAATTCCGCCCGACTGGTGGCCCCTGAGGGCCCGAACTCGGACACACTCCGAGACAGGGACTCGATGGCCTCAGGCAACCGTGCCACTACCCCCATGAGCTCCGTGTGCCGGCGCTTCGAGTCCGCGGACAAGTCCTCGATGCGGCGCATCTCCTCAGCGTTGGCCGTCTCCGGACTGGAGGCCGGACTCTCCCTCTGGGGAGAAGGCCGCTGAGCTGGCCGACCCTTCCTGCATTGCTGGAACGCCGCTGGGCCCAGCAATTGGACTCCCCTCCGACCCTTCCCCCCTCTGGGGAGAAGGCCGCTGAGCTTCCACCCCCCTCCCGCGTTTCTGCAGGCCGCTGGTCCCAGGAGCTACCCTCCCCTCCGACACTTCCCCCACGCTCCCCTCCAGGGAAGACGTGTCCCCTACATTGGCATGGGTTGCCACGGCTGAGGGTTCCCCTGATGGGCCGCCTTCCTCTTGCTCCTCCTCCTCCTCCTCTGCTGAGGGGCTGTCACTGGCAACTTCAGGGACCTCCTCCTCACCATCTGAAAGCAGGAAGGCACAAGAGTAGCTTTAGAGTGAGGAGAGGGCGTCAGCGAGGGATGCATGAGTGGTGGCATTCAGCGCATTGGTCGGACAGTGGCAAAGGATGTAGATCTGATGCGCAAGTGGGATGAGAGAGGTCCAAAAGGTGATGTCCTTACCATTGGTGCCCAGAACAGGGTCGGCATCTGCAGATGCAATGGGCCCAATCACCCGGGCACCCATGATGCGCTCCACGCGATGTTGCAGCTTGGTGAGCGGCTGGATCTGGGGGCCGCCTCCCCTGGTCGCATTCCGGCTCCTCTTATTATTGGCCAGCTTGGCCTGCAAGAGAAAGGACGGCCTCTAAGTACAGTGTGTAGCCCAGATCTTGTGTGCACTGCCTCCCATGGTGGAATAGCCTGGCCAGTGTGTAGCCCTGATCTTGTGTGCACTGACTCCCATGGTCGAATAGCCTGGCCAGTGTGTTAAGTGCACAATGTGCAACTGATGTTCATGAGTGTCCCATAGCTGCTGCATGAGGGCTGGCCATTAGGACTTTCAGGTCCCTTTGCCCATAATGTGAGGTGCACATGCAAGGATGAGGAGGACACTGGAAAGGGTACTCACCCTGACAATCCTGGCGAGGTCATTCAGCTTTTTGCGGCATTGGACACCGCTCCTGGGGGCCTCGCTGTTGGATGACACCTTGGTGGCGACATGCCTCCAGGCTCTCCGGTAGACGCGGGCCGGCAGCTTCCTGCCATTGTCCGGAAACAAAATATGGCGTCTCTTCTCCACAGCACCAACCAGCACCCTCAGATCCACCTCTGAGAAGCGCTGCGCTCGTTCACGGGCCTTCTCCATGGTTTCAGGTGCTATTTGGGTCCAGCAGCAGTGTTCAGGCCTAGCTGGAGGGCTCCACTATCCAGGGCGTGGCAGCAGACCAAGTCGACCCTTCCCCCTTAAGAGCTGGCCGGCGCCAGGGTGTCTGCTGTCAATCAAGAAATGGCCGCACCTGCGCTGCGCCTGGCCTCGGCGCTATCGCTCAGCACCTCCGGCTTAGCGCCTAAAGAGAGGCGTGCATCGCCAGTTTTAGCGCTCGAGCAATCTCTTAGGGCGAAGCTAATGAATATCGGAGAAGTGGCCTCGAATTTGCGCCGGGCGCAAACTTCAGCGGCCGCCCGACTTTACCGCCCCAAAAGTGGCTATAATGAATTTCTAGGCCGTTGAATCCATGAATGGACCAGCAAAATCAATATGCACCCGTTGCCATGGAGATGAGGGCCACTCCCATGGGTGTAGAGGGGCATGTGGTGGTGCATTTTGGACCTTCTGGCATCCTGAGCAGCTCTTTGTCAGGTCCTCGATTTGCTGATCGATCCCTGGCCACCACACATAAGCCCTAGCAAGGCTTTTCATTTTCACCCCTCCCAGATGACCTTCGTGAAGCTCATTGAGCACTCTCTCCCTTAACTTGGGTGGAATTACCACTCGGGATCCACACATCAAGGTCCCCTGACATACTGACAACTGTTCTCTTCTGGATGAGAATGCCGGCAACAGTGAGTCGCCATGTGCTGGCCATCCCTTCACCGTCAAATCATATACCCGAGACAGTGTCGGGTCATTTCGGGTCTCCTTCTCTATACCAGTGTTAGTTACTGGCAAGCATTCAATTATAGTCGAATGAAATATTTCAACAGGATCCACTGCTGGTGCTTCCTCCGCAGTAGGCAGTGGCAGGCGTGATAGCCCATCAGCGTTTCCATGCTGTTTCGTGCCCTTATACTCGATTTCATATTGGTGCGCCCCTAGAAAAAGAGACCATCTTTGTAACCGTTGTGCAGTCGTCACCGGAACGCCCTTCTTTGGATTAAAGATGGAGACAAGTGGTTGGTGGTCAGTCAGCAAGGTGAACTTCTGCCCGTGCAGATAGTGATTGAACTTTTTCACTCCCCACACTAGGCTGAGGGCCTCCCTGTCAATCTGGGCGTAGTTACGCTTGGCTGAGGTTAGTGACCGAGACGCAAAGGCTACTGGCCTCTCCGAGCCGTCCGGGAATTTGTGCGACAGCACCGCTCCAATACCATAGGGTGATGCATCACACGCCAACCGAATTGGTAGTGCTGGGTTGAAATGAGCCAACACCTCTTTTGATGTGATCAATTCTTTGCTCTTCTGGAAAGCTCGTTTACATTCGTCATTCCACTTCCATGGTACCCCCGTTTGCAGTAGGGTGTTCAGTGGGTGTAGTACGGTAGACAAATTCAGCAAGAACTTATGGTAGTAGTTCACCAGCCCAAGGAACGACCTCAGTTGTGACACATTTTCCGGTGCTGGAGCCTTGACTACTGCCTCAATCTTTTCAGGGGACTTATGTAACCCCTCTATAAATAACGTGGCCACAATACGAGATCTGCTTCTGGAAAAACTCGCATTTGTGGCGATTAGCTCGGAGCCCATATTCCTTCAATCTAGTGAGCACCTGCTCCAGGTTGGCGAGGTGATCACTGTCATTTTCGCCCGTGACCAGGATGTCGTCCAAATAACACTGGGTCCCTGGAATCCCTTGCAGGACTTGTTCCATTGCACTTTGCCAAATAGCCGGAGCTGATGCTACCCCAAACACCAGCCGGTTGTATTGGTAGAGACCTTTATGAGTGTTGATCGTGAGGTACTGTTTCGAGGCTTCTTCTACCTCCATTTGCAGGTACGCTTGGGCCAGATCAATCTTAGTGAAGCGTTTCCCTCCAGATAGCGAGGCGAAAATATCTTCAATCCGCGGAAGCGGATATTGTACAGTGTGAAAGACTGGGTTCACTGTCACCTTAAAGTCCCCACAGATGCGAACTTTCTTTGGTTCCCCAGGCGTATTACTCAACGACCTCTTCATTACAGGAACGATGGGTGTAGCCGACTCGCTCCAGTCCACTTTGGACAGTACCCCTGAACGTTCCAAACCTTCCAGCTCTGCTTCGACGGCTGGGCGGATCGCATAAGGTACCGGTCTGGCCTTAAAAAACTTTGGGCTTACATTTTCCTCTATTTTGATCGTCGCTGTTATGCCTTTTAGTGTTCCGAGTCCCTGCTGGAACACTTCTTGTGCGTCAGTTAGCATTTTTGACAGTCGTCCAGGTGTGACGTCATCATCCTTTTTGGCATCTACAGTCAGTGCTTGTATGGAATGCCAATCTAGCTGTATCTTCCAGATCCATTCACGTCCTAGTAGTGGTGGTCCTCCATCTGGCAATACATATAGGTCCATTTTTGGTGTTTCCTTGCCGTTATATATAACGTTCACCCTTATTTTTCCTTTGGGGTAGACTTTTTGCCGCGTGTACGTCTTCAAGACAATCTTTGTATCTCTCAAGGGTATACGTGAGAATAGCCGCTTGTAGTCCCTTCGGTTTATGACTGTTAGGGCTGATCCTGTGTCCAATTCCATTTTCACTTGGACTCCTGCTATCTTGAGCGTGACCCAGATAGTTTGGTGATCCTCCATTTTGATCACATTATGTAGTTTCAGACAACCCAGCTCCTTGCTTCCGGAGTCTGTATCACTCTTCTGTTCGTCTGAACTACTCTCCGTCACCTTATGTACCTTCTTGTACTTCTCCTGTGGAGATTTCTTGCTGCTGGTTTTCTTTCCCGACCTGCAGACTCTTGCTATGTGTCCTACTTTTCCACATTGTCTGCACACTTTGTCCTTGAACCAGCAATCATTATGGTCGTGTGTTGTTCTGCCGCAGCGATAGCACTTCACTGTTCCGTATGACATTTCATTTGTGCCATATTCTTGCGGTCTCCGTTGTATCTCTGCAGCGCCCCGTGCTGCTGCTTCGTGTGATACTGCAATGCTGAAAGCCTTGTCCAGCGTAAGATCCTTTTCTGATAGAAGCCGTTTCTGGGTTCCTTCACTTTGAAGCCCACACACAAACTTGTCCCTTAAAGTATCTGTTAGTCCCGTTCCAAACTGGCAGTGTTTCGATAGCTTGCGCAGTTCCGTTAAATACTCAGCATTACTTTCATCTTTATGCTGGTTCCTTTTGTGAAACTTAAATCTTCCTGCCATCAGCAGCGGTGTGGGGTTTAAGTGGTCCTGCAGGATTGACACTATGTTTTAAAAATCCTTTTCTACTGGCTTCTCTGGGGTTACTAGGTTTCGCAGTAAGCCATACGTTTTTGCACCCATTGAATTCAACAATACCAGCGCTTTCTTGTCATCTGGCACTTCATTCGCCTTGCAGTATACTTCTATGCGTTCGACATATGTCGTCCAATCTTCGACTTCATTGTCAAACGCTGTGATACTGCCACTCTTCGGCATTTTTGGGTGTGGTCAGACTGGCTTAAAATGGCGTCTCCCACGCTTTCCTTTCTTCCCCACTGCGGCTTAAAAATGGCGTCTCCCGCGCTGCTGCCAACGCCGCTCTCGGCGGTCCTCGTGGCAAATGGCGACGCCCTGTGGGTTTCGCGCGCTGCTCCTGCGCTGCTGCCAACGCCGCTCTCTGCGGTCCTCGTGGCAATGGCAGCACCTCGCGTTTTCCTGCGCGCCTCCCCCGTTGACGGCGCTCGGCCCTTGAACACTGGCTGCGCTCTGCTCTCTCTCGTCTCTCTCCCCCGTTGACGCCGCTCGGTCCTGAACACCGACTGCGCCCTGTGCACTCTGCCCTCTCTCTCTCCCCCGTCGACGCTGCTCGGCCTTTTTCTGTGTCGCTCGGTCGGGCTCTAGCCCGCCGCTGTCCGGGAAGGGTCTGCGCAGTACCTGTTGCCAGCCCGTTTCGCTGGACCACTGTGACTGGAAAGCCAAGCCTGGCTCTCGACAGCCTCCCCTGCGATGCTCAAATCTCCGCTGGATGACTGGGCGGTTGCCCGTGGTCGACGCCCGTGCTTCTGGACTCGACCTTTTTCCACTGTTCTCCAGGAGTGAATCCCTGGGAGGTGATGCAGAGTTGCAGGCAGGTTCGAATCTGCCTTGTCGCCAATGTTATATCCGTGTATCTTAATGTTGTGTCCTTCAATAATCAGACAACAGACTGCAGGGAACGATTCAACAGGTGTTTACTGAATGAGGGTTACTCTAGAACTAATGGTACAGATCACTACTCAGGGTTTATATACATGTGTGGTCACTGCCGGTACTACAGTATACAGGAGCTGTAAAAAGTAGTTCTCTCCCTTAAGGTATATATACATTACATACATTACAGAAGTCATGTTTGACAAATTTGCTCGAATTCTTTGAGGACGTAACAAACAGGGTGGATAAAGGGGAACCAGTAGATGTGGTGTATTTGGACTTCCAAAAGGCATTTGACAAGGTGCCACACAAAAGATTACTGCACAAGATAAAAAATCACGGGATTGGGGGTAATATACTGGCATGGGTGGAAGATTGGCTATCTAACAGAAAACAGAGAGTTGGGATAAATGGTTCGTTCTCAGGTTGGCAATCAGTAACTAGTGGCGTTCCGCAGGGGTCAGTGCTGGGACCCCAACTCTTTACAATCTATATTAACGATTTGGAGGAGGGGACCGAATGCAACATATCCAAGTTTGTCGACGATACAAAGATGGGAGGGAAAGCAGTGAGTGAGGAGGACATAAAAAACCTGCAAAAGGACATAGACAGGCTAAGTGAGTGGGCAGAAATTTGGCAGATGGAATATAATGTTGGAAAGTGTGAGGTTATGCACTTTGGCAGAAAAAATCAAAGAGCAAGTTATTATCTAAATGGAGAGAAACTGCAAAGTGCTACAGTACAAAGGGATCTGGGGGTCCTGGTGCATGAAACACAGGTTAGTATGCAGGTGCAGCAGGTGATCAGGAAGGCCAATGGAATCTTGGCTTTTATTGCAAGGGGGATGGAGTATAAAAACAGGGAAGTCTTGCTGCAGTTATACAGGGTATTGGTGAGGCCACACCTGGAATACTGCGTGCAGTTTTGGTTTCCACATTTAAGAAAAGATATACTTGCTCTCGAGGCAGTTCAGAGAAGGTTCACTCGGTTGATTCCGGAGATGAGGGGGTTGACTTATGAGGAAAGGTTGAGTAGGTTGGGCCTCTACTCATTGGAATTCAGAAGAATGAGAGGCGTGTGGCGGTACCACTGGTTGTCCCTTACATTGAGACACATAATTCCTTTTAACTTACTTATGTATGTATAACTTACCTGTTGGGGCCGTTGCCCCTTTAACTTACCTGTTCGGCCGTTGCCCCTTTAAGAGGCGACCTAACGCGCTGACGTCACGCATCACGTGACGCACGCGCGCCGGCCGCCGGCCCGACTCCGTCTTCCAAGACGGCCGCCGGCACAGCCCGGCCTACCGCGACTTCGGCCGCATCGGCCAGCCGACGGGAGCGACGCGATCTTCCGCCCCCGCGGCAAGCACCGGCACAGCCCGGCCTCGCGACCTTGGCCTCAACAGCCAGCCTCCGTACCGGGAGATGTGCTGACGCAACGACGCGGTCACGTGACGCCCCAAGCGTGGGCAAATGCGACGACGCGATCACGTGATGCCCAAGGCGCGGGAACACACAGCAGAGCGTGATGACGTCATCACGCTCCCCACAGGACTGTGAACTCAGTCCTCGTGGAGTCCCCGCTGGGACAAGACCTACACCACGGTGCTCCTACAGTCAGCCATCTTACCTGCTATCTTACCTGATGTAATTAGCCTATTCCTGTAAATAAACAACTTATTTATAGTTTGTCGAAGTCAAACTCTCTTATTTAGTGGCGATCTACACGAACCGCTACAGGCGATCTTATCGAAACATATAAGATTGTGAGGGGGCTTGATCGGGTGGGTGCGGGGAGGATGTTTCCACTGATGGGTGAGACTAGAACTAGGGGGCATAATCTAAGAATAAGGTGCTGCCCTTTCAAAACTGAGATAAGGAGAAACTTCTTCACTCAGAGGGTAGTAAATCTATGGAATTTGCTACCTCAGAGAGCTGTGGAAGCTGCGACATTAAATAAATTTAAAATGGAGATAGACAGTTTCCTAGCAGATAAGGGAATTAGGGGTTACGGGGAGAGGGCAGGGTAGTGGACGTGAGTCTAGGTTCGGATCAGCCATGATCCTATTGAATGGCGGAGCAGGCCCGAGGGGCCGTATGGCCTACTCCTGCTCCTACTTCTTATGTTCTTATGTCAGACAGGACGGTCCGGCAACGCCTCGATTTTAAACTTCTCACCCTTGTTTTCAAATCCCTCCATGGCCCTCGCGCCCCTCCCCCCCTCCCTATCTCTGTATCTCCTCCAGTCCTACAACATAGAAACATAGAAACATAGAAGATAGGAGCAGGAGTAGGCCATTCGGCCCCTCGAGCCTGCTCCGCCATTCAATGCGATCATGGCTGATCATCCAAATTCAGTACCCGGTCCCTGCTTTCTCCCCATATCCCTTGATCCCTTTAGCCTTAAGAAATATATTTAACTCCTTCTTGAATATATTTAATGAATTGGCCTCAACTGCCTTCTGTGGTAGAGAATTCCACAGGTTCACCACTCTCTGGGTGAAGAAATTCCTCCTCATCTCTGTCCTAAATGGCTTACCCCTTATCCTTAGACTGTGACCCCTGGTTCTGGACTCCCCGACCATCAGGAACAGCCTTCCTGCATAAGAACATAAGAAATAGGAGCAGGAGTAGGCCAATCGGCCCCTCGAGCCTGCTCCGCCATTCAATAAGATCATGGCTGATCTGATCCTAACCACCAATCCACTATCACAGAACCATCTCCTGAATCTAACAGAATTAGACACACGAAATAGGAGCAGGACCAGGCTACACGGCCCCTGGGCCCGCTCCACTACCCACAGGGCCATGACCGATCCGAACCTAGACTCATGTCCAAATTCCTGCCCGCTCCCCGTAACCCTTAATTCCCTTTACTTCTAGGAAACTGTCTATTTCTGTTTTAAATTTATTTAATGATGTAGCTTCTACAGCTTTTTGGGGCAGCAAATTCCATGGACCTACCACCCTCTGAGTGAAGTAGTTCCTCCTCATCTCAGTTTTGAAAGAGCAGCCCCTTATTCTAAGACTATGCCCCCTAGTTTCACCCATCATCGGGAACATCCTCCCCGCATCCACCCGATCCAACCCCTTCACAATCTTATATGTTTCAATAAGATCGCCTCTCATTCTTCTGAACTCCAATGAGTAGAGTCCCAATCTACTCAGCCTCTCCTCATATGTCCATCCCCTCATCCCTGGGATTAACCGAGTGAACCTTCTTTGTACTGACTCAAGAGCAAGTATGTCTTTTCTTAAGTATGGACACCAAACCTGTATGCAGTATTCCAGGTGCGGTCTCACCAATACCTTGTACAACTGAAGCAATACCTCCCTATTTTTATATTCTATCCCCCTAGCAATGAAGGCCAACATTCCATTGGCCTTCTTAATCACTTGCTGCACCTGCATACTAACCTTTTGAGTTTCGTGCACCAGGACCCCCAGATCCCTTTGTACTTCAGTACTTTCCAGTTTCTTGCCATTAAGATGATAACTTGCTCTACGATTTTTCCTGCCAAAGTGCATAAGCTCACACTTTCCAGTATTGTATTCCATCTGCCAAATCTCTGCCCACTTACTTAGCCTGTCTATGTCCCCTTGTAGGTTTTTTATGTCCTCCTCACTCACTACTTTCCCTCCCATCTTAGTATCATCTGCAAAATTTGATATGTTACACTCGGTCCCCTCCTCCAAATCGTTAATATAGGTTGTAAAGAGTTGGGGACCCAGCACTGACCCCTGTGGAACACCACTAGTTACTGATTGCCAGTCCGAGAATGAACCATTTATCCCAACTCTCTGCCTTCTGTTAGATAGCCAATCCTCTATCCATGCCAGAATATTACCCCCAATCCTGTGATTTTTTATCTTAAGCAATAATCTTTTGTGTGGCACCTTGTCAAATGCCTTTTGGAAGTCTAAATACACTGCATCCACTGGTTCCCCTTTATCCACCCTATATGTTACTTCCTCAAAGAACTCCAGCAAATTTGTCAACCGTGACATCCCCTTCATAAAACCATGCTGACTTTGTCCTATTAAATTATGATTATCCAAATGTCCTGTTACTGTCTCCTTAATAATGGACTCCAATATTTTACCTACCACAGATGTTAGGCTAACTGGTCTATAGTTTCCAGCCTTCTGTCTACTGCCCTTTTTAAATAAGGGCGTTACATTAGCAGTTTTCCAGTCTGCCGGGACCTTTGCTGAGTCCAGGGAGTTTTGGAAAATTATTACCAATGCATCCACAATCCCTACCGCCACTTCCCTCAAGACTCTAGGATGTAAGCCATCAGATCCAGGTGATTTATCCGCCTTGAGTCCCATTATTTTACCGAGTACCACTTCCTTAGTGATTTTGATCGTGTTTAGCTCCTCCCCCCCCATAGCCCCCTGTTTGTCCAGTGTTGGGATATTCTTAGTGTCTTCTACTGTAAAGACTGATACAAAATATTCATTCAGTGTTTTTGCCATCTCCATATTTCCCACCATTAATTTCCCGGTCTCATCCTCTAAGGGACCAACATTTACTTTAGCCACCCTTTTTCTTTTTATATAACTATAAAAACTCTTACTATCTGTTTTTATATTTTTTGCTAATTTACTTTCATAATCTATCTTCCCTTTCTTAATCAATCTTTTTGTTATTTTTTGCTGTCTTTTAAAGTTTTCCCAATCCTCTATCCTCCCACTAGATTTGGCTACCTTATATGCCCTTGTTTTTAGTCGAATACTATCCTTAATTTCTTTACTTAGCCACGGATGGCTGTCTTTTCTTTTACACCCTTTTCTTCTCAGTGGAATATATATTTTTTGGAAGTTGTAAAATAACTCCTTAAATGTACACCACTGATCATGTATCGTCTTACCCTTTAATCTATTTTCCCAATCCACTCTACTCAATTCCGCTCTCATACCTTCATAGTCTCCTTTATTCAAGCTTAGCATGCTTGTTTGAGATCCAACCTTCTCACCCTCTAATTGAATATGGAATTCAACCATGTTATGGTCAGTCATTCCAAGGGGATCCTTTACTCGGACATTTTTAATTAATCCTGTCTCGTTACACAGGACCAGATCTAAGGTTGCTTGCCCCCTGGCCGGTTCAGTTACATACTGCTCAAGAAACCCATCCCTAATACACTCAATGAACTCATCCTCAAGGCAGCCCTGCCCAATTTGATTTGTCCAATTAATATGATAGTTAAAATCCCCCATAATTATAGATGTTCCCTTATTACAAGCCTCAACTATTTCCTGATTGATACTCCGTCCAACAGAGTTGCCACTGTTCGGAGGCCTCTAGACTACACCCACTAGTGTTTTTTTCCCCTTATTATTCCTTACCTCCACCCAAACTGTTTCATTATCCTGATCTTTTGACCCAATATCATTTCTCTGTATTACAGTGATTCCTTCCTTTATTAACATAGCCACCCCACCTCCCCTTCCTTCCTGCCTGTCCTTCCTGATCGTTAAATAACCTGGTATGTTTAATTCCCAGGCATTGTCACCCTGCAGCCATGTTTCTGTAATGGCCACAAGATCATACCCATATGTAGTTATTTGTGCCATTAACTCGTCTATTTTGTTACGAATGCTACGTGCATTCAGATAGAGAACTTTCAAAGATGTTTTGTGACACTTAGTTCCTGCTTTTGCCCTTTTTATTACTTTACCTTTTACTCCATACCTTCTGCCCCTTCCTGACACGCTCTGGTTTTTAATTTCCCCACTGCTACCTAAGTCTATGACCTTTTCTGTTGTCATTTTTATTATTTGCTCTCTAAGATCCTCCCCCCCACTAGTTAGTTTAAAGCCCTCTCTACAGCCCTAGTTATATGATCCGCCAGGACTCTAGTCCCAGCACTGGCCAAGTGAAGCCCGTCCCAACGGAACAGCTCCCTCCTGCCCCAGTACTGGTGCCAGTGTCCCAGGAAGCAAAACCCATTTCTCCCACACCAGTCTTTGAGCCACGCATTTAACTCTCTAATTTTATTTGTCCTAGCCAAATTCGCTCGTGGCTCAGGTAATAATCCAGAGATTATTACCCTTGTGGTTCTGTTTTTTAATTTGGCCCCTAGCTACTCAAACTCCCTCAGCAGAACCTCCTTCCTTGTCCTATCTATGTTGTTGGTACCAACATGGAGCACGACAACTGGATCCTCCCCCTCCCACTCCAAGTTTCTCTCCAGTCCAGAGGAGATGTCCTTAACCCTGGCACCGGGCAGGCAACACAGCCTTCGGGACTCTCGCTCTCGGCTGCAGAGAACTCTATCTATCCCCCTAACGAGGGGGATAGAGAGAGGAGAGGTTGGAATGCCAAAGGCATTGAATATATTTAAGAGGGAGATAGATAGATTTCTAGACACAAAAGGCATCAGGGGGTATGGGGAGAGAGCGGGAATATGGTATTGAGATAGAGGGTCAGCCATGGTCGTATTGAATGGCGGAGCAGGCTCGAAGGGCCGAATGGCCGACTCCTGCTCCTGTTTTTCTATGTTTCTAACTCTCTTGTTTTCTATCCTTTAGACAATTTTTGTATTGGTGCTGCTACGGCCCCCCTTTTATCCCATGGGCTTGTTAGCAAAATCGAAGCCCATTATGTGTGGCACTTTATCAAATGTCCACATACATAACATCAACTGCACTGCCCTCATCCGCCCTCTCTGTTACCTCATCAGAAAACTCGGGTTTGTCAAACACGATTTGCCTTCAACAAATCCGTGCCGGCTCTCCTTTATTAGTCCATGCTTGATTTAAAAAAAAATATTGATTCATTCATTTATTGCCCATCCCTAATTGCCTGAGTGACTCGCTAGGCCATTTCAGAGGGCAGTTAAGAGACAACCACATTGCTGTGGGTCTGGAGTCACATGCCGGCCAGACCGGGTAAGGGCGGCAGATTTCCCTCCCTAAAGGACATTGGTGAACGGTAGTTTCATGGTCACCCCATTACTGATACTAGCTTTTTATTCCAGGTTTATTTAATTAACTGAATTTAAATTTCTCTCGCTGCCATGGTGGGATTTGAACTCTTGTCGCTGGATTACTAGTCCAGTGATATTACCACTATGCTGGGAGTGGGCCTTTGGCGTAGCGGTAGCATCCCCGCCGCTGGGCCAGAAGGCGTAGGGTTTCGAACCCCGCTCCAGACAGTCCCAGCAAGTGGAGTCGGAGCTCCGGCTCTAAATTCTGGGTTGACATCTAGCGGGATACTTGCGTCCGTGGGTGTGGGTGGCCCCCCCGCCCCCCCCCCCTTCGTATGGGTTGTGGGAGCCCGTAAAACCCTCCCGCCATAGGACTAACCACCCTAATGGCTGGTACAAAGATGGTTACGGTCACGGAAGGAGCGTTAATCGCGGCCAGAAATTCTTCCACCACTTCATACAGTTCCCCAAAGGGAGCAGTGTGAAGACACGTACGACGACGACCACTATGCTACCGTTGTCGAAGTGGCTGTTAATTTTCTCCCAGATTATTGTTTCTAAAAGCTTCCCCCATCACCGATGTTAAACTGACCGGCCTGTAGTTGCCGGGTTTGTCCCGCTCCCCGTTTTTGAACAAGGGTGTAACATTTGCAATCCTCCATTCCTCTGCAATCGCCCCTGTATCGGTGGAGGATTGGGAGATTGTGGCCAGAACCTCCGCAATTTCGACCCTATCTTCCCTCGGCAACTTCGGATGCATCCCATCCGGGCCGGGTGACTTATCCACTTCAAGTACTGCCAGCCTTTCTAGTACGTAAGAAATCGGAGCTGGGGTCGGCCATTTGGCCCTTCGAGCCTGCTCCGCCATACATCAAGATCATGGCTGATCTTCGACCGTATCTCCATCTATCCCCATATCCCTGTAATTCCCTTCGTTCCCAAAGATCTATCGATCTCAGTCTTGAATATACTCAACGACGGAGCCTCCACGCCCCCTGGAGTAGAGAATTCCAAAGAGTCACCACCCTCTGAGTGAAGACATTCCTCCTCTTAATCTATTTTTATCTCAACAACCTCCTCATTTAACATAGAAACATAGAAGATAGGAGCAGGAGTAGGCCATTCGACCCCTCGAGCCTGCTCCGCCATTCAATGAGATCATGGCTGATCATCCAAACTCAGTACCCTGTCCCTGCCTTCTCCCCATATCCCTTGATCCCTTTAGCCTTAAGAAATATATCTAACCCCTTCTTGAATATATTTAATGAATTGGCCTCTACTGCCTTCTGTGGTAGAGAATTCCACAGGTTCACCACTCTCTGGGTGAAGAAATTCCTCCTCATCTCTGTCCTAAATGGCTTACCCCTTATCCTTAGACTGTGACCCCTGGTTCTGGACTCCCCCGCCATCAGGAACATCCTTCCAGCATCTAGTCTGTCTAGCCCTGTTAGAATTTTATAAGTTTCAATGAGATCCCCTCTCATTCTTCAAAACTCCAGCGAGTATAAGCCCAATCGACCCAATCTCTCCTCATACGTCATTCCTGCCATCCCAGGTATCAGTCTGGTGAATCTTCGCTGCACTCCCTCCATGGCAAGAACATCCCTCCTCAGATAAGGACATCCTTCCTCAGCAAAGTCCTCTTCCTTGGTAAACACCGATGTAAAGTACAGGAAACTTCGCGATATCCGGCACCGACGGGACCGAGCTGCTACCGTTAGATCAAAACTTCCGGATAGACCAGCGCTAATGTTGAAGGAGACGGAGGTTTTCATCTCCGTATCTGACAACAAACACTGTTGCTTAGCAACAGCTTGTAAACACTCGGCCCGTACCTTGGAAGCGTCTCTGAAGCTGTTGCTAAGCTACAGAGACGCTTTCCACAGTCTGACTGTTTAAAAAAAATGCTAGGGGAAGAAAAAAAACCTAACAAAACGGCTGCTGATTTCTGCCGTTAGATCGAGGTTTCTGGACATACAACCTCCGGATAAACCAAAGTTTGCTGTACTCATTTAGTTCCTCAGCCATGCCTTCTGCCTTCGTCATCTAGGGGGCTCTGGCTTTGGTTGCCCTCCCTTTCTCCCTGGTGGGAATGTACCTAGACTGTACCCAAACCATCTAGTGACTAGTGGGGTACCGCAAGGATCGGTCCTAGGACCCCAGCTGTTCACAATATATATTAATGGTCTGGACGAAGGAATTGGATGTAATATCTCCAAATTTGCAGACGACACAAAGCTGGGCGGGAGGGTAAGCTGCGAGGAGGATGTCGGGAAACTCCAGTACGATTTGGACAGATTGGGTGATTGGGCAGAAACATGGCAGATGCACTACAATGTGGATAAATGTGAGGTTATCCACTTTGGTGGCAAAAACAGGAAGGCAGATTATTATTTGAATGGCAATAGATTGGGAGAAGGGGAAGTGCAAAGAGACCTGGGTGTTCTTGTGCACCAGTCGCTGAAGGTAAGCACGCAGGTGCAGCAGGCGGTTAAGAAGGTAAATGGTATGTTGGCCTTCGTAGCAAGAGGGTTCGAGTACAAGAACAAGGATGTCTTGCTACAGTTGTACAGGGCCTTGGTGAGACCGCACCTTGAGTATTGTGTGCAGTTTTGGTCACCTTATCTGAGGAAGGACGTTCTTGCCATGGAGGGAGTGCAGCGCTGATTCACCAGGCTGATACCTGGGATGGCAGGAATGACGTATGAGGAGAGATTGTGTCGATTGGGCTTATACTCACTGGAGTTCAGAAGATTGAGAGGGGATCTCATTGAAACCTGTAAAATTCTGTCAGGTCTGGACAGACTAGATGCAGGAAGGATGTTTCTGATGGCCGGGGAGTCCAGAACCAGGGGTCATAGTCTAAGGATAAGGGGTAAGCCATTTAGGACTGAAATGAGGAGGAATTTCTTCACCCAGAGAGTGGTGAACCTGTGGAATTCTCTGCTACAGAGGGCGGTGGAGGCCAGTTCATTAAATATATTCAAGAAAGAGTTGGATATATTTCTTGAGGCTAAAGGGATCAAGTGATATGGGGAGAAGGCAGGGACAGGGTACTGAATTTGGATGATCAGCCATGATCACATTGAATGGCAGAGCAGGCTCGAGGGGCCGAATGGCCTACTCCTGCTCCTATCTTCTATGTTTCTATGTTTCTATCTCCTCTTCAAAGGCCGCCGGTTGCTCCATTACATTTCTGCCCGCCAGTCTTTTGACTCCAATTTAACTGGGCCAGATCCCTCCTCAATTTGCCGATTGCTCCTTGTCCTTCTCCGTAACTAATCTAAACCTTATGATGCTATGATCACTATTCCCACGATCCCGAGAATATCTCGCAGAAGTCCACTCTTGCCCTGACACATCAGCACCTCTCCCAGTCACGCCACCACTGGGATACTGAACTCTCTCTCGTTCATCGATTCAGACAACACACGGCACCAGGAGCAGCTACAAATGCTTTTATTACTGAATATCAGGAAAAGTACAGGCATCGAGAGGGTCACTGATAGAATCACGGAGCCCGTCCGGGATCGCAGACAGTCGGTTTCTGTGCATCCGGGATCACGGTGAAATCGGCGCTCCCGGCCTCAGTTTATCCGGGATCACGGTGAAATCAGCACTCCCGGTCTCAGTTTATCCGGGATCACGGTGAAATCGGCGCTCCTGGCCTCAGTTTATCCGGGATCACGGTGAAATCAGCACTCCCGGTCTCAGTTTATCCGGGATCGTGGTGAAATCTGCGCCCCCCGGTCTCCGGGATCGGGGGAATCAGTGTTCCCGGTCTCAGTTTATCCGGGATCACGGGGGAATCTACACTCCCGGTCTCCATGTATCCGGGATCGGGGGAATCAGCGTTACCGGTCTCAGTTTATCCAGGATCAGTGCGCTCAGTCTCCGTATATCTGGGTTCAGGGGGAATCGGCACTCCCGGTCCGTGTGTATCCGGGTTCAGCGGGAATCGGTGTTCCCGGTCTGTGTGTATCCAGGATCAGTGGGGAAATCGGCGTTCCCGGTCTCCGTGTATCCGGGTTCAGGGGGAATCGGGGTTCCCGGTCTCCCAGTCTCCGGGTTCAGGGGAATCGGCAATCCCGGTCTCCGGGTATCCGGGGGAATCGGGGTTCCCGGTCTCCGGGGGAATCGGCGTTCCCGGTCTCTGGGTATCCGGGCGTCTCACTCAGGAATGTCAATGACCAGATCGTCGTCGCCATCCATTGCGTCATCGTCGCTCCCTTCGCCCGTGTCACTGAACATCTGGTGTGGGACGGTGCTGAGGATGGTGGTGGGCGGCAGCTTGGAGGAGAGCGCGGAGAGGGGGTCGGAGGCAGAGGAGAAAGACATGGCCACAGACTCCGGGTGGCTGGAGTGCAGGGGGACTCGCAGCTAGGGGGCGGGAGGGACAAGAGAGAGAGAGAGAGTGGATTAAACGGAGATATACAGTCCCGACACCCTGTACCGCGTCCCCGCTCTCCTCCCGTACCCCCGGTGCACCCCCCCCAACACCTCTCCTCTCGAACCCGCCCCTCCTCCTACCTTGGATTTCTTGGTTTTTTGTGTCTTTGCTCGCTTCTCTCGCTTCACTTTCTCACACTTGCCCGTCGACCCTCCGCCGGGCCCGGCCGCCCCGGGAGGGGGAGCACTGGAGTAGGACAAATACTCGGCGGGAAACGGGCTGAACGTGGGAGAAGTCATCTAAAAACACCAGGGAATGACACAATGTTAACAATTAGCAATAAACTTCGACCCCACCCATTAACCCCACGCGGGATAGGTCATCTAAAGTTCTCAAGATATTAAGGGGAACTGATAGGGTCGATAGAGAAAAACTATTTCCGCTGGTTGGGGATTCGAGGACCTTTAGGATTAGAGCCAGACCTTTCAGGAGTGAAATTAGGAAACATTTCTACACACAAAGGGGGGTAGAAGTTTGGAACTCTCTTCCGCAAACAGCAATTGATGCTGGGGTCAATTGTTAATTCTAAATCCAAGATTGATAGCTTTGGTTAACAGAAAAGTATTAAGGGATACGGGTCAAAGGCGGGTATCAGATCGCAGATCAGCCACGATCTCATTGAATGGCGGAACAGGCTCGAGGGGCTGAATGGCCTCCTCCTGTTCCAAAAACACCAGGGAATTCAACAAGATTAGAAGTAAACCCCAAGGGCCCCGCCCATTGACCCCGGCCCCAGCCCATTGATCCCGCCCCCCGCCCGTTAACCCCTCCTGCCCGAACACGGTGATACTCACGGAGCTGAGGTACGGGGATTGAGTCGGAGTCGGAGTCGGGGTCTGGGTGTGCGGGAACCCCAGGGCGGGCTGTAGCGAGAGAGACGACGGCGAGGGGGAGGCCGACCCGCCAAGCTGTGGACTCCTCTTCCTGGGGGAGGGAGGAGAGAAACATTGTACTGGTGTGGGATCGGATCAGGGCGTCAATCCCCAGCCCCACCCTGAGCCCCGGTCCTGGCCCCACCCCCAGTCCCACCCCCGACCCCCAGCCCCACCCCAACCCCCACCCCACCCCCCAGCCCTGGTCCGATTCCCCACCCCCAGCACAACTCCCACCCCCACCCCAATCCCCAACCCCACCCCCCCCCCCACCCGCTGCAACCTGGTGTGGTACTGAGCCCCACACGGAGCAGGAAGATCCCAGGCTCCATCCCCGGCCTGTGCTGAGCTGGCCAATCTCACACCCGGTGTGGTACTGAGCCCCACACACGGAGCAGGAAGATCCCAGGCTCCATGCCCGGCCTGTGCTGAGCTGGCCAATCTCACACCCGGTGTGGTACTGAGCCCCACACACAGGGCAGGAAGATCCCAGGCTCCACCCGCCCAGTCAGCACCTACGGGACAGGTTGTACTGAGGACTGCGGGACTTACTTCTTCACTATGGGGGTGTCCAGGAGTTTCGGACCCTCGCCCTCACTGTTCTCCGACGAGGCCGTTGCGTCTGAATCTGTGAGGAAGAGAAGGTAACGGGGTGAGTCTCAGAGGGAAATCGAATCCAGCGGGGACGTGGGCCAGAGGAGCACGGGAACAGGAGGCCGTCCAGCCCCTCGAGCCTGTTACACGGGAACAGGAGGCCGTCCAGCCCCTCAAACCTGTTACACAGGAACAGGAGGAGGCCCATTCAGCCCCTCAAACCTGTTACACGGGAACAGGAGGAGGCCCATTCAGCCCCTCGAGCCTGTTACACGGGAACAGGAGGCCGTCCAGCCCCTCAAACCTGTTACACAGGAACAGGAGGAGGCCCATTCAGCCCCTCAAACCTGTTACACGGGAACAGGAGGAGGCCCATTCAGCCCCTCGAGCCTGTTACATGGGAACAGGAGGCCGTCCAGCCCCTCAAACCTGTTACACAGGAACAGGAGGAGGCCCATTCAGCCCCTCAAACCTGTTACACGGGAACAGGAGGAGGCCCATTCAGCCCCTCGAGCCTGTTACACGGGAACAGGAGGCCGTCCAGCCCCTCAAACCTGTTACACGGGAACAGGAGGAGGCCCATTCAGCCCCTCGAGCCTGTTACACGGGAACAGGAGGCCGTCCAGCCCCTCGAGCCTGTTACACGGGAACAGGAGGAGGCCATTCAGCCCCTCGAGCCTGTTACACGGGAACAGGAGGCCGTCCAGCCCCTCGAGCCTGTTACACGGGAACAGGAGGAGGCCATTCAGCCTCTCGAGCCTGTTACACGGGAACAGGAGGAGGCCATTCAGCCTCTCGAGCCTGTTACACGGGAACAGGAGGAGGCCATTCAGCCTCTCGAGCCTGTTACACGGGAACAGGAGGAGGCCATTCAGCCTCTCGAGCCTGTTACACGGGAACAGGAGGAGGCCATTCAGCCTCTCGAGCCTGTTACACGGGAACAGGAGGAGGCCATTCAGCCTCTCGAGCCTGTTACACGGGAACAGGAGGAGGCCATTCAGCCTCTCGAGCCTGTTACACGGGAACAGGAGGAGGCCATTCAGCCTCTCGAGCCTGTTACACGGGAACAGGAGGAGGCCCATTCAGCCCCTCGAGCCTGTTACACGGGAACAGGAGGAGGCCATTCAGCCCCTCGAGCCTGTTACACGGGGACAGGAGGAGGCCCATTCAGCCCCGCGAGCCTGTTACACAGGAACAGGAGGAGGCCATTCAGCCCCTCGAGCCTGTTACACGGGAACTGGAGGAGGCAGTTTAGACCCTCGAACCTGTTACACAGGAACAGGAGGAGGCCATTCAGTCCCTCGAGCCTGTTACACGGGAGGAGGAGGAGGCCGTTCAGCCCCTCGAGCCTATTACACGTGAACAGGAGGAGGCCATTAAGTCGCTCGAGCCTGTTACACAGGAAGAGGAGGAGGCCGTTCAGTCCCTCGAGCCTGTTACACGGGAACAGGAGGAGGCAGTTCAGACCCTCAAACCTGTTACACAGGAACAGGAGGAGGCCATTCAGTTCCTCGAGCCTGTTACACGGGAAGAGGAAGAGGCCGTTCAGCCCCTCGAGCCTGTTACACAGGAACAGGAAGAAGCCATTCAGCCCCTCGAGCCCGTTACACAGGAACAGGAGGAGGCCATTCAGCCCCTCGAGCCTGTTACACGGGAACAGGAGGAGGCCCATTCAACCCCTCGAGCCTGTCACACAGGAACAGGAGGAGTGGGACTTTATCAAAGGCCTTCTGAAAATCCAAATACACCACACACACTGGTTCTCCCTTATCTAGTCTACCAGTTACATCCTCAAAAAACTCCAGCAAATTTGTCAAACATGACTTCCCCTTCATAAAACCATGCTGACTTTGTCCTATTAAATTATGATTATCCAAATGTCCTGTTACTGTCTCCTTAATAATGGACTCCAAAATTTTACCTACCACAGATGTTAGGCTAACCGGTCTATAGTTTCCAGCCTTCTGTCTACTGCCCTTTTTAAATAAGGGTGTTACATTAGCAGTTTTCCAGTCTGCCGGGACCTTTGCCGAGTCCAGGGAGTTTTGGAAAATTATTACCAATGCATCCACAATCCCTACCGCCACTTCCCTCAAGACCCTAGGATGTAAGCCATCAGGTCCAGGTGATTTATCCGCCTTGAGTCCCATTATTTTACCGAGTACCACTTCCTTAGTGATTTTGATCGTGTTTAGCTCCTCCCCCCCCTTTAGCCCCCTGTTTGTCCAGTGTTGGGATATTCTTAGTGTCTTCTACTGTAAAGACTGATGTAAAATATTCATTCAGTGTTTTTGCCATCTCCATATTTCCCACCATTAATTTCCCGGTCTCATCCTCTAAGGGACCAACATTTACTTTAGCCACCCTTTTTCTTTTTATATAACTATAAAAACTTTCATAACCTATCTTCCCTTTCTTAATCAATTTTTTGTTATTTTTTGCTCTCTTTTAAAGTTTTCCCAATCCTCTATCCTCCCACTAGATTTACCTACCTTATATGCCCTTGTTTTTAGTCGAATACTATCCTTAATTTCTTTACTTAGCCACGGATGGCTGTCTTTTCTTTTACACCCTTTTCTTCTCAGTGGAATATATATTTTTTGGAAGTTGTAAAATAACTCCTTAAATGTACACCACTGATCATGTATCGTCTTACCCATTAATCTATTTTCCCAATCCACTCTACTCAATTCCACTCTCATACCTTCATAGTCTCCTTTATTCAAGCTTAGCACGCTTGTTTGAGATCCAACCTTCTCACCCTCTAATTGAATATGGAATTCAACCATGTTATGGTCACTCATTCCAAGGGGATCCTTTACTAGGACATTTTTAATTAATCCTGTCTGGTTACACAGGACCAGATCTAAGGTTGCTTGCCCCCTGGTCGGTTCAGTTACATACTGCTCAAGTCTGTCCAGTCCTGTCAGAATTTTATACGTTTCAATGAGATCCCCTCCCATTCTTCTAAACTCCAGCGAGTATAAGCCCAATCGACCCAATCTCTCCTCATATGTCATTCCTGCCATCCCAGGTATCAGCCTGGTGAATCCCTCCCAGATACCTACAATCCTCCAATTCTGGCCTCTTGCGCATCCCACTGATTTCCATCGCTCCACCATTGGCGGCCGTGCCTTCAGCTGCCTGGGCCCCGAGCTCTGGAATTCCCTCCCTAAACCTCTCCGCCTCTCTCTCCTCACCTCCTTGACCTAGCTCTTTCGCTACATTCTCCTAATCCCTCCCCCTTTGCATTGGTCGCCGTCCATTTTCCCCGAGGCTCCGTAAAGTGCATCAAGCAAGTGTTTGTTCATCACAACAGCCCTAATTAGAATGTGGAACTCGTTACCGCGGGGACTGGTTGAGGCGAGGAGCTGAGATGCATTTAAGGTGAAGTTGATAAACACATGAAGAAGGAAGGAATAGAAGGGTATGCTGATAAGGTGAGATGAAGAGGGGTGGGAGGAGGTTCGTGCGGAGCGAAAACATCCGCATGGACTGGTTGGACCAGATGGCCTATTTCTGTGCTGCAAACTCAGGGTACGGGTCCCCACGGGCACAGACTCTCCCCGAGTTCCGGGTCCCCACGGGCACCGACTCTCCCCAGGTTACGGGTCCCCGTGGGCACCGACTCTCCCCGGGGTATGGGTCCCCACGGGCACCGACTCTCCCCGGGGTACGGGTGCCCACGGCACCGACTCTCCCCGGGGTACGGGTCCCCACAGCACCGACTCTCCTCGGGGTACGGGTCCCCACGGGCACCGACTCTCCCCGGGGTACGGGTCCCCGTGGGCGCAGACTCTCCCTGGGGTACGGGTCCCCATGGGCACCGACTCTCCCCGGGGTACGGGTCCCCACGGGCACCGACTCTCCCCGGGGTACGGGTCCCCGTGGGCACCGACTCTCCCCGGGGTACGGGTCCCTGCGGGCATCGACTCTCCCCGGGGTACGGGTCCCCGCAGGCACCGACTCTCCCCGGGGTACGGGTCCCCGTGGGCACCGACTCTCCCCGGGGTACGGGTCCCCACGGGCACCGACTCTCCCTGGGGTACGGGTCCCCACAGGCACCGACTCTCCCCGGGGCACAGGTCCCCACGGGCACCGACTCTCCCTGGGGTACGGGTCCCCACAGGCACCGACTCTCCCCGGGGTACGGGTCCCCACGGGCACCGACTCTCCCCGGGGTACGGGTCCCCGCGGGCACCGACTCTCCCCAGGGTACGGGTCCCCACGGGCACCGACTCTCCCCAGGGCACGAATCCCCGCGGGCACCGACTCTCCCCGGGGTACAGATCCTTGTAAACTACCGCCCCATCTCCAACCTCCCTTCCCTCTCCAAAGTCCTTGATCGTGTTGTCACCTCCCAAATCCGCGCCCATCTTTCTCACTTGTGAGGCCCCCCAGTCAGCTTTCTGCCCTTGCCTCAGTGCCGAAACGGCCCTTTATCAAAGTCACAAATGACATCCCATGTGACTGTGATAAACTCCTCGTCTCTCCTCGTTCTCCTGGACCTGTCGGCTGCCTTAGACACGGTTGGCCATTCCATCCTCCTCTGCCTCGGCTTATCTGCTGCTGCAAATCTCATCCATACCTTTTGTTATTCTAGACTCGACTATTCCAACGCACCCCCCCCGCCCCCCACCACCCCCCGGCCGGGCTCCCACCTCGGCTCATCGAAGACCCGCGTCCTGACTCGCCCCGCGTCCCGTTCACCCCACCGCCCCCTCGCGCTCGCTGACCTACATTGGCTCCCGGTCAGGCAACGCCTCGATATTAAAATTCTCGTCCTCCGGGTCAAATCACTCCGTGGTCCTCCACGCGCCCCCCCCCCCACCCCTCCCGAGATCTCTACGCCCCTCCGATTCTGGCCTCCTGTCTGTCTCCGACTCCCTCCGCCCTGCCTCACAGGCCTGTCAGGCCACGTGTTCAGTTGGTCTTCCACCGGCCACCAATTTGTTTTATGCAGGATCAATATCTGGCGCAGGCCTCCATTTTGTGATGGTGTGTGGCGCAGGCCTCCAGTTTGTGATGGTGTGTGGCGCAGGCCTCCATTTTGTGGTGGTGTGTGGTGAAGGCCTCCATTTTGTGATGGTGTGTGGCGAAGGCCTCCATTTTGTGCTGATGCCTGGCGCAGGCCTCCATTTTGTGATGGTGTGTGGCGCAGGCCTCCATTTTGTGATGGTGCGTGGCGCAGGCCTCCATTTTGTGATGGTGTGTGGCGCAGGCCTCCATTTTGTGATGGTGTGTGGCGCAGGCCTCCATTTTGTGATGGTGTGTGGCGCAGGCCTCCATTTTGTGCTGGTGTGTGGCGCAGGCCTCCATTTTGTGATGGTGTGTGGCGCAGGCCTCCATTTTGTGCTGGTGTCATGGCGCCTTCCTCCATTTTGTGCTGGTGTCAAGGCGCCGGCCTCCATTTTGTGCTGGTGTCTCATTTTCAAATAAATTATTTCGTTAATGGAGCAAAGGAGGAATTTTACCCCAAAACCACAAACCTCAGAGAAACTTCTTCTCCTCACAAATCGCAGGCGCTTCCATCAGTTGATCAAAGGCTCAGAAGCCGCCTCTTCTCGACAGTAGAGGCCTGGTTTCCATGGCTACCCATCTCCCCAGTACCTGGTCCTCCGGTGCTGAGGTAACCCATCCGTGCTGAAGAGTAACCGTAGGTGTAACGTCGAACCGGGTCACCTGAGGGTCCTCAGCCAATCAATCCCCCCCTCCACATGCAGGAAGAGTCCAACTCACCCAGCACCTCCAGCAGGGAGAATCCAACTCACCCACCATCCCCAGCACGAGGAGTCCAACTCGCCAACCACCCCAGCAGGAGGAGTCCAACTCACCCACCATCCCCAGCAGGAGGAGTCCAACTCATCCACCATCCCCAGCAGGAGGAGTCCAACTCGCCCACCACTCCCAGCAGGGAGAGTCCAACTCACCCACCACTCCCAGCAGGAGGAGTCCAACTCACCCACCACTCCCAGCAGGAAGAGTCCAACTCACCCACCACTCCCAGCAGGGAGAGTCCAACTCACCCACCACCACCAGCAGGAGGAGCCCAACTCACCCATCACACCCAGCAGGGAGAGTCCAACTCACCCACCACTCCCAGCAGGGAGAGTCCAACTCACCCACCACTCCCAGCAGGAGGAGTCCAACTCAGCCACCACTCCCAGCAGGGAGAGTCCAACTCACCCATCACCCCCAGCAGGGAGAGTCCAACTCACCCACCACCCCCAGCAGGGAGAGTCCAACTCACCCACCACTCCCAGCAGGAAGAGTCCAACTCACCCACCACCCCCAGCAGGAGGAGTCCAACTCACCCACCACTCCCAGCAGGGAGAGTCCCACTCACCCATCACCCCCAGCAGGGAGAGTCCAACTCACCCACCACCCCCAGCACGGAGAGTCCAACTCACCCACCACTCCCAGCAGGAAGATCCAACTCACCCACCACTCCCAGCAGGGAGAGTCCAACTCACCCATCACCCCCAGCAGGGAGAGTCCAACTCACCCATCACCCCCAGCAGGGAGAGTCCAACTCACCCGCCACTCCCAGCAGGAAGATCCAACTCACCCACCACTCCCAGCAGGGAGAGTCCAACTCACCCATCACCCGCAGCAGGGAGAGTCCAACTCACCCACCACCCCCAGCAGGGAGAGTCCAATTCACCCACCACCCCCAGCAGGAGGAGTCCATCTCACCCACCACCCATAGCAGGGAGAGTCCAACTCACCCACCACCCCCAGCAGGGAGAGTCCAACTCACCCACCACCCCCAGCAGGGAGAGTCCAACTCACCCATCACTCCCAGCAGGGAGAGTCCAATTCACCCACCACCCCCAGCAGGGAGAGTCCAACTCACCCACCACTCCCAGCAGGAGGAGTCCAACTCACCCATCACCCCCCAGCAGGGAGAGTCCAACTCACCCACCACTCCCAGCAGGAGGAATCCAACTCACCCACCACTCCGAGCAGGGAGAGTCCAACTCACCCATCACCCCCAGCAGGGAGAGTCCAACTCACCCACCACCCCCAGCAGGGAGAGTCCAACTCACCCACCACCCCCAGCAGGGAGAGTCCAACTCACCCACCACCCCCAGCAGGAGGAGTCCAACTCACCCATCACCCCCAGCAGGGAGAGTCCAACTCACCCACCACCCCCAGCAGGGAGAGTCCAACTCACCCACCACCCCCAGCAGGAGGAGTCCAACTCACCCATCACGCCCAGCAGGGAGAGTCCAACTCACCCACCACCCCAGCACGGAGAGTGCAACTCACCCACCACTCCCAGCAGGAAGATCCAACTCACCCACCACTCCCAGCAGGGAGAGTCCAACTCACCCATCACCCCCAGCAGGGAGAGTCCAACTCACCCGCCACTCCCAGCAGGAAGATCCAACTCACCCACCACTCCCAGCAGGGAGAGTCCAACTCACCCATCACGCACAGCAGGGAGAGTCCAACTCACCCACCACCCCCAGCAGGAGGAGTCCATCTCACCCATCACCCCCAGCAGGGAGAGTCCAACTCACCCACCACCCCCAGCAGGGAGAGTCCAACTCACCCACCACCCCCCAGCAGGGAGAGTCCAACTCACCCACCACTCCCAGCAGGGAGAGTCCAATTCACCCACCACCCCCAGCAGGGAGAGTCCAACTCACCCACCACTCCCAGCAGGAGGAGTCCAACTCACCCATCACCCCCCAGCAGGGAGAGTCCAACTCACCCACCACCCCCAGCAGGAGGAGTCCAACTCACCCACCACCCCCAGCAGGAGGAGTCCAACTCACCCACCACTCCCAGCAGGAGGAATCCAACTCCCCCATCACCCCCAGCAGGGAGAGTCCAACTCACCCACAACCCCCAGCAGGAGGAGTCCAACTCACCCACCACTCCCAGCAGGGAGAGTCCAACTCACCCATCACCCCCAGCAGGGAGAGTCCAACTCACCCACCACCCCAGCACGGAGAGTCCAACTCACCCACCACTCCCAGCAGGAAGAGTCCAACTCACCCACCACCCTCAGTAGGAGGAGTCCAACTCACCCATCACCCCCAGCAGGGAGAGTCCAACTCACCCACCACTCCCAGCAGGGAGAGTCCAACTCACACACCACTTCCAGCAGGGAGAGTCCAACTCACCCATCACCCCCAGCAGGGAGAGTCCAACTCACCCGCCACTCCCAGCAGGAAGATCCAACTCACCCACCACTCCCAGCAGGGAGAGTCCAATTCACCCACCACCCCCAGCAGGGAGAGTCCAACTCACCCACCACTCCCAGCAGGAGGAGTCCAACTCACCCATCACCCCCCAGCAGGGAGAGTCCAACTCACCCACCATCCCCAGCAGGAGGAGTCCAACTCATCCACCATCCCCAGCAGGAGGAGTCCAACTCGCCCACCACTCCCAGCAGGGAGAGTCCAACTCACCCACCACTCCCAGCAGGAGGAGTCCAACTCACCCACCACTCCCAGCAGGGAGAGTCCAACTCAGCCACCACTCCCAGCAGGGAGAGTCCAACTCACCCATCACCCCCAGCAGGGAGAGTCCAACTCACCCACCACTCCCAGCAGGAAGAGTCCAACTCACCCACCACCCCCAGCAGGAGGAGTCCAACTCACCCACCACTCCCAGCAGGGAGAGTCCAATCACCCACCACCCCCAGCACGGAGAGTGCAACTCACCCATCACCCCCAGCAGGGAGAGTCCAACTCACCCATCACCCCCAGCAGGGAGAGTCCAACTCACCCGCCACTCCCAGCAGGAAGATCCAACTCACCCACCACTCCCAGCAGGGAGAGTCCAACTCACCCATCACCCACAGCAGGGAGAGTCCAACTCACCCACCACCCCCAGCAGGAGGAGTCCATCTCACCCATCACCCCAGCAGGGAGAGTCCAACTCACCCACCACCCCCAGCAGGGAGAGTCCAACTCACCCACCACCCCCAGCAGGGAGAGTCCAACTCACCCACCACTCCCAGCAGGGAGAGTCCAATTCACCCACCACCCCCAGCAGGGAGAGTCCAAATCACCCACCACTCCCAGCAGGAGGAGTCCAACTCACCCATCACCCCCCAGCAGGGAGAGTCCAACTCACCCACCACCCCCAGCAGGAGGAGTCCAACTCACCCACCACCCCCAGCAGGAGGAGTCCAACTCACCCACCACTCCCAGCAGGAGGAATCCAACTCACCCATCACCCCCAGCAGGGAGAGTCCAACTCACCCACCACCCCCAGCAGGAGGAGTCCAACTCACCCACCACTCCCAGCAGGGAGAGTCCAACTCACCCATCACCCCCAGCAGGGAGAGTCCAACTCACCCACCACCCCAGCACGGAGAGTCCAACTCACCCACCACTCCCAGCAGGAAGAGTCCAACTCACCCACCACCCTCAGTAGGAGGAGTCCAACTCACCCATCACCCCCAGCAGGGAGAGTCCAACTCACCCACCACTCCCAGCAGGGAGAGTCCAACTCACCCACCACTTCCAGCAGGGAGAGTCCAACTCACCCATCACCCCCAGCAGGGAGAGTCCAACTCACCCGCCACTCCCAGCAGGAAGATCCAACTCACCCACCACTCCCAGCAGGAAGAGTCCAACTCACCCACCACCCTCAGTAGGAGGAGTCCAACTCACCCATCACCCCCAGCAGGGAGAGTCCAACTCACCCACCACTCCCAGCAGGGAGAGTCCAACTCACCCACCACCCCCAGCAGGGAGAGTCCAACTCACCCACCACTCCCAGCAGGAGGAGTCCAACTCACCCATCACCCCCCAGCAGGGAGAGTCCAACTCACCCACCATCCCCAGCAGGAGGAGTTCAACTCATCCACCATCCCCAGCAGGAGGAGTCCAACTCGCCCACCACTCCCAGCAGGGAGAGTCCAACTCACCCACCACTCCCAGCAGGGAGAGTCCAACTCACCCACCACCACCAGCAGGAGGAGTCCAACTCACCCGCCACTCCCAGCAGGGAGAGTCCAACTCACCCACCACCACCAGCAGGAGGAGCCCAACTCACCAATCACACCCAGCAGGGAGAGTCCAACTCACCCACCACTCCCAGCAGGGAGAGTCCAACTCACCCACCACTCCCAGCAGGAGGAGTCCAACTCAGCCACCACTCCCAGCAGGGAGAGTCCAACTCACCCATCACCCCCAGCAGGGAGAGTCCAACTCACCCACCACCCCAGCACGGAGAGTCCAACTCACCCACCACTCCCAGCAGGAAGAGTCCAACTCACCCACCACCCTCAGTAGGAGGAGTCCAACTCACCCATCACCCCCAGCAGGGAGAGTCCAACTCACCCACCACTCCCAGCAGGGAGAGTCCAACTCACCCACCACTTCCAGCAGGGAGAGTCCAACTCACCCATCACCCCCAGCAGGGAGAGTCCAACTCACCCGCCACTCCCAGCAGGAAGATCCAACTCACCCACCACTCCCAGCAGGAAGAGTCCAACTCACCCACCACCCTCAGTAGGAGGAGTCCAACTCACCCATCACCCCCAGCAGGGAGAGTCCAACTCACCCACCACTCCCAGCAGGGAGAGTCCAACTCACCCACCACCCCCAGCAGGGAGAGTCCAACTCACCCACCACTCCCAGCAGGGAGAGTCCAACTCACCCACCACTCCCAGCAGGAGGAGTCCAACTCACCCATCACCCCCCAGCAGGGAGAGTCCAACTCACCCACCATCCCCAGCAGGAGGAGTTCAACTCATCCACCATCCCCAGCAGGAGGAGTCCAACTCGCCCACCACTCCCAGCAGGGAGAGTCCAACTCACCCACCACTCCCAGCAGGGAGAGTCCAACTCACCCATCACTCCCAGCAGGGAGAGTCCAACTCACCCACCACCACCAGCAGGAGGAGTCCAACTCACCCACCACTCCCAGCAGGGAGAGTCCAACTCACCCACCACCACCAGCAGGAGGAGCCCAACTCACCAATCACACCCAGCAGGGAGAGTCCAACTCACCCACCACTCCCAGCAGGGAGAGTCCAACTCACCCACCACTCCCAGCAGGAGGAGTCCAACTCAGCCACCACTCCCAGCAGGGAGAGTCCAACTCACCCATCACCCCCAGCAGGGAGAGTCCAACTCACCCACCACCCCCAGCAGGGAGAGTCCAACTCACCCACCACTCCCAGCAGGGAGAGTCCAACTCACCCACCACTCCCAGCAGGAAGAGTCCAACTCACCCACCACCCCCAGCAGGAGGAGTCCAACTCACCCACCACCCCCAGCACGGAGAGTGCAACTCACCCACCACTCCCAGCAGGAAGATCCAACTCACCCACCACTCCCAGCAGGGAGAGTCCAACTCACCCATCACCCCCAGCAGGGAGAGTCCAACTCACCCATCACCCCCAGCAGGGAGAGTCCAACTCACCCGCCACTCCCAGCAGGAAGATCCAACTCACCCACCACTCCCAGCAGGGAGAGTCCAACTCACCCATCACCCACAGCAGGGAGAGTCCAAGTCACCCACCACCCCCAGCAGGGAGAGTCCAACTCACCCACCACTCCCAGCAGGGAGAGTCCAACTCACCCACCACCCCAGCAGGGAGAGTCCAACTCACCCACCACCCCCAGCAGGGAGAGTCCAACTCACCCACCACTCCCAGCAGGAGGAGTCCAACTCACCCATCACCCCCCAGCAGGAGGAGTCCAACTCACCCACCACCCCCAGCAGGAGGAGTCCAACTCACCCACCACTCCCAGCAGGAGGAATCCAACTCACCCATCACCCCCAGCAGGGAGAGTCCAACTCACCCACCACCCCCAGCAGGAGGAGTCCAACTCACCCACCACTCCCAGCAGGGAGAGTCCAACTCACCCATCACCCCCAGCAGGGAGAGTCCAACTCACCCACCACCCCAGCACGGAGAGTCCAACTCACCCACCACTCCCAGCAGGAAGATCCAACTCACCCACCACTCCCAGCAGGAAGAGTCCAACTCACCCACCACCCTCAGTAGGAGGAGTCCAACTCACCCATCACCCCCAGCAGGGAGAGTCCAACTCACCCACCACTCCCAGCAGGGAGAGTCCAACTCACCCACCACCCCCAGCAGGGAGAGTCCAACTCACCCACCACCCCCAGCAGGGAGAGCCCAACTCACCCACCACCCCCAGCAGGAGGTGTCCATCTCACCCATCACCCCCAGCAGGGAGAGTCCAACTCACCCACCACCCCCAGCAGGGAGAGTCCAACTCACCCACCACCCCCAGCAGGGAGAGTCCAACTCACCCACCACCCCCAGCAGGAGGAGTCCAACTCACCCACCACTCCCAGCAGGGAGAGTCCAACTCACCCACCATCCCCAGCAGGGAGAGTCCAACTCACCCACCACCCCCAGCACGGAGAGTCCAACTCACCCACCACCCCCAGCAGTGAGAGTCCAACTCACCCACCACTCCCAGCAGGAGGAGTCCAACTCACCCACCACTCCCAGCAGGAGGAGTCCAACTCACCCACCAGCCCCAGCAGTGAGAGTCCAACTCACCCACCACCCCCAGCAGGAGGAGTCCAATTCACCCATCACCCCCAACAGGGAGAGTCCAACTCACCCACCACCCCCAGCAGTGAGAGTCCAACTCACCCGCCACTCCCAGCAGGAGGAGTCCAATTCACCCATCACCCCCAACAGGGAGAGTCCAACTCACCCACCACTCCCAGCAGGGAGAGTCCAACTCACCCACCACCCCAGCAGGGAGAGTCCAATTCACCCATCACCCCCAGCAGGGAGAGTCCAACTCACCCACCACTCCCAGCAGTGAGAGTCCAACTCACCCACCACTCCCAGCAGGGAGAGTCCAACTCACCCACCACTCCCAGCAGGGAGAGTCCAACTCACCCACCACTCCCAGCAGGGAGAGTCCAATTCACCCACCACCCCCAGCAGGAAGAGTCCAACTCACCCACCACTCCCAGCAGGAGGAGTCCAATTCACCCATCACCCCCAACAGGGAGAGTCCAACTCACCCATCACCCCCAGCAGGGAGAGTCCAATTCACCCACCACCCCCAGCAGGGAGAGTCCAACTCACCCACCACCCCCAGCAGGGAGAGCCCAACTCACCCACCACTCCCAGCAGGAGGACTCCAACTCACCCACCACTCCCAGCAGGAGGAGTCCAACTCACCCATCACCCCCAGCAGGGAGAGTCCAACTCACCTACCACCCCCAGCAGGAGGAGTCCATCTCACCCATCACCCCAGCAGGGAGAGTCCAACTCACCCACCACCCCCAGCAGGAAGAGTCCAACTCACCCACCACCCCCAGCCGGGAGTCCATCCAGAATGGGCCTGTAAATGGCAAATTAACTTCACTATAGATCAGTGTGAGGTGGAGCATTTTGGTTGGATGAAGAAGGAGGCCACGAACTCCTTGGAAAACAAGTGTCTAAATGTGATAGAGGAACAGAGGGATCTGGGGGCACAGATTCACAAAACACTAAAGGTAACGACGCAGGTTAATAAGGCCATGAAAAAGCAAACCAAGCACTGGGATTCATTTCTACAGGGATAGAATTGAAAAGCAGGGAATGTATGTTAAACTTGTATCGAACCTTGGTTAGACCACACTTGGAGCACTGTGCACAGTTCTGGCCTGGTTAGACCACACTTGGAGCACTGTGCACAGTTCTGGCCTGGTTAGACCACACTTGGAGCACTGTGCACAGTTCTGGTCTGGTTAGACCACACTTGGAGCACGGTGTACAGTTCTGGTCTGGTAAGTTCTCGGCCCTTGTAAGAACGGGATACGACGCTCGACTCGTCGATCGACAGTTCCGACAGGCCACAGCAAAAAATCGCATAGACCTCCTCAGAAGACAAACACGGGACACAACCAACAGAGTACCCTTCGTCGTCCAGTACTTCCCCGGAGCGGAGAAACTACGCCATGTTCTTCGCAGCCTTCAACATGTCATCGATGACGACAAACACCTCGCTAAGGCCATCCCCACGCCTCCACTACTCGCCTTCAAACAGCCGCCTAACCTCAAACAGACCATCGTTCGCAGCAAATTACCCAGCTTTCCGGAGAACTGCGACCACGACACCACACAACCCTGCCACAGCAACCTCTGCAAGACATGCCAGATCATCAACACCATCATCACACGTGAGGACACCACCCACCAGGTACATGGTACATACTCATGTGACTCGGCCAACGTTGTCTACCTCATACGTTGCAGGAAAGGATGCCCCGGAGCATGGTACATCGGCGAGACCATGCAGACACTGCGACAACGGATGAACGGACACCGCGCAACAATCGCCAGGCAGGAGTGTTCCCTCCCAGTCAGGGAACACTTCAGCAGTCAAGGACATTCAGCCTCCGATCTTCGGGTAAGCATTCTCCAAGGCGGCCTTCGAGACACACGACAACGCAAAATCGTTGAGCAGAAACTGATAGCCAAGTTCCGCACTCATGAGGACGGCCTCAACCGGGATCTTGGGTTCATGTCACGCTACATGTAACCCCACCTGACGTAGGGTCATCCAGACTCGAGTCGTCATTGTCTTGTTCTCTCTACACAGATGCGGCCGGACCTGCTGTGATTTCCAGCAAAGAAAATGTTTTTTGTCTGTTTTTTGTTTTTCATATAGACCCCAGCATCTGCAACATTTGCCCCTTGTGACCCCACCTCATTGTTCTTTGATGTAATGTTTTTCTGACTGACCTGTTTGGACACCATTCACACCTTTGATTGCTGTGATTATCTCTCTGCCGAGGTGTGATAAATGGCAGTTAGAAAGATTACCTGTAATCATTTGGCATTATTCTCTGACTATATAATCTGTGTCTATAGGCATCTCTCCACTTCACCTGACGAAGGAGCAGCGCTCCGAAAGCTTGTGATTTCAAATAAAACTGTTGGACTATAACCTTGTGTTGTGTGACTTCTTACACTGGTCTGGTTAGACCACACTTGGAGCACAGTGTACAGTTCCGGTCTTGTTAGACCACACTTGGAGCACTGTGTACAGTTCTGGTCTGGTTAGACCACACTTGGAGCACTGTGCACAGTTCTGGTCTGGTTAGACCACACTTGGAGCGCTGTGCACAGTTCTGGTCTGGTTAGACCACACTTGGAGCGCTGTGCACATTTCTGGTCTGGTTAGACCACACTTGGAGCACTGTACACAGTTCTGGTCTGGTTAGACCACACTTGGAGTAATGTGCACAGTTCTGGTCTGGTTAGACCACACTTGGAGCACTGTGCACAGTTCTGGTCTGGTTAGATCACACTTGGAGCACTGTGCACAGTCCTGGTCTGGTTAGACCACACTTGGAGCACTGTGCAAAGTTCTGGTCTGGTTAGACCACACTTGGAGCACTGTGCACAGTTCTGGTCTGGTTAGACCACACTTGGAGCACTGTGCACAGTTCTGGTCTGGTTAGACCACACTTGGAGCACTGTGCACAGTTCTGGTCTGGTTAGACCACACTTGGCGTACTGTGCACAGTTCTAGTCTGGTTAGACCACACTTGGAGCACTGTGCACAGTTCAGGTCTGGTTAGATCACACTTGGAGCACTGTGCACAGTTCTGGTCTGGTTAGACCACACTTGGAGTACTGTGCACAGTTCCGGTCTGGTTAGACCGCACTTGGAGCACTGTGCACAGTTCTGGTCTGGTTAGACCACACTTGGCGTACTGTGCACAGTTCTAGTCTGGTTAGATCACACTTGGAGCACTGTGCACAGTCCTGGCCTGGTTAGACCACACTTGGAGCACTGTGCAAAGTTCTGGTCTGGTTAGACCACACTTGGAGCACTGTGCACAGTTCTGGTCTGGTTAGACCACACTTGGAGCACTGTGCACAGTTCTGGTCTGGTTAGACCACACTTGGAGCACTGTGCACAGTTCTGGTCTGGTTAGACCACACTTGGAGCACTGTGCACAGTTCTGGTCTGGTTAGCCCACACTTGGCGTACTGTGCACAGTTCTAGTCTGGTTAGACCACACTTGGAGCACTGTGCACAGTTCTGGTCTGGTTAGCCCACACTTGGAGCACTGTGCACAGTTCTAGTCTGGTTAGACCACACTTGGAGCACTGTGCACAGTTCAGGTCTGGTTAGATCACACTTGGAGCACTGTGCACAGTTCTGGTCTGGTTAGACCACAGTTGGAGCACTGTGCACAGTCCTGGTCTGGTTAGACCACATTTGGAGCACTGTGCACAGTTCTGGTCTGGTTAGACCACACTTGGAGCACTGTGCACATTTCTGGTCTCCATATTATAAAAAGGATATAGAGGCACTGGAAAAAGTGCAGAGAAGATTTATTAGAATGATACGAGAACTGAGAGATTATAACTGTCAGGAAAGATTGAACAGGCTGGGGCTCTTTTCTCTAGAATAGAGAAGACTGCGGGGTGACCTGATAGAGGTCTTTAATATTATAAAAGGGTTCGATCGGGTAGATGTAGAGATGATGGGCAGGATTTTCATTCAGGTGTCGGGTTGGAGACGGGACTACAACTTTCGGGGTTGTAGTCCCGCCCACATCGAGATGCGTCCAATCCACGCAATTTTAACTTGATTGATCTTGTTGAGCCCGCCCAGCGGGCCCAGCAGGCCAATCAAGGGCCACCCAGCAACAGGTGACGTCACAGACTGAAGTGTCATCTGTCAAGAGGTTTTGACAGATGAAATATCAGTGTTTCACTGCTGTTTGAAGCTGTCAAACACTGACAATCTTACTTCTAACCTGAGTCCTTCTACACAGACTCAGTTAGGAATCTCACCGGCACAGAAAGCTGAAGGCTGTCACTTTTGACAGTTCACAGCTGTTCTGCTTTCTGTGCCGATGAGATGAGGGACTCCCGAAACCCAGAGGAAGGAAGGCAGAAAAGGTAAGAAAAGGTAATTTAAACTTCTGTGAACACTTTTGACACACCAAACACACTTACCTTTGCAAAGGGTGGACAGCTTTAAGTTCCTCGGAGTCCACATCACGGAAGACCTCTCCTGGTCCCTCAATACCTCCTCTCTGGTGAAGAAGGCCCAGCGGCGCCTATATTTCCTAAGGAGGCTGAAGGGATGTAACCTGTCACCCCTGATCCTCTCTAACTTTTACCGCTGCACAATAGAGAGCATCCTGACGAACTGTATCACAGTATGGTATGGCAGCTGTAGCTACTGTGACTTGAAAGCCCTGCAGCGGGTAGTCAAAACTGCCCAACGCATTACCGGCACCCGGCTACCGACCATAGAGCACATATACCAGAAACGCTGTTTACAGAGGTCACGGACCATCATCAAAGACCCGACCCACCCCAGCCACAGTCTGTTCGCCCTCCTGCCACCTGGGACATGCTACAGATGCATTCGCAACTGAACGACCAGATTTAGGAACAGTTTCTTTCCCAGGGCTGTCATCCTACTGAACTCCACAAATAAACCCTAAAGCCTGCACATCTGCCAATGCACTTTATTATGGTTATGTTTATGTTACTGTATTACAAGCCAAATGAATGTTGAATGTTTAAATGTCTTAATCTAAATGTACACTCTCGGGAGTCGCAAGCCTACATTTCGTTGTACTGCACTTGTGCACTAACAGTGACAATAAAAGTTGATTGATTGATTGATTGATTGATTCATGCACACATCACTCACCTGAACACCGGACATCTCGACCCCTCCAAGTCCTTCAACCCGACGGCCCGCCTCGCTAACTTGGCGTGGTTTGGAGCCGTCAGGAATCCCACACTTCAGCATCAAAAATAGGGATGAGGCTAAAAACTGCCTGTTAACTACCTGTTAACAGGCAGTTAATTGGCACTAATCCCTTCCCGCCTCGGGGAGGCAGCTCCCAATGCAGGGCGGGTACCCGCCTCCTTTGAAACTGGCATGGAGGCGGGTTGGGGGCGGGATGGGCCCGGGACCCCTGATTTGGGGATTTTAACCCCTCACACGCCTCCAATCCGGACTCCACGGTCCAATGAAGATCCTGCCCCATGTTTCCACTTCTGAGCGAGGCCGGAACTAGGAGCCATCAGGAAAGCAGTGCGGCGCTCCCTCAGTACTGCCCCTCCGACAGTGCGGCGCTTCCTCAGTAGTGACCCGCCGACAGTGCGGCACTCCCTCAGTACTGCCCCTCCGACAGTGCGGCGCTTCCTCAGTAGTGACCCGCCGACAGTGCGGCACTCCCTCAGTACTGCCCCTCCGACAGTGCGGTGCTCCCTCAGTACTGATCCTTCGACAGTGCGGCGCTCCCTCAGTACTAACCCTCCGACAGTGCAGCGCTCCCTCAGTACTGCCCCTCCGACAGTGCGGCGCTCACTCAGTACTGCCCCTCTGACTTGCGGTGCTCCCTCAGTACTGCCCCGCCGACACTGCGGCGCTCCCTCAGTACTGCCCCTCCAACACTGCAACGCTCCCTCAGTACTGCCCCTCCGACAGGGCGGCGCTCCCTCAGTACTGTCCCTCTGACAATGCGGCGCTCCCTCAGTACTGCCCCTCCGACAGTGCGGCGCTCCCTCAATACTGCCCCTCCGTTAGTGCAGCACTCCCTCAGTACTGCCCCTCCATCAGTGCAGCACTCCCTCAGTACTGCCTCTCCGACAGTGCGGCGCTCCCTAAGTACTGTCCCCTCCGACAGTGCGGCGCTCCCTCAGTACTGATCCTTCGACAGTGCGGTGCTCCCTCAGTACTGCCCCTCCATCAGTGCAGCACTCCCTCAGTACTGCCTATCCGACAGTGCGGCGCTCCCTAAGTACTGTCCCCTCCGACAGTGCAGCGCTCCCTCAGTACTGCCCCTCCGACAGTGCGGTGCTCCCTCAGTACTGCCCCTCCGAGAGTGCAGTGATCCCTCAGTACTGCCCCTCCGACAGTGCGGCGCTCCCACTGCACTGCCCATCCGACAATGCAGTGCACCCTCAGTACTGATTTTTCGACAGTGCGGCGCTCCCTCAGTACTACCCATCCGACAGTGCGGTGCTCCCTCAGTACTGCGCTCCCTCAGTACTGCCCCTCCGATAGTGCGGCGCTCGCTCGGTACTGCCCCTCCGACAGTGCAGCACTCCCTCAGTACTGCCCCTCCGACAGTGCGGTGCTCCCTCAGTACTGCCCCTCCGACAGTGCGGTGCTCCCTCAGTACTGCCCCTCCGACAGTGCGGCGCTCCCTCAGTACTGCCTCTCCGACAGTGCGGCGCTCCCTCAGTACTGCCCGTCCGACAGTGTGGCACTCAGTCAGTACTGCCCCTTCGACAGTGCAGCGCTCACTCAGTACTGCCCCTCCGACAGTGCGGTGCTCCCTCAGTACTGCCCCTCCGACAGTGCGAGGCTCCCTCAGTACTGCCCCTCCGACAGTGCGGCGCTCCCTCAGTACTGCCCCTCCGACAGCGCGGCGCACCCTCTGTACTGCCCCTCCATCAGTGCAGCACTCCCTCAGTATTGCCCCTCCGACAGTGCGGCGCTCCCTCAGTACTGCCCCTCCGACAGTGCGGCGCTCCCTCAGTACTGCCCCTCCGACAGTGCGGCGCTCCCTCAGTACTGCCCCTCGGTCAGTGCGGCACTCCCTCAGTACTGCCCCTCCGACAGTGCGCTGCTCCCTCAGTACTGCCCCTCCGACAGTGCGGCGCTCCCTCAGTACTGCCCCTCCGACAGTGCAGCGCTCCTCAGTGCTGCCCCTCCGACAGTGCAGCGCTCCCTCAGTGCTGCCCCTCCGGCAGTGCGGCGCTCCCTCAGTACTGCCCCTTCGACAGTGCGGCGCTCCCTCAGTACTGCCCCTCGGTCAGTGCGGCACTCCCTCAGTACTGTCCACTCTGACAGTGCGGCGCTCCCTCAGTACTGATCCTTCGACAGTGCAGCGCACCCTCAGTACTGCCCCTCCGAGAGTGCGGTGCTCCCTCAGCACTGCCCCTCCGTCAGTGCAGCACTCCCTCAGTACTGCCCCTCCGACAGTGCGGCGCTCCCTCAGTACTGCCCCTCCGACAGTGCGGTGCTCCCTCAGTGCTGCCCCTCCGACAGTGCAAAGCTCCCTCAGTACTGCCCCTCCAACAGTGCGGCGCTCCCTCAGTACTGCCCCTCCGAAAGTGCGGTGCTCCCTCAGTGCTGCCCCTCCGACAGTGCAATGCTCCCTCAGTACTGCCCCTCCGACAGTGCGGCGCTCACTCAGTACTGTCCCTCCGACTTGCGGTGCTCCCTCATTACTGTCCCTCTGACAATGCGGCGCTCCCTCAGTACTGCCCCTTCGACAGTGCGACGCTCCCTCAGTACTGCCCCTCGGTCAGTGCGGCACTCCCTCAGTACTGCCCCTCCGACAGTGCGGTGCTCCCTCAGTACTGCCCCTCCGACAGTGCAGCGCTCCCTCAGTACTGCCCCATCCGACAGTGCGGCGATCCCTCAGTACTGCCCCTCCGACAGTGCGGTTCTCCCTCAGTGCTGCCCCTCCGACAGTGCAATGCTCCCTCAGTACTGCCCCTCCAACAGTGCGGCGCTCCCTCAGTACAGCCCCTCCGACAGTGCAATGCTCCCTCAGTACTGCCCCTCCGACAGTGCGGCGCTCCCTCAGTACTGCACCTCCGTCAGTGCAGCACTCCCTCAGTACTGCCACTCTGTCAGTGCAGCACTCCCTCAGTACTGCCCCTCCATCAGTGCGGCGCTCCCTCAGTACTGCCCCTCCGACAATGCAGAGATCCCTCAGTACTGCCCCTCCGAGAGTGCAGTGCTCCCTCAGTACTGCCTCTCCGACAGTGCGGCGCTCCCTAAGTACTGCCCCTCCGACAGTGCGGCGCTTCCTCAGTAGTGACCCGCCGACAGTGCGGCACTCCCTCAGTACTGCCCCTCCGACAGTGCGGCGCTCCCTCAGTACTGCCCCTCCGACAGTGCAGCGCTCCCTCAGTACTGCCCCTCCGACATTGCGGCGCTCACTCAGTACTTCCCGTCCGACTTGCGGTGCTCCCTCAGTACTGCCCCTCCGACACTGCGGCGCTCCCTCAGTATTGCCCCTCCGACAGTGCGGTGCTCCCTCAGTACTGATCATTCGACAGTGCGGCGCTCCCTCAGTACTACCCCTCCGACAGTGCAGCGCTCCCTCAGTACTGCCCCTCCGACAGTGCGGCGCTCACTCAGTACTTCCCCTCCGACTTGCGGTGCTCCCTCAGTACTGCCCCTCCGACACCGCGGCGCTCCCTCAGTACTGCCCCTCCGACACTGCAACGCTCCCTCAGTACTGTCCCTCCGACAGGGCGGCGCTCCCTCAGTACTGTCCCTCTGACAATGCGGCGCTCCCTCAGTACTGCCCCTCTGACAGTGCGGCGCTCCCTCAGTACTGACCCGCCGACAGTGCGGCACTCCCGCAGTACTGCCCCTCCATCAGTGCAGCACTCCCTCAGTACTGCCCCTCCGACAGTGCGGCGCTCCCTCATTACTGCCCCTCCGACGGTGCGGCGCTCCCTCAGTACTGCCTCTCTGACAGTGCGGCGCTCCATCAGTACTGCCCCCTCCGACAGTGCGGCGCGCCCTCAGTACTGATCCTTCGACAGTGCGGCGATCCCTCAGTACTGCCCCTCCGATAGTACTGCCCCTCCGACAGTGCGGCGCTCCCTCAGTACTGCCTCTCCGACAGTGCAGCGCTCCCTAAGTACTGTCCCCTCCGACAGTCCGGCGCTCCCTCAGTACTGATCCTTCGAAGGTGCAGCGCTCCCTCAGTACTGCCCCTCCGACAGTGCGGTGCTCCCTCAGTACTGCGCTCCCTCAGTACTGCCCGTCCGACAGTGCGGCGCTCACTCAGTACTGCCCCTCCGACCTGCGCTGCTCCCTCATTACTGTCCCTCAGACAATACGGCGCTCCCACAGTACTGCCCCTCCGACAGCACGGCGCTCCCTCTGTACTGCCTCTCCGTCAGTGCAGCACTCCCACAGTACTGCCCCTCCGACAGTGCGGCGCTCCCTCAGTCCTGCCCCTCCGACAGTGCGACACTTCCTCAGTACTGACCCGCCGACAGTGCGGCGCTCCCTCAGTACTGCCCCTCCGACAATGCAGAGATCACTCAGTACTGCCCCTCCGACAGTGCGGCGCTCCCACTGCACTGCCCGTCCGACAATGCAGTGCACCCTCAGTACTGATTCTTCGACAGTGCGGCGCTCCCTCAGTACTACCCATCCGACAGTGCGGTGCTCCCTCAGTACTGCGCTCCCTCAGTACTGCCCCTCCGACAGTACGGCGCTCCCTCAGTACTGCCCCTCCGACAGTGCAACGCTCCCTCAGTACTGCCTCTCCGACAGTGCGGCGCTTCCTCAGTACTGACCCTCCGACAGTGCGGCGCTCCCTCAGTACTGCCCCTCCGACAGTGCGGCGCTCCCTCAGTACTGCCCCTCTGACATTGTGGTGCTCCCTCAGTACTGCCCCTCCGACAGTGCGGCGCTCCCTCAGTACTGCCCCTCCGTTAGTGCAGCACTCCCTCAGTACTGCCCCTCCATCAGTGCAGCACTCCCTCAGTACTGCCCCTCCGACAGTGCGGCGCTCCCTCAGTACTGCCCCTCCGAAAGTGCGGCGCTCCCTCAGTACTGCCCCTCCAACAGTGCGGCGCTCCCTCAGGACTGCCCCTCCGTCAGTGCAGCACTCCCTCAGTACTGCCCCTCCGACAGTGCGGCTCTTCCTCAGTACTGTCCCGCCGACAGTGCGGCACTCCCTCAGTACTGCCCCTCCGACAGTGCGACGCTCCCTCAGTACTGCCCTTCCGACAATGCAGAGATCCCTCAGTACTGCCCCTCCGACAGTGCAGTGCTCCCTCAGTACTGCCCCTCCGACAGTGCGGCGCTCCCTCAATTCTGCCCCTCCGACAGTGCGGCGCTTCCTCAGTAGTGACCCGCCGACAGTGCGGCACTCCCTCAGTACTGCCCCGCCGACACTGCGGCGCTCCCTCAGTACTGCCCCTCCGACACTGCAACGCTCCCTCAGTACTGCCCCTCCGACAGGGCGGCGCTCCCTCAGTACTGTCCCTCTGACAATGCGGCGCTCCCTCAGTACTGCCCCTCCGACAGTGCGGCGCTCCCTCAATACTGCCCCTCCGTTAGTGCAGCACTCCCTCAGTACTGCCCCTCCATCAGTGCAGCACTCCCTCAGTACTGCCTCTCCGACAGTGTGGCACTCCCTAAGTACTGTCCCCTCCGACAGTGCGGCGCTCCCTCAGTACTGATCCTTCAACAGTGCGGTGCTCCCTCAGTACTGCCCCTCCATCAGTGCAGCACTCCCTCAGTACTGCCTCTCCGACAGTGCGGCGCTCCCTAAGTACTGTCCCCTCCGACAGTGCAGCACTCCCTCAGTACTGCCCCTCCGACAGTGCGGTGATCCCTCAGTACTGCCCCTCCGACAGTGCGGCGCTCCCACTGCACTGCCCATCCGACAATGCAGTGCACCCTCAGTACTGATTCTTCGACAGTGCGGCGCTCCCTCAGTACTACCCATCCGACAGTGCGGTGCTCCCTCAGTACTGCGCTCCCTCAGTACTGCCCCTCCGACAGTGCGGCGCTCGCTCGGTACTGCCCCTCCGACAGTGCGGCGCTTCCTCAGTAGTGACCCGCCGACAGTGCGGCACTCCCTCAGTACTGCCCCTCCGACAGTGCGGCTCTCCCTCAGTACTGCCCCTCCGACAGTGCGGCGCTCCCTCAGTACTGCCTCTCCGACTTGCAGTTCTCCCTCAGTACTGCCCCTGCGACAGTGCAGTGCTCCCTCAGTGCTGCCCCTCCGACAGTGCGGTGCTCCCTCAGTACTGATCCTTTGACAGTGCGGCGCTCCCTCAGTACTACCCCTCCGACAGTGCAGCGCTCCCTCAGTACTGCCCCTCCGACAGTGCGGCGCTCACTCAGTACTTCCCCTCCGACTTGCGGTGCTCCCTCAGTACTGCCCCTCCGACACTGCGGCGCTCCCTCAGTACTGCCCCTCCGACACTGCAACGCTCCCTCAGTACTGTCCCTCCGACAGGGCGGCGCTCCCTCAGTACTGTCCCTCTGACAATGCGGCACTCCCTCAGTACTGCCCCTCCGACAGTGCGGCGCTCCCTCAGTACTGCCCCGCCGACAGTGCGGCACTCCCGCAGTACTGCCCCTCCATCAGTGCAGCACTCCCTCAGTACTGCCCCTCCGACAGTGCGGCGCTCCCTCAGTACTGCCCCTCCGACGGTGCGGCGCTCCCTCAGTACTGCCCCTCCGACAGTGCGGCGCTCCATCAGTACTGCCCCCTCCGACAGTGCGGCGCTCCCTCAGTACTGATCCTTCGACAGTGCGGCGCTCCCTCAGTACTGCCCCTCCGACAGTACTGCCCCTCCGACAGTGCGGCGCTCCCTCAGTACTGCCTCTCCGACAGTGCAGCGCTCCCTAAGTACTGTCCCCTCCGACAGTCCGGCGCTCCCTCAGTACTGATCCTTCGACAGTGCAGCGCTCCCTCAGTACAGCCCCTCCGACCTGCGCTGCTCCCTCATTACTGTCCCTCAGACAATGCGGCGCTCCCACAGTACTGCCCCTCCAACAGTGCGGCGCTCCCTCAGTCCTGCCCCTCCGGCAGTGCGACACTTCCTCAGTACTGACCCGCCGACAGTGCGGCGCTCCCTCAGTACTGCCCCTCCGACAATGCAGAGGTCACTCAGTACTGCCCCTCCGACAGTGCGGCGCTCCCACTGCACTGCCCGTCCGACAATGCAGTGCACCCTCAGTACTGATTCTTCGACAGTGCGGCGCTCACTCAGTACTACCCCTCTGACGGTGCGGTGCTCCCTCAGTACTACCCATCCGACAGTGCGGTGCTCCCTCAGTACTGCGCTCCCTCAGTACTGCCCCTCCGACAGTACGGCGCTCCCTCAGTACTGCCCCTCCGACAGTGCGGCGCTCACTCAGTACTTCCCCTCCGACTTGCGGTGCTCCCTCAGTACTGCCCCTCCGACACTGCGGCGCTCCCTCAGTACTGCCCCTCCGACACTGCAACGCTCCCTCAGTACTGTCCCTCCGACAGGGCGGCGCTCCCTCAGTACTGTCCCTCTGACAATGCGGCACTCCCTCAGTACTGCCCCTCCGACAGTGCGGCGCTCCCTCAGTACTGCCCCGCCGACAGTGCGGCACTCCCGCAGTACTGCCCCTCCATCAGTGCAGCACTCCCTCAGTACTGCCCCTCCGACAGTGCGGCGCTCCCTCAGTACTGCCCCTCCGACGGTGCGGCGCTCCCTCAGTACTGCCCCTCCGACAGTGCGGCGCTCCATCAGTACTGCCCCCTCCGACAGTGCGGCGCTCCCTCAGTACTGATCCTTCGACAGTGCGGCGCTCCCTCAGTACTGCCCCTCCGACAGTACTGCCCCTCCGACAGTGCGGCGCTCCCTCAGTACTGCCTCTCCGACAGTGCAGCGCTCCCTAAGTACTGTCCCCTCCGACAGTCCGGCGCTCCCTCAGTACTGATCCTTCGACAGTGCAGCGCTCCCTCAGTACTGCCCCTCCGACCTGCGCTGCTCCCTTATTACTGTCCCTCAGACAATGCGGCGCTCCCACAGTACTGCCCCTCCGACAGCACGGCGCTCCCTCTGTACTGCCTCTCCGTCAGTGCAGCACTCCCACAGTACTGCCCCTCCGACAGTGCGGCGCTCCCTCAGTCCTGCCCCTCCGACAGTGCGACACTTCCTCAGTACTGACCCGCCGACAGTGCGGCGCTCCCTCAGTACTGCCCCTCCGACAATGCAGAGGTCACTCAGTACTGCCCCTCCGACAGTGCGGCGCTCCCACTGCACTGCCCGTCCGACAATGCAGTGCTCCCTCAGTACTGATTCTTCGACAGTGCGGCGCTCACTCAGTACTACCCCTCTGACAGTGCGGTGCTCCCTCAGTACTACCCATCCGACAGTGCGGTGCTCCCTCAGTACTGCGCTCCCTCAGTACTGCCCCTCCGACAGTACGGCGCTCCCTCAGTACTGCCCCTCCGACAGTGCAACGCTCCCTCAGTACTGCCTCTCCGACAGTGCGGCGCTTCCTCAGTACTGACCCTCCGACAGTGCGGCGCTCACTCAGTACTGCCCCTCCGACAGTGCAGCGCTCCCTCAGTCCTGCCCCTCTGACATTGTGGTGCTCCCTCAGTACTGCCTCTCCGACAGTGCGGCACTTCCTCAGTACTGACCTTCCGACAGTGCGGCTCTCCCTCGGTACTGCCCCTCCGACAGTGCAGCGCTTCCTCAGTATTGCCCCTCCGTCAGTGCAGCACTCCCTCAGTACTGCCCCTCCGACAGTGCGGCGCTCCCTCAGCACTGCCCCTCCGTCAGTGCAGCACTCCCTCAGTACTGCCCCTCCGCCAGTGCGGCGCTCCCTCAGTACTGCCCCTCCAACAGTGCGGCGCTTCCTCAGTACTGACCCGCCGACAGTGCGGCACTCCCTCAGTACAGCCCCTCCGACAGTGCGGTGCTCCCTCAGTACTGCCCCTCCGACAGTGCGGTGCTCCCTCAGTACTGCCCCTCTGACAATGCAGAGATCCCTCAGTACTGCCCCTCCGACAGTGCAGTGCTCCCTCAGTACTGCCCCTCCGACAGTGCGGCGCTCCCTCAGTACTGCCCCTCCGACAGTGCGGCGCTTCCTCATTGGTGACCCGTCGACAGTGCGGCACTCCCTCACTACTGCCCCTCCGACAGTGCGGCTCTCCCTCAGTACTGTCCCTCCGACAGTGCGGCGCTCCCTCAGTACAGCCCCTCCGACTTGCGATTCTCCCTCAGTACTGCCCCTCCGACAGTGCAGTGCTCCCTCAGTAATGCCCCTCCGACAGTGCGGTGCTCCCTCAGTACTGATCCTTCGAAAGTGCGGCGCTCCCTCAGTACTACCCCTCCGACAGTGCAGCGCTCCCTCAGTACTGCCCCTCCGACAGTGCGGCGCTCACTCAGTACTGCCCCTCCGACTTGCGGTGCTCCCTCAGTACTGCCCCTCCGACACTGCGGCACTCCCTCAGTACTGCCCCTCCAACACTGCAACGCTCCCTCAGTACTGTCCCTCCGACAGGGCGGCGCTCCCTCAGTACTGTCCCTCTGACAATGCGGCGCTCCCTCAGTACTGCCCCTCCGACAGTGCGGCGCTCCCTCAGTACTGCCCCTCCGACAGTGCGGCGCTCCCTCAGTACTGCCCCTCTGACAGTGCGGCGCTCCCTCAGTACTGCCTCTCCGACAGTGCGGCGCTCCCTAAGTACTGTCCACTCCGACAGTGCAGCGCTCCCTCAGTACTGATCCTTCGACAGTGCAGCGCTCCCTCAGTACTGCCCCACCGACAGTGCGGTGCTCCCTCAGTACTGCGCTCCCTCAGTACTTCCCGTCCGACAATGTGGCACTCAGTCAGTACTGCCCCTTCGACAGTGCAGCGCTCACTCAGTACTGCCCCTCCGACTTGCGCTGCTCCCTCATTACTGTCCCTCAGACAATGCGGCGCTCCCTCAGTACTGCCCCTCCGACAGCGCGGCGCTCCCTCTGTACTGCCCCTCCGTCAGTGCAGCACTCCCTCAGTACTGCCCCTCCGACAGTGCGGCGATCCCTCAGTACTGCCCCTCCGACAGTGCGACGCTTCCTCAGTACTGACCCGCCGACAGTGCGGCGCTCCCTCAGTACTGCCCCTCCGACAATGCAGAGATCCCTCAGTACTGCCCCTCTGACAGTGCGGCACTCCCACTGCACTGCCCGTCCGACAATGCAGTGCACCCTCAGTATTGATTCTTCGACAGTGCGGCGCTCCCTCAGTACTACCCATCCGACAGTGCCGTGCTCCCTCAGTACTGCGCTCCCTCAGTACTGCCCCTCCGACAGTGCGGCGCTCACTCAGTACTGCCCCACCGACTTGCGGTGCTCGCTCAGTACTGCCCCTCTGACAGTGCGGCACTCCCTCAGAGCTGCCCCTCCGAAAGTGCAGCGATCCCTCAGTACTGCCCCTCCGACAGTGCGGCGCTTCCTCAGTAGTGATACGCCGACAGTGCGGCACTCCCTCAGTACTGCCCCTCTGACAGTGCGGCTCTCCCTCAGTACTGTCCCTCCGACAGTGCGGCGCTCCCTCAGTACTGCCCCTCCGACTTGCGGTTCTCCCTCACTCCTGCCCCTCCGACAGTGCAGTGCTCCCTCAGTACTGCCCCTCCGACAGTGCGGTGCTCCCTCAGTACTGATCCTTCGAAAGTGCGGTGCTCCCTCAGTACTACCCCTCCGACAGTGCAGCGCTCCCTCAGTACTGCCCCTCCGACAGTGCGGCGATCACTCAGTACTGCCCCTCCGACTTGCGGTGCTCCCTCAGTACTGCCCCTCCGACACTGCAACGCTCCCTCAGTACGGTCCCTCTGACAATGCGGCGCTCCCTCAGTACTGCCCCTCCGACAGTGCGGCGCTCCCTCAGTACTGCCCCTCCGACAGTGCGGCGCTCCCTCAGTACTGCCCCTCCGACAGTGCGGCGCTCCCTCAGTACTGCCTCTCCGACAGTGCGGCGCTCCCTAAGCACTGTCCACTCCGACAGTGCAGCGCTCCCTCAGTACTGATCCTTCGACAGTGCAGCGCTCCCTCAGTACTGCCCCACCGACAGTGCGGTGCTCCCTCAGTACTGCGCTCCCTCAGTACTGCCTGTCCGACAGTGTGGCACTCAGTCAGTACTGCCGCTCCGACAGTGCGGCGCTCCCTCAGTACTGCCCCTCCGACAGTGCGGCGCTCCCTCAGTACTGCCTCTCCGACAGTGCGGCGCTCCCTAAGTACTGTCCACTCCGACAGTGCAGCGCTCCCTCAGTACTGATCCTTCGACAGTGCAGCGCACCCTCAGTACTGCCCCTCCGACAGTGCGGTGCTCTCTCAGTACTGCGGTCCCTCAGTACTGCCCGTCCGACAGTGCGGCGCTCCCTCAGTACTGCCCCTCCGACAGTGCGATGCTTCCTCAGTACTGACCCGCCGACAGTGCGGCGCTCCCTCAGTACTGCCCCTCCGACAATGAAGAGATCCCTCAGTACTGCCCCTCCGACAGTGCGGCGCTCCCACTGCACTGCCCGTCCGACAATGCAGTGCACCCTTAGTATTGATTCTTCGACAGTGCGGCGCTCCCTCAGTACTACCCATCCGACAGTGCGGTGCTCCCTCAGTACTGCGCTCCCTCAGTACTGCCCCTCCGACAGTGCGGCGCTCACTCAGTACTGCCCCTCCGACTTGCGGTGCTCGCTCAGTACTGCCCCTCTGACAGTGCGGCACTCCCTCAGTGCTGCCCCCTCCGACAGTGCGGTACTCCCTCAGTACTGAACCTCCGACAGTGCGGTACTCCCTCAGTACTGGCTCTCCGACAGTGCGGTGCTCCCTCAGTACTGAACATCCGACAGTGCGGCACTCCCTCAGTACTGGCCCTCCGACAGTGCGGTGCTCCCTCAGTACTGGCCCTCCGACAGTGCGGTGCTCCCTCAGTACTGACCCTCCGACAGTGCGGCACTCCCTCAGTACTGCCTCTCCAACAGTGCGGCGCTCCCTCAGTACTGCCCCTCCGACAGTGCGGCACTCCCTCACTACTGATCCTTCGACAGTGCTGTACTCCCTTAGTACTGCCCCTCCGACACTGCATCGCTCCCCCTGTACTGTCCATCCGACAGTGCGGCGCTCCCTCAGTACTGCCCTCTGACAATGCCGCGCTCCCTCAATACTGCCCATCCGACAGTGCGGCGCTCCCTCAGTACTGCCCCTCCTTCAGTGCAGCACTCCCTCAGTACTGCCCCTCCGACAGTGCGGCGCTCCCTCAGTACTGCCCCTCCAACAGTGCAGCGCTCACTCAGTACTGCCCTTCCGACTTGCGGTGCTCACTCATTACTGTCCCTCTGACAATGCGGCGCTCCCTCAGTACTGCCCCTTCGACAGTGCGGCGCTCCCTCAGTACTGCCCCTCCGACAGTGCGGCGCTCCCTCAGTACTGCCCTTCCGACAGTGCAATGCTCCCTCAGTACTGCCCCTCCGACAGTGCGGCGCTCCCTCAGTACTGCCCCTCCGTCAGTGCAGCACTCCCTCAGTACTGCCCCTCCGACAGTGCAGCGCCCAGTCAGTACTGCCCCTCCGACAGTGCGGCACTACCTCAGTACTGCCCCTCTGTCAGTGCAGCACTCCCTCAGCACTGCCCCTCCATCAGTGCGGCGCTCCCTCAGTACTGCCCCTCCGACAGTGCAGCGCTCCCTCAGTACAGCCTCTCCAACAGTGCAGCGCTCTCTCAGTCCAGCCCCTCCGACAGTGCGGTGCTCCCTCAGTACTGGCCCTCCGACAGTGCGGTGCTCTCTCAGCACTGACCCTTCGACAGTGCGGCACTCCCTCAGTACTGGCCCTACGACGGTGCGGTGCTCCCTCAGTACTGCCCCTCCGACAGTGCGGCGCTCCCTCAGTACTGACCCTCCGACAGTGCGGCACTCCCTCAGTACTGGCCCTACGACGGTGCGGTGCTCCCTCAGTACTGCCCCTCCGACAGTGCGGCGCTCCCTCAGTACTGCCCCTCCGACAGTGCAGAGATCCCTCAGTACTGCACCTCCGACAGTGCAGTGCTCCCTCAGCACTGCCCCTCCGACAGTGCGGCGCTCCCGCTGCACTGCACCTCCGACAGTGCGGCTCTCCCTCAGTACTGCCCCTCCGACAGTGCGGCACTCCCTCAGTACTGCCCCTCCGACAGTGCAACGCTCCCTCAGTACTATCCCTCCGACAGGGCGGCGCTCCCTCAGTAACGCCCCTCCGACAGTGCGGCGCTCCCTCAGTACTGCCCCTCCGACAGTGCAGCGCTCCCTCAGTACTGCCCCTCTGACAGTGCGGCGCTCCCTCAGTACTGCCCGTCTGACAGTGCAGCGCTCCCTCAGTACTGACCCTCCGACAGTGCGGCGCTCCCTCAGCACTGCCCATCCGACAGTGCGGCACTCCCTCAGTACTGCCCCTCTGACATTGCGGTGCTCCCACAGTACTGCCCCTCCGACAATGCAACGCTCCCTCAGTACTGCCTCTCCGACAGTGTGGCGGTTCCTCAGTACTGACCCTCCGACAGTGCAGCGCTTCCTCAGTAATGACCCTCCGACAATGCGGCGCTCCCTCAGTACTGCCCCTCCGACAGTGCGGCGCTCCCACTGCACTGCCCCTCCGACAGTGCGTCGCTCCCTCAGTACTGATCCTTCGACAGTGCGGCGCTCCCTCAGTACTACCCCTCCGACAGTGCAGCGCTCCCTCAGTACTGCCCCTCCGACAGTGCGGTGCTCCCTCAGTACTGCGCTCCCTCAATACTGCCCGTCCGACAGTGCGGCGCTCACTCAGTACTGTCCCTCCGACTGGCGGTGCTCACTCATTACTGTCCCTCTGACAATGCGGCGCTCCCTCAGTACTGCCCCAGCGACAGTGCGGCACTCCCTCAGTATTGCCCCTCCGACAGTGCGGGGCTCCCTCAGTACTGCCCCTCCGACAGTGTGGCGCTCCCTCAGTACTGCCCCTTCGACAGTGCGGCGCTCCCTCAGTACTGCCCCTCGGTCAGTGCGGCACTCCCTCAGTACTGTCCACTCTGACAGTGCGGCGCTCCCTCAGTACTGATCCTTCGACAGTGCAGCGCACCCTCAGTACTGCCCCTCCGAGAGTGCGGTGCTCCCTCAGCACTGCCCCTCCGTCAGTGCAGCACTCCCTCAGTACTGCCCCTCCAACAGTGCGGCGCTCCCTCAGTACTGCCCCTCCGACAGTGCGGTGCTCCCTCAGTGCTGCCCCTCCGACAGTGCAAAGCTCCCTCAGTACTGCCCCTCCAACAGTGCGGCGCTCCCTCAGTACTGCCCCTCCGAAAGTGCGGTGCTCCCTCAGTGCTGCCCCTCCGACAGTGCAATGCTCCCTCAGTACTGCCCCTCCGACAGTGCGGCGCTCACTCAGTACTGTCCCTCCGACTTGCGGTGCTCCCTCATTACTGTCCCTCTGACAATGCGGCGCTCCCTCAGTACTGCCCCTTCGACAGTGCGACGCTCCCTCAGTACTGCCCCTCGGTCAGTGCGGCACTCCCTCAGTACTGCCCCTCCGACAGTGCGGTGCTCCCTCAGTACTGCCCCTCCGACAGTGCAGCGCTCCCTCAGTACTGCCCCATCCGACAGTGCGGCGATCCCTCAGTACTGCCCCTCCGACAGTGCGGTTCTCCCTCAGTGCTGCCCCTCCGACAGTGCAATGCTCCCTCAGTACTGCCCCTCCAACAGTGCGGCGCTCCCTCAGTACAGCCCCTCCGACAGTGCAATGCTCCCTCAGTACTGCCCCTCCGACAGTGCGGCGCTCCCTCAGTACTGCACCTCCGTCAGTGCAGCACTCCCTCAGTACTGCCACTCTGTCAGTGCAGCACTCCCTCAGTACTGCCCCTCCATCAGTGCGGCGCTCCCTCAGTACTGCCCCTCCGACAATGCAGAGATCCCTCAGTACTGCCCCTCCGAGAGTGCAGTGCTCCCTCAGTACTGCCTCTCCGACAGTGCGGCGCTCCCTAAGTACTGCCCCTCCGACAGTGCGGCGCTTCCTCAGTAGTGACCCGCCGACAGTGCGGCACTCCCTCAGTACTGCCCCTCCGACAGTGCGGCGCTCCCTCAGTACTGCCCCTCCGACAGTGCAGCGCTCCCTCAGTACTGCCCCTCCGACATTGCGGCGCTCACTCAGTACTTCCCGTCCGACTTGCGGTGCTCCCTCAGTACTGCCCCTCCGACACTGCGGCGCTCCCTCAGTATTGCCCCTCCGACAGTGCGGTGCTCCCTCAGTACTGATCATTCGACAGTGCGGCGCTCCCTCAGTACTACCCCTCCGACAGTGCAGCGCTCCCTCAGTACTGCCCCTCCGACAGTGCGGCGCTCACTCAGTACTTCCCCTCCGACTTGCGGTGCTCCCTCAGTACTGCCCCTCCGACACCGCGGCGCTCCCTCAGTACTGCCCCTCCGACACTGCAACGCTCCCTCAGTACTGTCCCTCCGACAGGGCGGCGCTCCCTCAGTACTGTCCCTCTGACAATGCGGCGCTCCCTCAGTACTGCCCCTCTGACAGTGCGGCGCTCCCTCAGTACTGACCCGCCGACAGTGCGGCACTCCCGCAGTACTGCCCCTCCATCAGTGCAGCACTCCCTCAGTACTGCCCCTCCGACAGTGCGGCGCTCCCTCATTACTGCCCCTCCGACGGTGCGGCGCTCCCTCAGTCCTGCCTCTCTGACAGTGCGGCGCTCCATCAGTACTGCCCCCTCCGACAGTGCGGCGCGCCCTCAGTACTGATCCTTCGACAGTGCGGCGATCCCTCAGTACTGCCCCTCCGATAGTACTGCCCCTCCGACAGTGCGGCGCTCCCTCAGTACTGCCTCTCCGACAGTGCAGCGCTCCCTAAGTACTGTCCCCTCCGACAGTCCGGCGCTCCCTCAGTACTGATCCTTCGAAGGTGCAGCGCTCCCTCAGTACTGCCCCTCCGACAGTGCGGTGCTCCCTCAGTACTGCGCTCCCTCAGTACTGCCCGTCCGACAGTGCGGCGCTCACTCAGTACTGCCCCTCCGACCTGCGCTGCTCCCTCATTACTGTCCCTCAGACAATACGGCGCTCCCACAGTACTGCCCCTCCGACAGCACGGCGCTCCCTCTGTACTGCCTCTCCGTCAGTGCAGCACTCCCACAGTACTGCCCCTCCGACAGTGCGGCGCTCCCTCAGTCCTGCCCCTCCGACAGTGCGACACTTCCTCAGTACTGACCCGCCGACAGTGCGGCGCTCCCTCAGTACTGCCCCTCCGACAATGCAGAGATCACTCAGTACTGCCCCTCCGACAGTGCGGCGCTCCCACTGCACTGCCCGTCCGACAATGCAGTGCACCCTCAGTACTGATTCTTCGACAGTGCGGCGCTCCCTCAGTACTACCCATCCGACAGTGCGGTGCTCCCTCAGTACTGCGCTCCCTCAGTACTGCCCCTCCGACAGTACGGCGCTCCCTCAGTACTGCCCCTCCGACAGTGCAACGCTCCCTCAGTACTGCCTCTCCGACAGTGCGGCGCTTCCTCAGTACTGACCCTCCGACAGTGCGGCGCTCCCTCAGTACTGCCCCTCCGACAGTGCGGCGCTCCCTCAGTACTGCCCCTCTGACATTGTGGTGCTCCCTCAGTACTGCCCCTCCGACAGTGCGGCGCTCCCTCAGTACTGCCCCTCCGTTAGTGCAGCACTCCCTCAGTACTGCCCCTCCATCAGTGCAGCACTCCCTCAGTACTGCCCCTCCGACAGTGCGGCGCTCCCTCAGTACTGCCCCTCCGAAAGTGCGGCGCTCCCTCAGTACTGCCCCTCCAACAGTGCGGCGCTCCCTCAGGACTGCCCCTCCGTCAGTGCAGCACTCCCTCAGTACTGCCCCTCCGACAGTGCGGCTCTTCCTCAGTACTGTCCCGCCGACAGTGCGGCACTCCCTCAGTACTGCCCCTCCGACAGTGCGACGCTCCCTCAGTACTGCCCTTCCGACAATGCAGAGATCCCTCAGTACTGCCCCTCCGACAGTGCAGTGCTCCCTCAGTACTGCCCCTCCGACAGTGCGGCGCTCCCTCAATTCTGCCCCTCCGACAGTGCGGCGCTTCCTCAGTAGTGACCCGCCGACAGTGCGGCACTCCCTCAGTACTGCCCCTCCGACAGTGCGGCGCTCACTCAGTACTGCCCCTCTGACTTGCGGTGCTCCCTCAGTACTGCCCCGCCGACACTGCGGCGCTCCCTCAGTACTGCCCCTCCGACACTGCAACGCTCCCTCAGTACTGCCCCTCCGACAGGGCGGCGCTCCCTCAGTACTGTCCCTCTGACAATGCGGCGCTCCCTCAGTACTGCCCCTCCGACAGTGCGGCGCTCCCTCAATACTGCCCCTCCGTTAGTGCAGCACTCCCTCAGTACTGCCCCTCCATCAGTGCAGCACTCCCTCAGTACTGCCTCTCCGACAGTGTGGCACTCCCTAAGTACTGTCCCCTCCGACAGTGCGGCGCTCCCTCAGTACTGATCCTTCAACAGTGCGGTGCTCCCTCAGTACTGCCCCTCCATCAGTGCAGCACTCCCTCAGTACTGCCTCTCCGACAGTGCGGCGCTCCCTAAGTACTGTCCCCTCCGACAGTGCAGCACTCCCTCAGTACTGCCCCTCCGACAGTGCGGTGATCCCTCAGTACTGCCCCTCCGACAGTGCGGCGCTCCCACTGCACTGCCCATCCGACAATGCAGTGCACCCTCAGTACTGATTCTTCGACAGTGCGGCGCTCCCTCAGTACTACCCATCCGACAGTGCGGTGCTCCCTCAGTACTGCGCTCCCTCAGTCCTGCCCCTCCGACAGTGCGGCGCTCGCTCGGTACTGCCCCTCCGACAGTGCGGCGCTTCCTCAGTAGTGACCCGCCGACAGTGCGGCACTCCCTCAGTACTGCCCCTCCGACAGTGCGGCTCTCCCTCAGTACTGCCCCTCCGACAGTGCGGCGCTCCCTCAGTACTGCCTCTCCGACTTGCAGTTCTCCCTCAGTACTGCCCCTGCGACAGTGCAGTGCTCCCTCAGTGCTGCCCCTCCGACAGTGCGGTGCTCCCTCAGTACTGATCCTTTGACAGTGCGGCGCTCCCTCAGTACTACCCCTCCGACAGTGCAGCGCTCCCTCAGTACTGCCCCTCCGACAGTGCGGCGCTCACTCAGTACTTCCCCTCCGACTTGCGGTGCTCCCTCAGTACTGCCCCTCCGACACTGCGGCGCTCCCTCAGTACTGCCCCTCCGACACTGCAACGCTCCCTCAGTACTGTCCCTCCGACAGGGCGGCGCTCCCTCAGTACTGTCCCTCTGACAATGCGGCACTCCCTCAGTACTGCCCCTCCGACAGTGCGGCGCTCCCTCAGTACTGCCCCGCCGACAGTGCGGCACTCCCGCAGTACTGCCCCTCCATCAGTGCAGCACTCCCTCAGTACTGCCCCTCCGACAGTGCGGCGCTCCCTCAGTACTGCCCCTCCGACGGTGCGGCGCTCCCTCAGTACTGCCCCTCCGACAGTGCGGCGCTCCATCAGTACTGCCCCCTCCGACAGTGCGGCGCTCCCTCAGTACTGATCCTTCGACAGTGCGGCGCTCCCTCAGTACTGCCCCTCCGACAGTACTGCCCCTCCGACAGTGCGGCGCTCCCTCAGTACTGCCTCTCCGACAGTGCAGCGCTCCCTAAGTACTGTCCCCTCCGACAGTCCGGCGCTCCCTCAGTACTGATCCTTCGACAGTGCAGCGCTCCCTCAGTACAGCCCCTCCGACCTGCGCTGCTCCCTCATTACTGTCCCTCAGACAATGCGGCGCTCCCACAGTACTGCCCCTCCAACAGTGCGGCGCTCCCTCAGTCCTGCCCCTCCGGCAGTGCGACACTTCCTCAGTACTGACCCGCCGACAGTGCGGCGCTCCCTCAGTACTGCCCCTCCGACAATGCAGAGGTCACTCAGTACTGCCCCTCCGACAGTGCGGCGCTCCCACTGCACTGCCCGTCCGACAATGCAGTGCACCCTCAGTACTGATTCTTCGACAGTGCGGCGCTCACTCAGTACTACCCCTCTGACGGTGCGGTGCTCCCTCAGTACTACCCATCCGACAGTGCGGTGCTCCCTCAGTACTGCGCTCCCTCAGTACTGCCCCTCCGACAGTACGGCGCTCCCTCAGTACTGCCCCTCCGACAGTGCGGCGCTCACTCAGTACTTCCCCTCCGACTTGCGGTGCTCCCTCAGTACTGCCCCTCCGACACTGCGGCGCTCCCTCAGTACTGCCCCTCCGACACTGCAACGCTCCCTCAGTACTGTCCCTCCGACAGGGCGGCGCTCCCTCAGTACTGTCCCTCTGACAATGCGGCACTCCCTCAGTACTGCCCCTCCGACAGTGCGGCGCTCCCTCAGTACTGCCCCGCCGACAGTGCGGCACTCCCGCAGTACTGCCCCTCCATCAGTGCAGCACTCCCTCAGTACTGCCCCTCCGACAGTGCGGCGCTCCCTCAGTACTGCCCCTCCGACGGTGCGGCGCTCCCTCAGTACTGCCCCTCCGACAGTGCGGCGCTCCATCAGTACTGCCCCCTCCGACAGTGCGGCGCTCCCTCAGTACTGATCCTTCGACAGTGCGGCGCTCCCTCAGTACTGCCCCTCCGACAGTACTGCCCCTCCGACAGTGCGGCGCTCCCTCAGTACTGCCTCTCCGACAGTGCAGCGCTCCCTAAGTACTGTCCCCTCCGACAGTCCGGCGCTCCCTCAGTACTGATCCTTCGACAGTGCAGCGCTCCCTCAGTACTGCCCCTCCGACCTGCGCTGCTCCCTTATTACTGTCCCTCAGACAATGCGGCGCTCCCACAGTACTGCCCCTCCGACAGCACGGCGCTCCCTCTGTACTGCCTCTCCGTCAGTGCAGCACTCCCACAGTACTGCCCCTCCGACAGTGCGGCGCTCCCTCAGTCCTGCCCCTCCGACAGTGCGACACTTCCTCAGTACTGACCCGCCGACAGTGCGGCGCTCCCTCAGTACTGCCCCTCCGACAATGCAGAGGTCACTCAGTACTGCCCCTCCGACAGTGCGGCGCTCCCACTGCACTGCCCGTCCGACAATGCAGTGCTCCCTCAGTACTGATTCTTCGACAGTGCGGCGCTCACTCAGTACTACCCCTCTGACAGTGCGGTGCTCCCTCAGTACTACCCATCCGACAGTGCGGTGCTCCCTCAGTACTGCGCTCCCTCAGTACTGCCCCTCCGACAGTACGGCGCTCCCTCAGTACTGCCCCTCCGACAGTGCAACGCTCCCTCAGTACTGCCTCTCCGACAGTGCGGCGCTTCCTCAGTACTGACCCTCCGACAGTGCGGCGCTCACTCAGTACTGCCCCTCCGACAGTGCAGCGCTCCCTCAGTCCTGCCCCTCTGACATTGTGGTGCTCCCTCAGTACTGCCTCTCCGACAGTGCGGCACTTCCTCAGTACTGACCTTCCGACAGTGCGGCTCTCCCTCGGTACTGCCCCTCCGACAGTGCAGCGCTTCCTCAGTATTGCCCCTCCGTCAGTGCAGCACTCCCTCAGTACTGCCCCTCCGACAGTGCGGCGCTCCCTCAGCACTGCCCCTCCGTCAGTGCAGCACTCCCTCAGTACTGCCCCTCCGCCAGTGCGGCGCTCCCTCAGTACTGCCCCTCCAACAGTGCGGCACTTCCTCAGTACTGACCCGCCGACAGTGCGGCACTCCCTCAGTACAGCCCCTCCGACAGTGCGGTGCTCCCTCAGTACTGCCCCTCCGACAGTGCGGTGCTCCCTCAGTACTGCCCCTCTGACAATGCAGAGATCCCTCAGTACTGCCCCTCCGACAGTGCAGTGCTCCCTCAGTACTGCCCCTCCGACAGTGCGGCGCTCCCTCAGTACTGCCCCTCCGACAGTGCGGCGCTTCCTCATTGGTGACCCGTCGACAGTGCGGCACTCCCTCACTACTGCCCCTCCGACAGTGCGGCTCTCCCTCAGTACTGTCCCTCCGACAGTGCGGCGCTCCCTCAGTACAGCCCCTCCGACTTGCGATTCTCCCTCAGTACTGCCCCTCCGACAGTGCAGTGCTCCCTCAGTAATGCCCCTCCGACAGTGCGGTGCTCCCTCAGTACTGATCCTTCGAAAGTGCGGCGCTCCCTCAGTACTACCCCTCCGACAGTGCAGCGCTCCCTCAGTACTGCCCCTCCGACAGTGCGGCGCTCACTCAGTACTGCCCCTCCGACTTGCGGTGCTCCCTCAGTACTGCCCCTCCGACACTGCGGCACTCCCTCAGTACTGCCCCTCCAACACTGCAACGCTCCCTCAGTACTGTCCCTCCGACAGGGCGGCGCTCCCTCAGTACTGTCCCTCTGACAATGCGGCGCTCCCTCAGTACTGCCCCTCCGACAGTGCGGCGCTCCCTCAGTACTGCCCCTCCGACAGTGCGGCGCTCCCTCAGTACTGCCCCTCTGACAGTGCGGCGCTCCCTCAGTACTGCCTCTCCGACAGTGCGGCGCTCCCTAAGTACTGTCCACTCCGACAGTGCAGCGCTCCCTCAGTACTGATCCTTCGACAGTGCAGCGCTCCCTCAGTACTGCCCCACCGACAGTGCGGTGCTCCCTCAGTACTGCGCTCCCTCAGTACTTCCCGTCCGACAATGTGGCACTCAGTCAGTACTGCCCCTTCGACAGTGCAGCGCTCACTCAGTACTGCCCCTCCGACTTGCGCTGCTCCCTCATTACTGTCCCTCAGACAATGCGGCGCTCCCTCAGTACTGCCCCTCCGACAGCGCGGCGCTCCCTCTGTACTGCCCCTCCGTCAGTGCAGCACTCCCTCAGTACTGCCCCTCCGACAGTGCGGCGATCCCTCAGTACTGCCCCTCCGACAGTGCGACGCTTCCTCAGTACTGACCCGCCGACAGTGCGGCGCTCCCTCAGTACTGCCCCTCCGACAATGCAGAGATCCCTCAGTACTGCCCCTCTGACAGTGCGGCACTCCCACTGCACTGCCCGTCCGACAATGCAGTGCACCCTCAGTATTGATTCTTCGACAGTGCGGCGCTCCCTCAGTACTACCCATCCGACAGTGCCGTGCTCCCTCAGTACTGCGCTCCCTCAGTACTGCCCCTCCGACAGTGCGGCGCTCACTCAGTACTGCCCCACCGACTTGCGGTGCTCGCTCAGTACTGCCCCTCTGACAGTGCGGCACTCCCTCAGAGCTGCCCCTCCGAAAGTGCAGCGATCCCTCAGTACTGCCCCTCCGACAGTGCGGCGCTTCCTCAGTAGTGATACGCCGACAGTGCGGCACTCCCTCAGTACTGCCCCTCTGACAGTGCGGCTCTCCCTCAGTACTGTCCCTCCGACAGTGCGGCGCTCCCTCAGTACTGCCCCTCCGACTTGCGGTTCTCCCTCACTCCTGCCCCTCCGACAGTGCAGTGCTCCCTCAGTACTGCCCCTCCGACAGTGCGGTGCTCCCTCAGTACTGATCCTTCGAAAGTGCGGTGCTCCCTCAGTACTACCCCTCCGACAGTGCAGCGCTCCCTCAGTACTGCCCCTCCGACAGTGCGGCGATCACTCAGTACTGCCCCTCCGACTTGCGGTGCTCCCTCAGTACTGCCCCTCCGACACTGCAACGCTCCCTCAGTACGGTCCCTCTGACAATGCGGCGCTCCCTCAGTACTGCCCCTCCGACAGTGCGGCGCTCCCTCAGTACTGCCCCTCCGACAGTGCGGCGCTCCCTCAGTACTGCCCCTCCGACAGTGCGGCGCTCCCTCAGTACTGCCTCTCCGACAGTGCGGCGCTCCCTAAGCACTGTCCACTCCGACAGTGCAGCGCTCCCTCAGTACTGATCCTTCGACAGTGCAGCGCTCCCTCAGTACTGCCCCACCGACAGTGCGGTGCTCCCTCAGTACTGCGCTCCCTCAGTACTGCCTGTCCGACAGTGTGGCACTCAGTCAGTACTGCCGCTCCGACAGTGCGGCGCTCCCTCAGTACTGCCCCTCCGACAGTGCGGCGCTCCCTCAGTACTGCCTCTCCGACAGTGCGGCGCTCCCTAAGTACTGTCCACTCCGACAGTGCAGCGCTCCCTCAGTACTGATCCTTCGACAGTGCAGCGCACCCTCAGTACTGCCCCTCCGACAGTGCGGTGCTCTCTCAGTACTGCGGTCCCTCAGTACTGCCCGTCCGACAGTGCGGCGCTCCCTCAGTACTGCCCCTCCGACAGTGCGATGCTTCCTCAGTACTGACCCGCCGACAGTGCGGCGCTCCCTCAGTACTGCCCCTCCGACAATGAAGAGATCCCTCAGTACTGCCCCTCCGACAGTGCGGCGCTCCCACTGCACTGCCCGTCCGACAATGCAGTGCACCCTTAGTATTGATTCTTCGACAGTGCGGCGCTCCCTCAGTACTACCCATCCGACAGTGCGGTGCTCCCTCAGTACTGCGCTCCCTCAGTACTGCCCCTCCGACAGTGCGGCGCTCACTCAGTACTGCCCCTCCGACTTGCGGTGCTCGCTCAGTACTGCCCCTCTGACAGTGCGGCACTCCCTCAGTGCTGCCCCCTCCGACAGTGCGGTACTCCCTCAGTACTGAACCTCCGACAGTGCGGTACTCCCTCAGTACTGGCTCTCCGACAGTGCGGTGCTCCCTCAGTACTGAACATCCGACAGTGCGGCACTCCCTCAGTACTGGCCCTCCGACAGTGCGGTGCTCCCTCAGTACTGGCCCTCCGACAGTGCGGTGCTCCCTCAGTACTGACCCTCCGACAGTGCGGCACTCCCTCAGTACTGCCTCTCCAACAGTGCGGCGCTCCCTCAGTACTGCCCCTCTGACATTGCGGTGCTCCCTCAGTACTGCCCCTCCGACAGTGCGGCACTCCCTCACTACTGATCCTTCGACAGTGCTGTACTCCCTTAGTACTGCCCCTCCGACACTGCATCGCTCCCCCTGTACTGTCCATCCGACAGTGCGGCGCTCCCTCAGTACTGCCCTCTGACAATGCCGCGCTCCCTCAATACTGCCCATCCGACAGTGCGGCGCTCCCTCAGTACTGCCCCTCCTTCAGTGCAGCACTCCCTCAGTACTGCCCCTCCGACAGTGCGGCGCTCCCTCAGTACTGCCCCTCCAACAGTGCAGCGCTCACTCAGTACTGCCCTTCCGACTTGCGGTGCTCACTCATTACTGTCCCTCTGACAATGCGGCGCTCCCTCAGTACTGCCCCTTCGACAGTGCGGCGCTCCCTCAGTACTGCCCCTCCGACAGTGCGGCGCTCCCTCAGTACTGCCCTTCCGACAGTGCAATGCTCCCTCAGTACTGCCCCTCCGACAGTGCGGCGCTCCCTCAGTACTGCCCCTCCGTCAGTGCAGCACTCCCTCAGTACTGCCCCTCCGACAGTGCAGCGCCCAGTCAGTACTGCCCCTCCGACAGTGCGGCACTACCTCAGTACTGCCCCTCTGTCAGTGCAGCACTCCCTCAGCACTGCCCCTCCATCAGTGCGGCGCTCCCTCAGTACTGCCCCTCCGACAGTGCAGCGCTCCCTCAGTACAGCCTCTCCAACAGTGCAGCGCTCTCTCAGTCCAGCCCCTCCGACAGTGCGGTGCTCCCTCAGTACTGGCCCTCCGACAGTGCGGTGCTCTCTCAGCACTGACCCTTCGACAGTGCGGCACTCCCTCAGTACTGGCCCTACGACGGTGCGGTGCTCCCTCAGTACTGCCCCTCCGACAGTGCGGCGCTCCCTCAGTACTGACCCTCCGACAGTGCGGCACTCCCTCAGTACTGGCCCTACGACGGTGCGGTGCTCCCTCAGTACTGCCCCTCCGACAGTGCGGCGCTCCCTCAGTACTGCCCCTCCGACAGTGCAGAGATCCCTCAGTACTGCACCTCCGACAGTGCAGTGCTCCCTCAGCACTGCCCCTCCGACAGTGCGGCGCTCCCGCTGCACTGCACCTCCGACAGTGCGGCTCTCCCTCAGTACTGCCCCTCCGACAGTGCGGCACTCCCTCAGTACTGCCCCTCCGACAGTGCAACGCTCCCTCAGTACTATCCCTCCGACAGGGCGGCGCTCCCTCAGTAACGCCCCTCCGACAGTGCGGCGCTCCCTCAGTACTGCCCCTCCGACAGTGCAGCGCTCCCTCAGTACTGCCCCTCTGACAGTGCGGCGCTCCCTCAGTACTGCCCGTCTGACAGTGCAGCGCTCCCTCAGTACTGACCCTCCGACAGTGCGGCGCTCCCTCAGCACTGCCCATCCGACAGTGCGGCACTCCCTCAGTACTGCCCCTCTGACATTGCGGTGCTCCCACAGTACTGCCCCTCCGACAATGCAACGCTCCCTCAGTACTGCCTCTCCGACAGTGTGGCGGTTCCTCAGTACTGACCCTCCGACAGTGCAGCGCTTCCTCAGTAATGACCCTCCGACAATGCGGCGCTCCCTCAGTACTGCCCCTCCGACAGTGCGGCGCTCCCACTGCACTGCCCCTCCGACAGTGCGTCGCTCCCTCAGTACTGATCCTTCGACAGTGCGGCGCTCCCTCAGTACTGCCCCTCCGACAGTGCGGTGCTCCCTCAGTACTGCGCTCCCTCAATACTGCCCGTCCGACAGTGCGGCGCTCACTCAGTACTGTCCCTCCGACTGGCGGTGCTCACTCATTACTGTCCCTCTGACAATGCGGCGCTCCCTCAGTACTGCCCCAGCGACAGTGCGGCACTCCCTCAGTATTGCCCCACCGACAGTGCGGGGCTCCCTCAGTACTGCCCCTCCGACAGTGTGGCGCTCCCTCAGTACTGCCCCTCCGACAATGCAGAGATCCCTCAGTACTGTCCCTCCGACAGTGCAGTGCTCCCTCAGTACTGCCCCTCCGACAGTGCGGCGCTCCCTCAGTACTGCCCCTCCGACAGTGCGGCGCTTCCTCAGTAGTGACCCGCCGACAGTGCGGCACTCCCTCAGTACTGCCCCTCCGACAGTGCGGCGCTCCCTCAGTACTGCCCCTCCGACAGTGCGGCGCTCCCTCAGTACTGCCCCTCCAACTTGCGGTTCTCCCTCAGTACTGCCCCTCCGACAGTGCAGTGCTCCCTCAGTACTGCCCCTCTGACAGTGCGGTGCTCCCTCAGTTCTGATCCTTCGACAGTGCGGCGCTCCTTCATTACTAACCCTCCGACAGTGCAGCGCTCCCTCAGTACTGCCCCTCCGACAGTGTGGCGCTCACTCAGCACTGCCCCTCCGACTTGCGGTGCTCCCTCAGTACTGCCCCTCCGACACTGCGGCGCTCCCTCAGTACTGCCCCTCCGACACTGCAACGCTCCCTCAGTACTGTCCCTCCGACAGGGCGGCGCTCCCTCAGTACTGTCCCTCTGACAATGCGGCGCTCCCTCAGTACTGCCCCACTGACAGTGCGGCGCTCCCTCAGTACTGCCCCTTCGTTAGTGCAGCACTCCCTCAGTACTGCCCCTCCATCAGTGCAGCACTCTCTCAGTACTGCCCCTCCGACAGTGCGGCGCTCCCTCAGTACTGCCCCTCCGACAGTGCGGCGCTCCCTCAGTACTGCCCCTCCGACAGTGCGGCGCTCCCTCAGTACTGCCCCTCCAACAGTGCGGCGCTCCCTCAGTACTGCCCCTCCATCAGTGCAGCACTACCTCAGTACTGCCCCTCCGACAGTGCGGCGCTCCCTCAGTACTGCCCCTCCGACAGTGCGGCGCACCCTCAGTACTGCCCCTCCGACACTGCGGCGCTCCCTCAGTACTGCCTCTCCGACAGTGCGGCGCTCCCTAAGTACAGTCCCCTCCGAAAGTGCGGTGCTCCCTCAGTACTGATCCTTCGACAGTGCAGCGCTCCCTCAGTCCTGCCCCTCCGAAAGTGCGGTTCTCCCTCAGTACTGCCCATCCGACAGTGCGGCGCTCACTCAGCACTGCCCCTCCGACTTGCGCTGCTCCCTCATTACTGTCCCTCAGACAATGCGGCGCTCCCACAGTACTGCCCCTCCGACAGCGCGGCGCTCCCTCTGTACTGCCCCTCTGTCAGTGCAGCACTCCCACAGTACTGCCCCTCCGACAGTGCGGCGCTCCCTCAGTACTGCCCCTCCGACAGTGCAGTGCTCCCTCAGTACTGCCCCTCCGACAGTGTGGCGCTCCCACTGCACTGCCCGTCCGACAATGCAGTGCACCCTTAGTATTGATTCTTCGACAGTGCGGCGCTCCCTCAGTACTACCCATCCGACAGTGCGGTGCTCCCTCAGTACTGCGCTCCCTCAGTACTGCCCCTCCGACAGTGCGGCGCTCACTCAGTACTGCCCCTCCGACTTGCGGTGCTCGCTCAGTACTGCCCCTCTGACAGTGCGGCACTCCCTCAGTGCTGCCCCCTCCGACAGTGCGGTACTCCCTCAGTACTGACCCTCCGACAGTGCGGTACTCCCTCAGTACTGGCTCTCCGACAGTGCGGCACTCCCTCAGTACTGCCCCTCCAACAGTGCGGCGCTCCCTCAGCACTGACCCTCTGACATTGCGGTGCTCCCTCAGTACTGCCCCTCCGACAGTGCGGCGCTCCCTCACTACTGATCCTTCGACAGTGCTGCGCTCCCTTAGTACTGCGCCTCCGACACTGCAATGCTCCCCCTGTACTGTCCATCCGACAGTGCGGCGCTCCCTCAGTACTGCCCTCTGACAATGCGGCGCTCCCTCAATACTGCCCATCCAACAGTGCGGCGCTCCCTCAGTACTGCCTCTCCTTCAGTGCAGCACTCCCTCAGTACTGCCCCTCCGACAGTGCAGCGCTCCCTCAGTACTGCCCCTCCGACAGTGCAGCGCTCACTCAGTACTGCCCTTCCAACTTGCGGTGCTCACTCATTACTGTCCCTCTGACAATGCGGCGCTCCCTCAGTACTGCCCCTTCGACAGTGCGGCGCTCCCTCAGTACTGCCCCTCGGTCAGTGCGGCACTCCCTCTGTACTGCCCCTATGACAGTGCGGCGCTCCCTCAGTACTGCCCCTCCGACAGTGCGGCGCTCCCTCAGTACTGCCCTTCCGACAGTGCAATGCTCCCTCAGTACTGCCCCTCCGACAGTGCGGCGCTCCCTCAGTACTGCCCCTCCGTCAGTGCAGCACTCCCTCAGTACTGCCCCTCCGACAGTGCAGCGCCCAGTCAGTACTGCCCCTCCGACAGTGCGGCGCTACCTCAGTACTGCCCCTCTGTCAGTGCAGCACTCCCTCAGTACTGCCCCTCCGTCAGTGCGGCGCTCCCTCAGTACTGCCCCTCCGACAGTGCAGCGCTCCCTCAGTACAGCCTCTCCAACAGTGCAGCGCTCTTTCAGTCCAGCCCCTCCGACAGTGCGGTGCTCCCTCAGTACTGTCCCTCCGACAGTGCGGTGCTCTCTCAGCACTGACCCTTCGACAGTGCGGCACTCCCTCAGTACTGGCCCTACGACGGTGCGGTGCTCCCTCAGTACTGCCCCTCCGACAGTGCGGCGCTCCCTCAGTACTGACCCTCCGACAGTGCGGCACTCCCTCAGTACTGTCCCTACGACGGTGCGGTGCTCCCTCAGTACTGCCCCTCCGACAGTGCGGCGCTCCCTCAGTACTGCCCCTCCGACAGTGCGGCGCTCCCTCAGTACTGCCCCTCCGTCAGTGCAGCACTCCCTCAGTACTGCCCCTCCAACAGTGCGGCGCTCCCTCAGTACTGCCCCTCCGTCAGTGCAGCACTCCCTCAGTACTGCCCCTCCGACAGTGCGGCGCTCCCTCAGCACTGCCCCTCCGACAGTGCGGCGCTCCCTCAGTACTGCCTCTCCGACAGTGCGGCACTCCCTCAGTACTGCCCCCTCCGACCGTGCGGCACTCCCTCACTACTGATCCTTCGACAGTGCGGCGCACCCTCAGTACTACCCCTCCGACAGTGCAGCGCTCCCTCAGTACTGCCCCTCCGTCAGTGCAGCACTCCCTCAGTACTGCCCCTCCGACAGTGCGGCGCTCCCTCAGTACTGCCCCTCCGACAGTGCGGCGCATCCTCAGTACTGACCCGCCGACAGTGCGGCACTCCCTCAGTACTGCCCCTCCGACAGTGCGGCGCTCCCTCAGTACTGCCCCTCCGACAATGCAGAGATCCCTCAGTACTGCCCCTCCGACAGTGCAGTGCTCCCTCAGGACTGCCCCTCCGACAGTGCGGCACTCCCTCAGTACTGCCCCTCCGACAGTGCGGCGCTTCCTCAGTAGTGACCCGCCGACAGTGCTGCACTCCCTCAGTACTGCCCCTCCGAAAGTGCGGCACTCCCTCAGTACTGATCCTTCGACAGTGCGGCGCTCCCTCACTACTAACCCTCCGACAGTGCAGCGCTCCCTCAGTACTGCCCCTCAGACAGTGCGGCGCTCCCTCAGTACTGATCCTTCGACAGTGCAGTGCTCCCTCAGTACTGCCCCTCCGACACTGCGGCGCTCCCTCAGTACTGCCCCTCCGACAGTGCAGTGCTCCCTCAGTACTCCCACTCCGACAGTGCGGCACTCCCTCAGTACTGCCCCTCCGACAGTGCGGCGCTTCCTCAGTAGTGACCCGCCGACAGTGTGGCACTCCCTCAGTACTGCCCCTCCGACAGTGCGGCGCTCCCTCAGTACTGCCCCTCCGACAGTGCAGCTCTCCCTCAGTACTGCCCCTCCGACTTGCGCTTCTCCCTCAGTACTGCCCCTCCGACAGTGCAGAGCTCCCTCAGTGCTGCCCCTCCGACAGTGTGGTGCTCCCTCAGTACTGATCCTTCGACAGTGCGGCGCTCCCTCAGTACTACCTCTCCGACACTGCAACGCTCCCTCAGTACTGTCCCTCCGACAGGGCGGCGCTCCCTCTGTACTGCCCCTCTGTCAGTGCAGCACTCCCACAGTACTGCCACTCCGACAGTGTGGTGCTCCCTCTGTACTGCCCCTCTGTCAGTGCAGCACTCCCACAGTACTGCCCCTCCGACAGTGCGGCGCTCCCTCAGTACTGCCCCTCCGACAGTGCAGTGCTCCCTCAGTACTGCCCCTCCGACAGTGCGGCGCTCCCACTGCACTGCCCGTCCGACAATGCAGTGCACCCTTAGTATTGATTCTTCGACAGTGCGGCGCTCCCTCAGTACTACCCATCCGACAGTGCGGTGCTCCCTCAGTACTGCGCTCCCTCAGTACTGCCCCTCCGACAGTGCGGCGCTCACTCAGTACTGCCCCTCCGACTTGCGGTGCTCGCTCAGTACTGCCCCTCTGACAGTGCGGCACTCCCTCAGTGCTGCCCCCTCCGACAGTGCGGTACTCCCTCGGTACTGACCCTCCGACAGTGTGGTACTCCCTCAGTACTGGCTCTCCGACAGTGCGGTGCTCCCTCAGTACTGAACATCCGACAGTGCGGCACTCCCTCAGTACTGCCCCTCCGACAGTGCGGTGCTCCCTCAGTACTGGCCCTCCGACAGTGCGGTGCTCCCTCACTACTGACCCTCTGACAGTGCGGCACTCCCTCAGTACTGCCCCTCCAACAGTGCGGCGCTCCCTCAGTACTGACCCTCTGACATTGCGGTGCTCCCTCAGTACTGCCCCTCCGACAGTGCGGCGCTCCCTCACTACTGATCCTTCGACAGTGCTGCGCTCCCTTAGTACTGCGCCTCCGACACTGCAATGCTCCCCCTGTACTGTCCATCCGACAGTGCGGCGCTCCCTCAGTACTGCCCTCTGACAATGCGGCGCTCCCTCAATACTGCCCATCCAACAGTGCGGCGCTCCCTCAGTACTGCCCCTCCTTCAGTGCTGCACTCCCTCAGTACTGCCCCTCCGACAGTGCAGCGCTCCCTCAGTACTGCCCCTCCGACAGTGCAGCGCTCACTCAGTACTGCCCTTCCGACTTGCGGTGCTCACTCATTACTGTCCCTCTGACAATGCGGCGCTCCCTCAGTACTGCCCCTTCGACAGTGCGGCGCTCCCTCAGTACTGCCCCTCGGTCAGTGCGGCACTCCCTCAGTACTGCCCCTATGACAGTGCGGCGCTCCCTCAGTACTGCCCCTCTGACAGTGCGGCGCTCCCTCAGTACTGCCCTTCCGACAGTGCAATGCTCCCTCAGTACTGCCCCTCCGACGGTGCGGCGCTCCCTCAGTACTGCCCCTCCATCAGTGCAGCACTCCCTCAGTACTGCCCCTCCGACAGTGCAGCGCCCAGTCAGTACTGCCCCTCCAACAGTGCGGCGCTACCTCAGTACTGCCCCTCTGTCAGTGCAGCACTCCCTCAGTACTGCCCCTCCGTCAGTGCGGCGCTCCCTCAGTACTGCCCCTCCGACAGTGCAGCGCTCCCTCAGTACAGCCTCTCCAACAGTGCAGCGCTCTCTCAGTCCAGCCCCTCCGACAGTGCGGTGCTCCCTCAGTACTGGCCCTCCGACAGTGCGGTGCTCTCTCAGCACTGACCCTTCGACAGTGCGGCACTCCCTCAGTACTGGCCCTACGACGGTGCGGTGCTCCCTCAGTAGTGCCCCTCCGACAGTGCGGCGCTCCCTCAGTACTGACCCTCCGACAGTGCGGCACTCCCTCAGTACTGTCCCTACGACGGTGCTGTGCTCCCTCAGTACTGCCCCTCCGACAGTGCGGCGCTCCCTCAGTACTGCCCCTCCGACAGTGCGGCGCTCCCTCAGTACTGCCCCTCCGTCAGTGCAGCACTCCCTCAGTACTGCCCCTCCAACAGTGCGGCGCTCCCTCAGTACTGCCCCTCCGTCAGTGCAGCACTCCCTCAGTACTGCCCCTCCGACAGTGCGGCGCTCCCTCAGCACTGCCCCTCCGACAGTGCGGCGCTCCCTCAGTACTGCCTCTCCGACAGTGCGGCACTCCCTCAGTACTGCCCCCTCCGACCGTGCGGCACTCCCTCACTACTGATCCTTCGACAGTGCGGCGCACCCTCAGTACTACCCCTCCGACAGTGCAGTGCTCCCTCAGTACTGCCCCTCCGTCAGTGCAGCACTCCCTCAGTACTGCCCCTCCGACAGTGCGGCGCTCCCTCAGTACTGCCCCTCCGACAGTGCGGCGCATCCTCAGTACTGACCCGCTGACAGTGCGGCACTCCCTCAGTACTGCCCCTCCGACAGTGCGGCGCTCCCTCAGTACTGCCCCTCCGACAATGCAGAGATCCCTCAGTACTGCCCCTCCGACAGTGCAGTGCTCCCTCAGGACTGCCCCTCCGACAGTGCGGCACTCCCTCAGTACTGTCCCTACGACGGTGCGGTGCTCCCTCAGTACTGCCCCTCCGACAGTGCGGCGCTCCCTCAGTACTGCCCCTCCGACAGTGCGGCGCTCCCTCAGTACTGCCCCTCCGTCAGTGCAGCACTCCCTCAGTACTGCCCCTCCAACAGTGCGGCACTCCCTCAGTACTGCCCCTCCGTCAGTGCAGCACTCCCTCAGTACTGCCCCTCCGACAGTGTGGCGCTCCCTCAGCACTGCCCCTCCGACAGTGCGGCGCTCCCTCAGTACTGCCTCTCCGACAGTGCGGCACTCCCTCAGTACTGCCCCCTCCGACCGTGCGGCACTCCCTCACTACTGATCCTTCGACAGTGCGGCGCACCCTCAGTACTACCCCTCCGACAGTGCAGCGCTACCTCAGTACTGCCCCACCGTCAGTGCAGCACTCCCTCAGTACTGCCCCTCCGACAGTGCAGCGCTCCCTCAGTACTGCCCCTCCGACAGTGCGGCGCATCCTCAGTTCTGACCCGCCGACAGTGCGGCACTCCCTCAGTACTGCCCCTCCGACAGTGCGGCGCTCCCTCAGTACTGCCCCTCCGACAATGCAGAGATCCCTCAGTACTGCCCCTCCGACAGTGCAGTGCTCCCTCAGGACTGCCCCTCCGACAGTGCGGCGCTCCCTCAGTACTGCCCCTCCGACAGTGCGGCGCTTCCTCAGTAGTGACCCGCCGACAGTGCTGCACTCCCTCAGTACTGCCCCTCCGAAAGTGCGGCACTCCCTCAGTACTGATCCTTCGACAGTGCGGCGCTCCCTCACTACTAACCCTCCGACAGTGCAGCGCTCCCTCAGTACTGCCCCTCAGACAGTGCGGCGCTCCCTCAGTACTGATCCTTCGACAGTGCAGTGCTCCCTCAGTACTGCCCCTCCGACACTGCGGCGCTCCCTCAGTACTGCCCCTCCGACAGTGCAGTGCTCCCTCAGTACTCCCACTCCGACAGTGCGGCACTCCCTCAGTACTGCCCCTCCGACAGTGCGGCGCTTCCTCAGTAGTGACCCGCCGACAGTGCGGCACTCCCTCAGTACTGCCCCTCCGACAGTGCGGCGCTCCCTCAGTACTGCCCCTCCGACAGTGCAGCTCTCCCTCAGTACTGCCCCTCCGACTTGCGCTTCTCCCTCGGTACTGCCCCTCCGACAGTGCAGTGCTCCCTCAGTACTGCCCCTCCGACAGTGTGGTGCTCCCTCAGTACTGATCCTTCGACAGTGCGGCGCTCCCTCAGTACTACCCCTCCGACACTGCAACGCTCCCTCAGTACTGTCCCTCCGACACGGCGGCGCTCCCTCAGTACTGTCCCTCTGACAATGCGGCGCTCCCTCAGTACTGCCCCTCGGACAGTGCGGCGCTCCCTCAATACTGCCCCTCCGTTAGTGCAGCTCTCCCTCAGTACTGCCCCTCCGTCAGTGCAGCACTCCCTCAGTACTGCCCCTCCGACAGTGCGGCGCTCCCTCAGCACTGCCCCTCCGACAGTGCGGCGCTCCCTCAGTACTGCCCCTCCGACAGTGCGGCGCTCGCTCAGTACTGCCTCTCCGACAGTGCGGCGCTCCCTAAGGACTGTCCCCTCCGACAGTGCGGCGCTCCCTCAGTACTGATCCTTCGACAGTGCAGCGCTCCCTCAGTACTGCCCCTCCGACAGTGCGGTGCTCCCTCAGTACTGCGCTCCCTCAGTACTGCCCCTTCGACAGTGCAGCGCTCACTCAGTACTGCCCCTCCGACTTGCGCTGCTCCCTCATTACTGTCCCTCAGACAATGCGGCGCTCCCTCAGTACTGCCCCTCCGGCAGCGCGGCGCTCCCTCTGTACTGCCACTCCGTCAGTGCAGCACTCCCTCAGTACTGACCCTCCTACAGTGCGGCGCTCCCTCAGTACTGCCCCTCCGACAGTGCGACGCTTCCTCAGTTGTGATCCGCCGACAGTGCAGCGCTCCCTCAGTACTGCCCCTCCGACACTGCGGCGCTCCCTCAGTACTGCCCCTCCGACAGTGCGGTGCTCCCTCAGTACTGCCCCTCCGACAATGCGGTGCTCCCTCAGTACTGCGCTCCCTCAGTACTGCCCCTTCGACAGTGCAGCGCTCACTCAGTACTGCCCCTCCGACAGTGCGACGCTTCCTCAGTTGTGATCCGCCGACAGTGCAGCGCTCCCTCAGTACTGCCCCTCCGACAGTGCGGCGCTCACTCAGTACTGCCCCTCCGACTTGCGGTGCTCCCTCAGTACTGCCCCTCCGACACTGCGGCGCTCCCTCAGTACTGCCCCTCCGACAGGGCGGCGCTCCCTCAGCACTGTCCCTCTGACAATGCGGCGCGCCCTCAGTACTGCCCCTCCGACAGTGCGGCGCTCCCTCAATACTGCCCCTCCATTAGTTCAGCACTCCCTCTGTACTGCCCCTCCGACAGTGCAGTGCTCCCTCAGTACTGCCCCTCCGACATTGCGGCGCTCCCTCAATACTGCCCCTCCATCAGTGCAGCACTCCCTCAGTACTGCCCCTCCGACAGTGCGGCGCTCCCTCAGTACTGCCCCTCCGACAGTGCGGCGCTTCCTCAGTAGTGACCCGCCGACAGTGCGGCGCTCCCTCAGTACTGCCCCTCCGATTTGCGGTTCTCCCTCAGTACTGCCCCTCCGACACTGCAACGCTCCCTCAGTACTGTCCCTCCGACAGGGCGACGCTCCCTCAGTACTGTCCCTCTGACAATGCGGCGCTCCCTCAGTACTGCCCCTCGGACAGTGCGGCGCTCCCTCAATACTGCCCCTCAGTTAGTGCAGCTCTCCCTCAGTACTGCCCCTCCGTCAGTGCAGCACTCCCTCAGTACTGCCCCTCCGACAGTGCGGCGCTCCCTCAGCACTGCCCCTCCGACAGTGCGGCGCTCCCTCAGTACTGCCCCTCCGACAGTGCGGCGCTCGCTCAGTACTGCCTCTTCGACAGTGCGGCGCTCCCTAAGCACTGTCCCCTCCGACAGTGCGGCGCTCCCTCAGTACTGATCCTTCGACAGTGCAGCGCTCCCTCAGTACTGCCCCTCCGACAGTGCGGTGCTCCCTCAGTACTGCCCCTCCGACAGTGCGGTGCTCCCTCAGTACTGCGCTCCCTCAGTACTGCCCCTTCGACAGTGCAGCGCTCACTCAGTACTGCCCCTCCGACTTGCGCTGCTCCCTCATTACTGTCCCTCAGACAATGCGGCGCTCCCTCAGTACTGCCCCTCCGGCAGCGCGGCGCTCCCTCTGTACTGCCACTCTGACAGTGCGACGCTTCCTCAGTTGTGATCCGCCGACAGTGCAGTGCTCCCTCAGTACTGCCCCTCCGACAGTGCGGCGCTCACTCAGTACTGCCCCTCCGACTTGCGGTGCTCCCTCAGTACTGCCCCTCCGACACTGCGGCGCTCCCTCAGTACTGCCCCTCCGACAGGGCGGCGCTCCCTCAGTACTGTCCCTCTGACAATGCGGCGCGCCCTCAGTACTGCCCCTCCGACAGTGCGGCGCTCCCTCAATACTGCGCCTCCGTTAGTTCAGCACTCCCTCAGTACTGCCCCTCCGACAGTGCAGTGCTCCCTCAGTACTGCCCCTCCGACAGTGCGGCGCTCCCTCAGTACTGCCCCTCCGACAGTGCAGTGCTCCCTCAGCACTGCCCCTCCGACAGTGCGGTGCTCCCTCAGTACTGCCCCTCCGACGGTGCGGCGCTCCCTCAGCACTGCCCCTCCGACAGTGCGGCGCTCCATCAGTACTGCCCCTTCGACAGTGCGGCGCTCCCTCAGCACTGCCCCTCCGTCAGTGCAGCACTCCCTCAATACTGCCCCTCCGACTGTGCGGCGCTCCCTCAGTACTGCCCCTCCGACAGTGCGGCGCTCCCTCAGTACTGCCCCTCCGACAGTGCGGTGCTCCCTCAGTACTGCCCCTCCGACAATGCAGAGATCCCTCAGTACTGCCCCTCCGACAGTGCAGTGCTCCCTCAGTACTGCCCCTCCGACAGTGCGGCGCTCCCTCAGTACTGCCCCTCCGACAGTGTAGCGCTTCCTCAGTAGTGACCCGCCGACAGTGCAGCACTCCCTCAGTTCTGCCCCTCCGACAGTGCGGTGCTCCCTCAGTACTGATCCTTCGACAGTGCGGCGCTCCCTCAGTACTAACCCTCCGACAGTGCAGCGCTCCCTCAGTACTGCCCCTCCGACAGTGCGGTGCTCCCTCAGCACTGCCCCTCCGACAGTGCGGCGCTCACTCAGTACTGCCCCTCCGACAGTGCGGCACTCCCTCAGTACTGCCCCTCTGATAATGCAGAGATCCCTCAGTACTGCCCCTCCGACAGTGCGGTGCTCCCACTGCACTGCCCGTCCGACAATGCAGTGCACCCTCAGTACTGATTCTTCGACAGTGCGGCGCTCCCTCAGTACTACCCATCCGACAGTGCGGCGCTCCCTCAGTACTGCCCCTCCGACAGTGCGGCGCTCCCTCAGTACTGCCCCTCCGACAGTGCAATGCTCACTCAGTACTGCCTCTACGACAGTGCGGCGCTTCCTCAGTACTGACCCTCCGACAGTGCGGCGCTCCCTCAGTACTGCCCCTCCGACAGTGCGGCGCTTCCTCAGTACTGCCCCTCCGACAGTGCGGCGCTCCCTCAGTACTGCCCCTCCGACAGTGCTGCACTCCCTCAGTACTGCCCCTCCGACAATGCAGCGCTCCTTCAGTACTGTCCCTCTGACAATGCGGCGCTCCCTCAGTACTGCCCCTCCGACAGTGCAATGCTCCCTCAGTACTGCCTCTCCGACAGTGCGGCACTTCCTCAGTACTGACCCTCCGACAGTGCGGCGCTCCCTCGGTTCTGCCCCTCCGACAGTGCAGCACTCCCTCAGTACTGCCCCTCCGTCAGTGCAGCACTCCCTCAGTACTGCCCCTCCGACTGTGTGGCGCTCCCTTAGTACTGCCCCTCCGACAGTGTGGCGCTCCCTCAGTACTGCCTCTCCGACAGTGCGGCGCTCCCTCAGTACTGCCCCCTCCGACAATGCAGCACTCCCTCAGTACTGCCCCTCCGACAGTGTGGCGCTCCCTCAGTACTGCCTCTCCGACAGTGCGGCGCTCCCTCAGTACTGCCCCATCCGACAGTGCGGCGCTCCCTCAGTACTGATCCTTCGAGAGTGCGGCGCTCCCTCAGTACTGTGCTCCCTCAGTACTGCCACTCCGACAGTACGGTGCTCCCTCAGCACTGCCCCTCCGTCAGTGCAGCACTCCCTCAGTACTGCCCCTCCGACAGTGCGGCGCTCCCTCAGTACTGCCCCTCCGACAGTGCGGCGCTTCCTCAGTACTGACCAGCCAACAGTGCGGCACTCCCACAGAACTGCCCCTCCGATAGAGCGGCGCTCCCTCAGTACTGCCCCTCCGACAGTGCGGTGCTCCCTCAGTACTGCCCCTCCGACAATGCAGAGATCCCTCGGTACTGCCCCTCCGACAGTGCAGTGCTCCCTCAGTTCTGCCCCTCCTACAGTGCAGCGCTCCCTCAGTACTGCCCCTCCGACAGTGCGGCGCTTTCTCAGTAGTGACCCGCCGACAGTGCGGCACTCACTCAGTACAGCCCCTCCGACACTGCAACGCTCCCTCAGTACTGCCCCTCCAACAGTGCGGCGCTCCCTCAATACTGCCCCTCCGTTAGTGCAGCACTCCCTCAGTACTGCCCCTCCATCAGTGCAGCACTCCCTCAGCACTGCCCCTCCGACAGTGCGGCGCTCCCTCAGTACTGCCCCTCCGACAGTGCGGCGCTCCCTCAGTACTGCCTCTCCGACAGTGAGGCGCTCCCTCAGTACTGATCCTTCGACAGTGCGGCGCTCCCTCAGTACTGCCCCTCCGACAGTGCGGCGCTCCCTCAGCACTGACCCTCCGTCAGTGCAGCACTCCCTCAGTACTGCCCCTCCGACACTGTGGCACTCCCTCAGTACTGCCCCTCCGACAGTGCGGTGCTCCCTCAGTACTGCCCCTCCGACAATGCAGAGATCCCTCTGTACTGCCCCTCCGACAGTGCAGTGCTCCCTCAGTACTGCCCCTCCGACAGTGCGGCGCTCCCTCAGTACTGCCCCTCCGACAGTGCGGCGCTTCCTCAGTAGTGACCCGCCGACAGTGCGGCACTCCCTCAGTACTGCCCCTCCGACAGTGCGGCGCTCCCTCAATACTACCCCTCCGACAGTGCGGCGCACCCTCAGTACTGCCCTCCGACTTGCGGTTCTCCCTCAGTACTGCCCCTCCGACAGTGCAGTGCTCCCTCAGTACTGCCCCTCCGACAGTGCGGTGCTCCCTCAGTGCTGATCCTTCGACAGTGCGGCGCTCCCTCAGTACTACCCCTCCGACAGTGCAGCGCTCCCTCAGTACTGATCCTTCGACAGTGCGGCGCTCCCACAGTACTACCCCTCCGACCGTGCAGCGCTCCCTCCGTACTGCCCCTCCGACAGTGCGGCGCTCACTCAGTACTGCCCCTTCGACTTGCGGTGCTCCCTCAGTACTGCCCCTCCGACACTGCGGCGCTCCCTCAATGCTGCCCCTCCGTTAGTGCAGCTCTCCCTCAGTACTGCCCCTCTGTCAGTGCAGCACTCCCTCAGTACTGCCCCTCCGATAGTGCGGCGCTCCCTCAGTATTGCCCCTCCGACGGTGCGGCGCTCCCTCAGCACTGCCCCTCCGACAGTGCGGCGCTCCCTCAGTACTGCCCCTCCGACAGTGCGGCGCTCCCTCAGCAGCGCCCCTCCGTCAGTGCAGCTCTCCCTCAATACTGCCCCTCCGACTGTGCGGCGCTCCCTCAGTACTGCCCCTCCGACAGTGCGGCGCTCCCTCAGTACTGCCCCTCCGACAGTGCGGTGCTCCCTCAGTACTGCCCCTCCGACAATGCAGAGATCCCTCAGTACTGCCCCTCCGACAGTGCAGTGCTCCCTCAGTACTGCCCCTCCAACAGTGCGGCGCTCCCTCAGTACTGCCCCTCCGACAGTGTAGCGCTTCCTCAGTAGTGACCCGCCGACAGTGCAGCACTCCCTCAGTACTGCCCGTCCGACAGTGCGGTGCTCCCTCAGTACTGATCCTTCGACAGTGCGGCGCTCCCTCAGTACTAACCCTCCGACAGTGCAGCGCTCCCTCAGTACTGCCCCTCCGACACTGCGGCGCTCCCTCAGTGCAGCCCCTCCGACACTGATACGCTACCTCAGTACTGTCCCTCCAACAGGGTGGCGCTCCCTCAGTACTGCCCCTCTGACAATGCGTCGCTCCCTCAGTACTGCCCCTCCGACAGTGCGGCGCTCCCTCAATACTGCCCCTCCGTTAGTGCAGCACTCCCTCAGTACTGCCCCTCCATCAGTGCAGCACTCCCTTAGCACTGCCCCTCCGACAGTGCGGCGCTCCCTCAGTACTGCCCCTCCGACAGTGCGGCGCTCCCTCAATACTGCCCCTCCGACTGTGCGGCGCTCCCTCAGTACTGCCTCACCGACAGTGCGGCGCTCCCTAAGTACTGTCCCCTCCGACAGTGCGGATCTCCCTCAGTACTGATCCTTCGACAGTGCAGCGCTCCCTCAGTACTGCCCCTCCGACAGTGTGGTGCTCCCTCAGTACTGCCCCTCCGACAGTGCGGCGCTGCCACTGCATTGCCCGTCCGACAATGCTGTGCACCCTCAGTACTGATTCTTTGACAGTGCGGCGCTCCCTCAGTACTCCCCATCCGAAAGTGCGGTGCTCCCTCTGTACGGCGCTCCCTCAGTACTGCCCCTCCAACAGTGCAACGCTCCCTCAGTGCTGCATCTCCGACAGTGCGATGCTTCCTCAGTACTGACCCTCCGACAGTGCGGCGCTCCCTCAGTACTGCCCCTCCGACAGTGCGGCGCTCCCTCAGTACTGCCCCTCTGACATTGCGGTGCTCCCTCAGTACTACCATTCCAACAGTGTGGCGCCTCCTCAGTACTGACCCTTCAACAGTGCGGCGCGCCCTCGGTACTGCCCCTCCGACAGTGCAGCACTCCCTCAGTCCTGCCCCTCTGTCAGTGCAGCACTCCCTCAGTACTGCCCCTCCGACAGTGCGGCGCTCCCTCAGTACTGCCCCTCCGACAGTGCGGCGCTCCCTCAGTACTGCCTCTCCGACAGTGCGGCGCTCCCTCAGTACTGCCCCCTCCGACAGTGCGGCGCTCCCTCAGTACTGATCCTTCGACAGTGCGGCGCTCCCTCAGTACTACCCCTCCGACAGTGCAGCACTCCCTCAGCACTGCCCCTCCGACAGTGCGGTGCTCCCTCAGTACTGCCCCTCCGACGGTGCGGCGCTCCCTCAGCACTGCCCCTCCGACAGTGCGGCGCTCCATCAGTACTGCCTCTTCAACAGTGCGGCGCTCCCTCAGCACTGCCCCTCCGTCAGTGCAGCACTCCCTCAATACTGCCCCTCCGACTGTGCGGCGCTCCCTCAGTACTGCCCCTCCGACAGTGCGGCGCTCCCTCAGTACTGCCCCTCCGACAGTGCGGTGCTCCCTCAGTACTGCCCCTCCGACAATGCAGAGATCCCTCAGTACTGCCCCTCCGACAGTGCAGTGCTCCCTCAGTACTGCCCCTCCGACAGTGCGGCGCTCCCTCAGTACTGCCCCTCCGACAGTGTAGCGCTTCCTCAGTAGTGACCCGCCGACAGTGCAGCACTCCCTCAGTACTGCCCCTCCGACAGTGCGGTGCTCCCTCAGTACTGATCCTTCGACAGTGCGGCGCTCCCTCAGTACTAACCCTCCGACAGTGCAGCGCTCCCTCAGTACTGCCCCTCCGACAGTGCGGTGCTCCCTCAGCACTGCCCCTCCGACAGTGCAGCGCTCACTCAGTACTGCCCCTCCGACTTGCGGTGCTCCCTCAGTACTGCCCCTCTGACAATGCGGCGCTCCCTCAGTATTGCCCCTCCGACAGTGCGGCGCTCCCTCAGCACTGCCCCTCCGTCAGTGCAGCACTCCCTCAGTACTGCCCCTCCGACAGTGCGGCGTTCCCTCAGTACTGCCCCTCCGACAGTGCGGTGCTCCCTCAGTACTGCCCCTCCGACAGTGTGGTGCTCCCTCAGTACTGCCTCTCCGACAATGCAGAGATCCCTCTGTACTGCCCCTCCAACAGTGCAGTGCTCCCTCAGTACTGCCCCTCCGACAGTGCGGTGCTCCCTCAGTACTGACCCTCCGACAGTGCGGCGCTTCCTCAGTAGTGACCCGCCGACAGTGCGGCGCTCGCTCAGTACTGCCCCTCCGACAGTGCGGCGCTCCCTCAGTACTGCCCCTCCCACAGTGCGGCGCTCCCTCAGTACTGCCCCTACGACAGTGCGGCGCCACCTCAGTACTGCCGCTCCAACAGTGCGGCGCTCCCTCAGTACTGCCTCTCCGACAGTGCGGCGCTCCCTCAGTACAGCCCCCTCCGACAGTGCGGAGATTCATCAGTACTGCCCCTCAGACAGTGCTGCGCTCCCTCAGTACTGCCCCTCCCACAGTGCGGCACTCCCTCAGTACTGCCCCTCAGACAGTGCAGCGCTCCCTCAGTACTGCCCCTCCCACAGTGCGGCGCTCGCTCAGTACTGCCCCTCCGACAGTGCGGCGCTCACTCAGTACTGCCCCTCCGACTTGCGGTGCTCCCTCAGTACTGCCCCTCCGACATTGCAACGCTTCCTCAGTTCTGCCCCTCCGACAGTGCGGCGCTCACTCAGTACTGTCCCTCTGACAATGTGGCACTCCCTCACCACTGCCACTCCGACAGTGCGGCGCTCCCTCAGTACTGCCCCTCCGTCAGTGCAGCATTCCCTCAGTACTGCCTCTCCGTCAGTGCAGCACTCCCTCAGTACTGCCCCTCCGACAGTGCAGAGCTCCCTCAGTACTGCCCCTCCGACAGTGCAGTGCTCCCTCAGTACTGTCCCTACGTCAGTGCAGCACTCTCTCAGTACTGCCCCTCCGACAGTGCAGCGCTCCCTCAGTACTGCCCCTCCGACAGTGCGGCGCTCCCTCAGTACTGCCCCTCCGACAGTGCGGCGCTCCCTCAGTACTGCCTCTCCGACAGTGCGGCGCTCCCTCAGTACTGCCCCCTCCGACAGTGCGGCGCTCCCTCAGTACTGGTCCTTCGACAGTGCGGCGCTCACTCTGTACTGCCCCTCCGACTTGTGATGCTCCCTCATATACTGTCCCACTGACAATGCGGCTCTCCCTCAGTCCTGCCCCTCCGACAGTGTGGCGCTCCCTCAGCACTGCCACTCCGTCAGTGCAACACTCCCTCAGTACTGCCCCTCCGACAGTACGGCGCTCCCTCAGTACTGCCCCTCCGACACTGCAGCGCTTCCTCAGTGCTGACCCGCCGACATTGCGGCACTCCCTCAGTACTGCCCCTCCTACAATGCAGAGATCCCTAAGTACTGCCCCTCCGACAGTGCAGTGCTCCCTCTGTACTGCCCCTCCGACAGTGCGGCGCTCCCTCAGTACTGCCCCTCCGACAGTGCAGTGCTCCTCAGTACTGCCCCCTCCGACAGTGCGGCGCTCCCTCAGTACTGCCCCTCCGACAGTGCGGCGCTTCCTCAGTAAGTGACCCGCCGACAGTGCGGCACTCACTTAGTACTGCCCCTCCGACAGTGCGGGCGCTCCCTCAGTACTGCCCCTCCGACAGTGCGGCGCTCCCTCAGTACTGCCCCTCCGACCTTGCGGTGCTCCCTCAGTACTGCCCCTCCGACAGTGCGGTGCTCCCTCAGTACTGATCCTTCAACAGTGCGGCGCTCCCTCAGTTCTGCCCCTCCGACAGTGCGGCGCTCACTCAGTACTGCCCCTCCGACAGTGCAGCGCTCCCTCAGTACTGCCTCTCCGACAGTGCGGCGCTCCCTAAGTACTGTCCCCTCCGACAGTGCGGCGCTCCCTCAGTACTGATCCTTCAACAGAGCAGCGCTCCCTCAGTACTGCCCTCCGACAGTGCGACGCTTCCTCAGTACTGCCCATCCGACTTGTGGTACTCCCTCATTACAGCTCCCTCAGACAATGTGGCGCTCCCTCAGTACTGCCCCTCCGGCAGCGCGGCGCTCCCTCAGTACTGCCCCTCCGTCAGTGCAGCACTCCCTCAGTACTGCCCCTCCGACAGTGCGGCGCTCCCTCAGTACTGTCCCTCCGACAGGGCGGCGCCCCTCAGTACTGTCCCTCTGACAATGCGGCGCTCCCTCAGTACTGCCCTCCGACAGTGCGGCGCTCCCTCAGTACTGCCCCTCTGACAATGCGGCGCTCCCTCGGTACTGCACATCCGACAGTGCGGCGCGCCCTCAGTACTGCCCCTCGGTCAGTGCGGCACTCCCTCAGTATTGCCCCCTCCGACAGTGCGGCGCACCCTCAGTACTGCCCCTCCGACAGTGCAGCGTTCCCTCAGTTCTGCCCCCTCCGTCAGTGCGGCGCTCCCTCAGTACTGCCCCTCTGACAGTGCAGCGCTCCCTCAGTACTGCCCCTCCGACAGTGCTGCGCTCCCCCAATACTGCCCCTCCGACAGAGCAGAGCTCCCTCAGTACCGCCCCTCCGACAGTGCAATGCTCCCTCAGTATCTGCCCCCTCCGACAGTGCGGCGCTCCCCCAATACTGCCCCTCCGACAGAGCAGAGCTCCCTCAGTTCTGCCCCTCCGACAGTGCAATGCTCCTCAGTACTGCCCCTCCGACAGTGCGGCGCTCCCTCAGTACTGCCCCTCCGACAGTGCGGCGCTCCCTCAGTGCTGCCTCTCCGACAGTGCGGCGCTCCCTCAGTACTGCCCCTCCGACTTGCGGTGCTCCCTCATTACTGTCCCTCTGAAAATGCGGCGCTCCCTCAGTACTGCCCCTCCGACAGTGCGGCGCTCCCTCAGTACTGCCCCTCCGTCAGTGCAGCATTCCCTCAGTCCTAACCCGCCGACAGTGCGGCACTCCCTCCGTACGGCCCCTCCGACAGTGCAGCGCTCCCTCAGTAATGCCCCTCCGACAGTGCGGCACTCCCTCAGTACGGCCCCTCCGACAGTGCGGCGCTCCCTCAGTACTGCCCCTCCGACAGTGCGGCGCTCCCTCAGTACTGTCCCTCTGACAATGTGGCTCTCCCTCAGTACTGCCACTCCGACAGTGCGGCGCTCACTCAGTACTGCCCATCCGACTTGTGGTACTCCCTCATTACTGTCCCTCAGACAATGCGGCGCTCCCTCAGTACTGCCCCTCCGACAATGCGGCGCTCCCTCAGTACTGCCCCTCCGTCAGTGCGGCACTCCCTCAGTACTGCCCCTCCGACAGTGCGGCGCTCCCTCAGTACTGCCCCTCCGACAATGCAGAGATCCCTCAGTACTGCCCTCCGACAGTGCAGTGCTCCCTCAGGACTGCCCCTCCGACAGTGCGGCGCTCCCTCAGTACTGCCCCTCCGACAGTGCGGCGCTTCCTCAGTAGTGACCCGCCGACAGTGCTGCACTCCCTCAGTACTGCCCCTCCGAAAGTGCGGCACTCCCTCAGTACTGATCCTTCGACAGTGCGGCGCTCCCTCACTACTAACCCTCCGACAGTGCAGCGCTCCCTCAGTACTGCCCCTCAGACAGTGCGGCGCTCCCTCAGTACTGATCCTTCGACAGTGCAGTGCTCCCTCAGTACTGCCCCTCCGACACTGCGGCGCTCCCTCAGTACTGCCCCTCCGACAGTGCAGTGCTCCCTCAGTACTCCCACTCCGACAGTGCGGCACTCCCTCAGTACTGCCCCTCCGACAGTGCGGCGCTTCCTCAGTAGTGACCCGCCGACAGTGCGGCACTCCCTCAGTACTGCCCCTCCGACAGTGCGGCGCTCCCCTCAGTACTGCCCCTCCGACAGTGCAGCTCTCCCTCAGTACTGCCCCTCCGACTTGCGCTTCTCCCTCGGTACTGCCCCTCCGACAGTGCAGTGCTCCCTCAGTACTGCCCCTCCGACAGTGTGGTGCTCCCTCAGTACTGATCCTTCGACAGTGCGGCGCTCCCTCAGTACTACCCCTCCGACACTGCAACGCTCCCTCAGTACTGTCCCTCCGACACGGCGGCGCTCCCTCAGTACTGTCCCTCTGACAATGCGGCGCTCCCTCAGTACTGCCCCTCGGACAGTGCGGCGCTCCCTCAATACTGCCCCTCCGTTAGTGCAGCTCTCCCTCAGTACTGCCCCTCCGTCAGTGCAGCACTCCCTCAGTACTGCCCCTCCGACAGTGCGGCGCTCCCTCAGCACTGCCCCTCCGACAGTGCGGCGCTCCCTCAGTACTGCCCCTCCGACAGTGCGGCGCTCGCTCAGTACTGCCTCTCCGACAGTGCGGCGCTCCCTAAGCACTGTCCCCTCCGACAGTGCGGCGCTCCCTCAGTACTGATCCTTCGACAGTGCAGCGCTCCCTCAGTACTGCCCCCTCCGACAGTGCGGTGCTCCCTCAGTACTGCGCTCCCTCAGTACTGCCCCTTCGACAGTGCAGCGCTCACTCAGTACTGCCCCTCCGACTTGCGCTGCTCCCTCATTACTGTCCCTCAGACAATGCGGCGCTCCCTCAGTACTGCCCCTCCGGCAGCGCGGCGCTCCCTCTGTACTGCCACTCCGTCAGTGCAGCACTCCCTCAGTACTGACCCTCCTACAGTGCGGCGCTCCCTCAGTACTGCCCCTCCGACAGTGCGACGCTTCCTCAGTTGTGATCCGCCGACAGTGCAGCGCTCCCTCAGTACTGCCCCTCCGACACTGCGGCGCTCCCTCAGTACTGCCCCTCCGACAGTGCGGTGCTCCCTCAGTACTGCCCCTCCGACAATGCGGTGCTCCCTCAGTACTGCGCTCCCTCAGTACTGCCCCTTCGACAGTGCAGCGCTCACTCAGTACTGCCCCTCCGACAGTGCGACGCTTCCTCAGTTGTGATCCGCCGACAGTGCAGCGCTCCCTCAGTACTGCCCCTCCGACAGTGCGGCGCTCACTCAGTACTGCCCCTCCGACTTGCGGTGCTCCCTCAGTACTGCCCCTCCGACACTGCGGCGCTCCCTCAGTACTGCCCCTCCGACAGGGCGGCGCTCCCTCAGCACTGTCCCTCTGACAATGCGGCGCGCCCTCAGTACTGCCCCTCCGACAGTGCGGCGCTCCCTCAATACTGCCCCTCCATTAGTTCAGCACTCCCTCTGTACTGCCCCTCCGACAGTGCAGTGCTCCCTCAGTACTGCCCCTCCGACATTGCGGCGCTCCCTCAATACTGCCCCTCCATCAGTGCAGCACTCCCTCAGTACTGCCCCTCCGACAGTGCGGCGCTCCCTCAGTACTGCCCCTCCGACAGTGCGGCGCTTCCTCAGTAGTGACCCGCCGACAGTGCGGCGCTCCCTCAGTACTGCCCCTCCGATTTGCGGTTCTCCCTCAGTACTGCCCCTCCGACACTGCAACGCTCCCTCAGTACTGTCCCTCCGACAGGCGACGCTCCCTCAGTACTGTCCCTCTGACAATGCGGCGCTCCCTCAGTACTGCCCCTCGGACAGTGCGGCGCTCCCTCAATACTGCCCCTCAGTTAGTGCAGCTCTCCCTCAGTACTGCCCCTCCGTCAGTGCAGCACTCCCTCAGTACTGCCCCTCCGACAGTGCGTGCTCCCTCAGCACTGCCCCTCCGACAGTGCGGCGCTCCCTCAGTACTGCCCCTCCGACAGTGCGGCGCTCCCTCAGTACTGCCCCTCCGACAGTGCAGTGCTCCCTCAGCACTGCCCCTCCGACAGTGCGGTGCTCCCTCAGTACTGCCCCTCCGACGGTGCGGCGCTCCCTCAGCACTGCCCCTCCGACAGTGCGGCGCTCCATCAGTACTGCCCCTTCGACAGTGCGGCGCTCCCTCAGCACTGCCCCTCCGTCAGTGCAGCACTCCCTCAATACTGCCCCTCCGACTGTGCGGCGCTCCCTCAGTACTGCCCCTCCGACAGTGCGGCGCTCCCTCAGTACTGCCCCTCCGACAGTGCGGTGCTCCCTCAGTACTGCCCTCCGACAATGCAGAGATCCCTCAGTACTGCCCCTCCGACAGTGCAGTGCTCCCTCAGTACTGCCCCTCCGACAGTGCGGCGCTCCCTCAGTACTGCCCCTCCGACAGTGTAGCGCTTCCTCAGTAGTGACCCGCCGACAGTGCAGCACTCCCTCAGTTCTGCCCCTCCGACAGTGCGGTGCTCCCTCAGTACTGATCCTTCGACAGTGCGGCGCTCCCTCAGTACTAACCCTCCGACAGTGCAGCGCTCCCTCAGTACTGCCCCTCCGACAGTGCGGTGCTCCCTCAGCACTGCCCCTCCGACAGTGCGGCGCTCACTCAGTACTGCCCCTCCGACAGTGCGGCGCTCCCTCAGTACTGCCCCTCTGATAATGCAGAGATCCCTCAGTACTGCCCCTCCGACAGTGCGGTGCTCCCACTGCACTGCCCGTCCGACAATGCAGTGCACCCTCAGTACTGATTCTTCGACAGTGCGGCGCTCCCTCAGTACTACCCATCCGACAGTGCGGCGCTCCCTCAGTACTGCCCCTCCGACAGTGCGGCGCTCCCTCAGTACTGCCCCTCCGACAGTGCAATGCTCACTCAGTACTGCCTCTACGACAGTGCGGCGCTTCCTCAGTACTGACCCTCCGACAGTGCGGCGCTCCCTCAGTACTGCCCCTCCGACAGTGCGGCGCTTCCTCAGTACTGCCCCTCCGACAGTGCGGCGCTCCCTCAGTACTGCCCCTCCGACAGTGCTGCACTCCCTCAGTACTGCCCCTCCGACAATGCAGCGCTCCTTCAGTACTGTCCCTCTGACAATGCGGCGCTCCCTCAGTACTGCCCCTCCGACAGTGCAATGCTCCCTCAGTACTGCCTCTCCGACAGTGCGGCACTTCCTCAGTACTGACCCTCCGACAGTGCGGCGCTCCCTCGGTTCTGCCCCTCCGACAGTGCAGCACTCCCTCAGTACTGCCCCTCCGTCAGTGCAGCACTCCCTCAGTACTGCCCCTCCGACTGTGTGGCGCTCCCTTAGTACTGCCCCTCCGACAGTGTGGCGCTCCCTCAGTACTGCCTCTCCGACAGTGCGGCGCTCCCTCAGTACTGCCCCCTCCGACAATGCAGCACTCCCTCAGTACTGCCCCTCCGACAGTGTGGCGCTCCCTCAGTACTGCCTCTCCGACAGTGCGGCGCTCCCTCAGTACTGCCCCATCCGACAGTGCGGCGCTCCCTCAGTACTGATCCTTCGAGAGTGCGGCGCTCCCTCAGTACTGTGCTCCCTCAGTACTGCCACTCCGACAGTACGGTGCTCCCTCAGCACTGCCCCTCCGTCAGTGCAGCACTCCCTCAGTACTGCCCCTCCGACAGTGCGGCGCTCCCTCAGTACTGCCCCTCCGACAGTGCGTCGCTTCCTCAGTACTGACCAGCCAACAGTGCGGCACTCCCACAGAACTGCCCCTCCGATAGAGCGGCGCTCCCTCAGTACTGCCCCTCCGACAGTGCGGTGCTCCCTCAGTACTGCCCCTCCGACAATGCAGAGATCCCTCGGTACTGCCCCTCCGACAGTGCAGTGCTCCCTCAGTTCTGCCCCTCCTACAGTGCAGCGCTCCCTCAGTACTGCCCCTCCGACAGTGCGGCGCTTTCTCAGTAGTGACCCGCCGACAGTGCGGCACTCACTCAGTACAGCCCCTCCGACACTGCAACGCTCCCTCAGTACTGCCCCTCCAACAGTGCGGCGCTCCCTCAATACTGCCCCTCCGTTAGTGCAGCACTCCCTCAGTACTGCCCCTCCATCAGTGCAGCACTCCCTCAGCACTGCCCCTCCGACAGTGCGGCGCTCCCTCAGTACTGCCCCTCCGACAGTGCGGCGCTCCCTCAGTACTGCCTCTCCGACAGTGAGGCGCTCCCTCAGTACTGATCCTTCGACAGTGCGGCGCTCCCTCAGTACTGCCCCTCCGACAGTGCGGCGCTCCCTCAGCACTGACCCTCCGTCAGTGCAGCACTCCCTCAGTACTGCCCCTCCGACACTGTGGCACTCCCTCAGTACTGCCCCTCCGACAGTGCGGTGCTCCCTCAGTACTGCCCCTCCGACAATGCAGAGATCCCTCTGTACTGCCCCTCCGACAGTGCGGCGCTTCCTCAGTAGTGACCCCGCCGACAGTGCGGCACTCCCTCAGTACTGCCCCTCCGACAGTGCGGCGCTCCCTCAATACTACCCCTCCGACAGTGCGGCGCACCCTCAGTACTGCCCTCCGACTTGCGGTTCTCCCTCAGTACTGCCCCTCCGACAGTGCAGTGCTCCCTCAGTACTGCCCCTCCGACAGTGCGGTGCTCCCTCAGTGCTGATCCTTCGACAGTGCGGCGCTCCCTCAGTACTACCCCTCCGACAGTGCAGCGCTCCCTCAGTACTGATCCTTCGACAGTGCGGCGCTCCCACAGTACTACCCCTCCGACCGTGCAGCGCTCCCTCCGTACTGCCCCTCCGACAGTGCGGCGCTCACTCAGTACTGCCCCTTCGACTTGCGGTGCTCCCTCAGTACTGCCCCTCCGACACTGCGGCGCTCCCTCAATGCTGCCCCTCCGTTAGTGCAGCTCTCCCTCAGTACTGCCCCTCTGTCAGTGCAGCACTCCCTC
>NW_028225179.1:35657257-35760445 GCF_052327205.1 Somniosus microcephalus | reverse complement strand
CGACAGTGCGGCGCTCCCTCAGTACTGCCCCTCCGACAGTGCAGCGCTCCCTCTGTACTGCCCCTCCGACAGTGCGGCGCTCCCTCAGTACTGCCCCTCCGACAGTGCGGCGCTCCCTCAGTACTGCCCCTCCGACAGTGCGGTGCTCCCTCAGTACTGATCATTCAACAGTGCGGCGCTCCCTCAGTTCTGCCCCTCCGACAGTGCAGCGCTCACTCAATACTGCCCCTCCGACAGTGCGGCGCTCCCTCAGTACTGCCTCTCCGACAGTGCGGCGCTCATAAGTACTGTCCCCTCCGACAGTGCGGCGCTCCCTCAGTACTGATCCTTCGACAGAGCAGCGCTCCCTCAGTACTGCCCATCCGACTTGTGGTACTCCCTCATTACGCTCCCTCAGACAATGTGGCGCTCCCTCAATACTGCCCCTCCGGCAGCGCGGCGCTCCCTCAGTACTGCCCCTCCGTCAGTGCAGCACTCCCTCAGTACTGCCCCTCCGACAGTGCGGCGCTCCCTCAGTACTGCCCCTCCGACAGTGCGACGCTTCCTCAGTACTGACCCGCCGACAGTGCGGCACTCCCTCAGTACTGCCCCTCCGACAGTGCGGCGCTCCCTCAGTACTGCACCTCCGACAATGCAGTGCTCTCTCAGTACTGATTCTTCAACAGTGCGGCGCTCCCTCAGTACTACCCCTCCGACAGTGCGGTGCTCCCTCAGTACTGCGCTCCCTCAGTACTGCCGCTCTGACAGTGTGGCGCTCCCTCAGTACTGTCCCTCCAACAGTGCGGCGCTCCCTCATTACTGCCCCTCTGACAATGCGGCGCTCCCTCAGTACTGCCCCTCCGACAGTGCGGCGCTCCCTCAGTACTGGCCCTCCGACAGTGTGGTGCTCCCTCACTACTGACCCTCCGACAGTGCGGCACTCCCTCAGTACTGGCCCTACGACGGTGCAGCACTCCCTCAGTACTGGCTCTCCGACACTGCAATGCTCCCTCAGTACTGCCCCTCCGACAGTGCGGCGCTCCCTCAATACTGCCCCTCCAACAGTGCGGCACTCCCTCCGTACTGCCCCTCCGAAAGGGCGGCGCTCCCTCAGTACTGTCCCTCTGACAATGCGGCGCTCCCTCAGTATTGCCCATCTGACAATGCGGCGCTCCCTCAGCACTGCCCCTCCGACAGTGCGGCGCTCCCTCAGTACTGCCCCTCGGTCAGTGCGGCACTCCCTCAGTACTGCACCTCCGACAGTGCGGCGCTCCCTCAGTACTGCCCCTCGGTCAGTGCAGTGCTCCCTCTGTACTGCCCCTCGGTCAGTGCGGCACTCCCTCAGTACTGCCCCTCCGACTTGCGGTGCTCCCTTAGTACTGCCCCTCCGACAGTGCGGTGCTCCCTCAGTACTGGCCCTCCGACAGTGTGGTGCTCCCTCACTACTGACCCTCCGACAGTGCGGCACTCCCTCAGTACTGGCCCTACGACGGTGCGGTGCTCACCCAGTACTGGCCCTCTGACAGTGCGGCGCTCCCTCAGTACTGGCCCTCCGACAGTGCAGCACTCTCTCAGTACTGGCTCTCCGACACTGCAATGCTCCCTCAGTACTGCCCCTCCGACAGTGCGGCGCTCCCTCAGTACTGTCCCTCTGACAATGCGGCGCTCCCTCATTACTGCCCCTCCGACAGTGCGGCGCTCCCTCAATACTGCCCCTCCATCAGTGCGGCACTCCCTCCGTACTGCCCCTCCGAAAGCGCGGCGCTCCCTCAGTACTGTCCCTCTGACAATGCGGCGCTCCCTCAGTATTGCCCATCTGACAATGCGGTGCTCCCTCAGTACTGCCCCTCCGACAGTGCGGCGCTCCCTCAGTACTGCCCCTCGGTCAGTGCGGCACTCCCTCAGTACTGCACCTCCGACAGTGCGGCGCTCCCTCAGTAGTGCCCCTCGGTCAGTGCAGTGCTCCCTCTATACTGCCCCTCGGTCAGTGCGGCACTCCCTCAGTACTGCCCCTCCGACTTGCGGTGCTCCCTTAGTACTGCCCCTCCGACAGTGCGGTGCTCCCTTAGTACTGCCTCTCCGACAGTGCGGCGCTCCCTCAGTGCTGCCCCCTCCGACAGTGCGGCACTCCCTCAGTACTGATGCATCAACAGTGCGGCGCTCCCTCAGTACCACCCCTCCGACAGTGCAGCGCTCCCTCAGTATTGCACCTCCGACAGTGCGGTGCTCCCTCAGTACTGCCCTTCCGACAGTGCAATGCTCCCTCAGTACTGCCCCTCCGACAGTGCGGCGCTCACTCAGTACTGTCCCTCTGACAATGCGGCGCACCCTCAGTACTGCCCCTCCGTCAGTGCAGCACTCCCTCAGTATTGCCCCTCCGTCAGTGCAGCACCCCCTCAGTACTGCCCCTCCGACAGTGCAGCGATCCCTCAGTACTGCCCCTCCGACAGTGCGGCGCTCCCTCAGTACTGCCCCTCCGACAGTGCGGCGCTCCCTCAGTACTGCCTCTCCGACAGTGCGGCGCTCCCTCAGTACTGCCCCTCCGACAGTGCGGTGCTCCCTCAGTACTGCTGTCCCTCAGTACTGCCCCTCCAACAGTGCCGCGCTAACTCAGTACTGCCCCTCCAACTTGCTGTGCTCCCTCAGTACTGCCCCTCCGACAGTGCGGCGCTCCCGAAGTACTGCCCCTCCGACACTGCAACGCTCACTCAGTCCTGTCCCTGCGACAGGGCGGCGCTCCCTTAGTACTGCCCCTCCGACACTGCAACGCTCCCTCAGTACTGTCCCTCCGACAGTGCGGCGCTCCCTCAGTACTGCCCTTTGACAATGCGGCGCTCCCTCAGTACTGCCCCTCCGACAGTGCGGCGCTCCCTCAGTACGGCCCCTCCATCAGTGCAGCACTCCCTCAGTACTGCCCCTCCGACAGTGCGGCGCTTCCTCAGTACTGCGCTCCCTCAGTACTGCCCCTCCGACAGTGCGGCGCTCACTCAGTACTGCCCCTCCGACTTGCGGTGCTCCCTCATTACTGTCCCTCTGACAATGCGGCGCTCCCTCAGTACTGCCCCTTCGACAGTGCGGCGCTCCCTCAGTACCGCCCCACCGACAGTGCGGCGCTCCCTCAGTACTGACCCTCCGATATTGCGGCGCACCCTCAGTACTGCCCCCTCCGACAGTGCGGCGCTCCCTCAGTACTGCCCCTCCGACAATGCAGCGCTCCCTCAGTACTGCCCCCTCCGACAGTGCGGCGCTCCCTCAGTACTGCCCCTCCGACAGTGCGGTGCTCCCTCAGTGCTGCCCCTCCGACAGTGCAATGCTCCCTCAGTACTGCCCCTCCGACAGTGCGGCGCTCCCTCAGTACTGCCCCTCCGACAGTGCGGCGCCCCCTCAGTACTGCCTCTCCGACAGTGCGGCGCTCCCTCAGTACTGCCTCTCCGACAGTGCGGCGCTCCCTCAGTACAGCCCCCTCCGACAGTGCGGAGATTCATCAGTACTGCCCCTCCGACAGTGCAGTGCTCCCTCACTACTGCCCCTCCGACAGTGCGGCGCTCCCACTGCACTGCCCGTCCGACAATGCAGTGCTCCCTCAGTACTGATTCTTCAACAGTGCGGCGCTCCCTCAGTACTACCCCTCCGACAGTGCGGTGCTCCCTCAGTACTGCGCTCCCTCAGTACTGCCCCTCTGACAGTGCGGCGCTCACTCAGTACTGCCCCTCCGACTTGCGGTGCTCCCTCAGTACTGCCCCTCCGACAGTGCGGCGCTCCCTCAGTACTGCGCTCCCTCAGTACTGCCCCTCTGACAGTGCGGCGCTCACTCAGTACTGCCACTCCGACTTGCGGCGCTCCCTCAGTACTGTCCCTCCGACAGGGCGGCGCCCCTCAGTACTGTCCCTCTGACAATGCGGCGCTCCCTCAGTTCTGCCCCTCCGACAGTGCGGCGCTCCCTCAGTACTGCCCCTCTGACAATGCGGCGCTCCCTCAGTACTGCCCTTCGGTCAGTGCGGCACTCCCTCAGTACTGCCCCTCTGACAGTGCGGCGCACCCTCTGTACTGCCCCTCCAACAGTGCAGCGCTCCCTCAGTACTGCCCTCTCCGTCAGTGCGGCGCTCCCTGAGTACTGCCCCTCCGACAGTGCGGTGCTCCCTCAGTGCTGCCCCTCCGACAGTACAATGCTCCCTCAGTACTGCCCCTCCGACAGTGCGGCGCTCCCTCAGTACTACCCCTCCGTCAGTGCAGCACTCCCTCAGTACTGCCCCACTGACAGTGCAGCGCTCCCTCAGTACTGCCCCTCCGAAAGTGCGGCGCTCCCTCAGTACTGCCCCTCTTTCAGTGCAGCACTCCGTCAGTACTGCCCCTCCGTCAGTGCAGCGCTCCCTCATTACTGCCTATCTGACAGTGCAGCGCTCCCTCAGGGCTGCCCCACCGACAGTGCGGTGCTCCCTCAGTACTGGCCCTCCGACAGTGCGGTGCTCCCTCACTACTGACCCTCCGACAGTGCGGCACTCCCTCAGTACTGGCCCTACGACGGTGCGGTGCTCCCCCAGTACTGGCCCTCTGACAGTGCGGCGCTCCCTCAGTACTGACCCTCCGAAAGTGCAGCACTTCCTCAGTACTGGCTCTCCGACACTGCAACGCTCCCTCAGTACTGCCCCTCCATCAGTGCGGCACTCCCTCAGTACTGCCCCTCCGAAATGGCGGCGCTCCCTCAGTACTGTCCCTCTGACAATGCGGCGCTCCCTCAGTACTGCCCATCTGACAATGCGGCGCTCCCTCAGTACTGCCCCTCCGACAGTGCGGCGCTCCCTCAGTACTGCCCCTCGGTCAGTGCGGCACTCCCTCAGTACTGCACCTCCGACAGTGCGGCGCTCCCTCAGTACTGCCCCTCGGTCAGTGCGGCGCTCCCTCAGTACTGCCCCTCCGACAATGCAGAGATCCCTCAGTACTGCCCCTCCGACAGTGCAGTGCTCCCTCTGTACTGCCCCTCCGACAGTGCGGCGCTCCCTCAGTACTGCCCCTCCGACAGTACGGCGCTCCCTCAGTTCTGCCCCTCCGACAGTGCAGCGCTTCCTCATATACTGTCCCTCTGACAATGCGGCTCTCCCTCAGTACTGCCCCTCCGCCAGTGCGGCGCTCCCTCAGCACTGCCACTCCGTCAGTGCAACACTCCCTCAGTACTGCCCCTCTGACAGTACGGCGCTCCCTCAGTTCTGCCCCTCCGACAGTGCAGCGCTTCCTCAGTACTGACCCGCCGACATTGCGGCACTCCCTCAGTACTGCCCCTCCGACAGTGCGGCGCTCCCTCAGTACTGCCCCTCCGACAGTGCAGCACTCCCTCTGTACTGCCCCTCCGACAGTGCGGCGCTCCCTCAGTACTGCCCCTCCGACAGTGCGGCGCTCCCTCAGTACTGCCCCTCCGACAGTGCGGTGCTCCCTCAGTACTGATCCTTCAACAGTGCGGCGCTCCCTCAGTTCTGCCCCTCCGACAGTGCAGCGCTCACTCAATACTGCCCCTCCGCCAGTGCGGCGCTCCCTCAGCACTGCCACTCCGTCAGTGCAACACTCCCTCAGTACTGCCCCTCCGACAGTACGGCGCTCCCTCAGTTCTGCCCCTCCGACAGTGCAGCGCTTCCTCAGTACTGACCCGCCGACATTGCGGCACTCCCTCAGTACTGCCCCTCCGACAGTGCGGCGCTCCCTCAGTACTGCCCCTCCGACAGTGCAGCGCTCCCTCTGTACTGCCCCTCCGACAGTGCGGCGCTCCCTCAGTACTGCCCCTCCGACAGTGCGGCGCTCCCTCAGTACTGCCCCTCCGACAGTGCGGTGCTCCCTCAGTACTGATCATTCAACAGTGCGGCGCTCCCTCAGTTCTGCCCCTCCGACAGTGCAGCGCTCACTCAATACTGCCCCTCCGACAGTGCGGCGCTCCCTCAGTACTGCCTCTCCGACAGTGCGGCGCTCATAAGTACTGTCCCCTCCGACAGTGCGGCGCTCCCTCAGTACTGATCCTTCGACAGAGCAGCGCTCCCTCAGTACTGCCCATCCGACTTGTGGTACTCCCTCATTACGCTCCCTCAGACAATGTGGCGCTCCCTCAATACTGCCCCTCCGGCAGCGCGGCGCTCCCTCAGTACTGCCCCTCCGTCAGTGCAGCACTCCCTCAGTACTGCCCCTCCGACAGTGCGGCGCTCCCTCAGTACTGCCCCTCCGACAGTGCGACGCTTCCTCAGTACTGACTCGCCGACAGTGCGGCACTCCCTCAGTACTGCCCCTCCGACAGTGCGGCGCTCCCTCAGTACTGCACCTCCGACAATGCAGTGCTCTCTCAGTACTGATTCTTCAACAGTGCGGCGCTCCCTCAGTACTACCCCTCCGACAGTGCGGTGCTCCCTCAGTACTGCGCTCCCTCAGTACTGCCGCTCTGACAGTGTGGCGCTCCCTCAGTACTGTCCCTCCAACAGTGCGGCGCTCCCTCATTACTGCCCCTCTGACAATGCGGCGCTCCCTCAGTACTGCCCCTCCGACAGTGCGGCGCTCCCTCAGTACTGGCCCTCCGACAGTGTGGTGCTCCCTCACTACTGACCCTCCGACAGTGCGGCACTCCCTCAGTACTGGCCCTACGACGGTGCGGTGCTCCCCCAGTACTGGCCCTCTGACAGTGCGGCGCTCCCTCAGTACTGGCCCTCCGACAGTGCAGCACTCCCTCAGTACTGGCTCTCCGACACTGCAATGCTCCCTCAGTACTGCCCCTCCGACAGTGCGGCGCTCCCTCAGTACTGTCCCTCTGACAATGCGGCACTCCCTCATTACTGCCCCTCCGACAGTGCGGCGCTCCCTCAATACTGCCCCTCCAACAGTGCGGCACTCCCTCCGTACTGCCCCTCCGAAAGGGCGGCGCTCCCTCAGTACTGTCCCTCTGACAATGCGGCGCTCCCTCAGTATTGCCCATCTGACAATGCGGCGCTCCCTCAGCACTGCCCCTCCGACAGTGCGGCGCTCCCTCAGTACTGCCCCTCGGTCAGTGCGGCACTCCCTCAGTACTGCCCCTCCGACAGTGCGGCGCTCCCTCAGTACTGTCCCTCTGACAATGCGGCACTCCCTCATTACTGCCCCTCCGACAGTGCGGCGCTCCCTCAATACTGCCCCTCCAACAGTGCGGCACTCCCTCCGTACTGCCCCTCCGAAAGGGCGGCGCTCCCTCAGTACTGTCCCTCTGACAATGCGGCGCTCCCTCAGTATTGCCCATCTGACAATGCGGCGCTCCCTCAGCACTGCCCCTCCGACAGTGCGGCGCTCCCTCAGTACTGCCCCTCGGTCAGTGCGGCACTCCCTCAGTACTGCACCTCCGACAGTGCGGCGCTCCCTCAGTACTGCCCCTCGGTCAGTGCAGTGCTCCCTCTGTACTGCCCCTCGGTCAGTGCGGCACTCCCTCAGTACTGCCCCTCCGACTTGCGGTGCTCCCTTAGTACTGCCCCTCCGACAGTGCGGTGCTCCCTCAGTACTGGCCCTCCGACAGTGTGGTGCTCCCTCACTACTGACCCTCCGACAGTGCGGCACTCCCTCAGTACTGGCCCTACGACGGTGCGGTGCTCCCCCAGTACTGGCCCTCTGACAGTGCGGCGCTCCCTCAGTACTGGCCCTCCGACAGTGCAGCACTCTCTCAGTACTGGCTCTCCGACACTGCAATGCTCCCTCAGTACTGCCCCTCCGACAGTGCGGCGCTCCCTCAGTACTGTCCCTCTGACAATGCGGCGCTCCCTCATTACTGCCCCTCCGACAGTGCGGCGCTCCCTCAATACTGCCCCTCCATCAGTGCGGCACTCCCTCCGTACTGCCCCTCCGAAAACGCGGCGCTCCCTCAGTACTGTCCCTCTGACAATGCGGCGCTCCCTCAGTATTGCCCATCTGACAATGCGGTGCTCCCTCAGTACTGCCCCTCCGACAGTGCGGCGCTCCCTCAGTACTGCCCCTCGGTCAGTGCGGCACTCCCTCAGTACTGCACCTCCGACAGTGCGGCGCTCCCTCAGTAGTGCCCCTCGGTCAGTGCAGTGCTCCCTCTGTACTGCCCCTCGGTCAGTGCGGCACTCCCTCAGTACTGCCCCTCCGACTTGCGGTGCTCCCTTAGTACTGCCCCTCCGACAGTGCGGTGCTCCCTCAGTACTGCCCCTCCGACAGTGCGGCACTCCCTCAGTACTGCCCCTCCGACAGTGCGGCGCTCCCTCAGTACTGCCCCTCGGTCAGTGCGGCACTCCCTCAGTACTGCACCTCCGACAGTGCGGCGCTCCCTCAGTACTGCCTCTCCGACAGTGCGGTGCTCCCTCAGTACTGCCCCTCCGACAGTGCGGCTCTCCCTCAGTACTGATCCTTCGACAGTGCGGCGCTTCCTCAGTACTGCCTCTCCGACAGTGTGGCGCTCCCTCAGTACTGATCCTTCGACAAAGCAGCGCTCCCTCAGTGCTGCCCCTCCAACAGTGCGGTGCTCCCTCAGTACTGCGCTCCCTCAGTACTGCCCGTCCGACAGTGCGGCGCTCACTCAGTACTGCCCATCCGACTTGTGGTGCTCCCTTACTACTGACCCTCCGACAGTGCAGCACTCCCTCAGTACTGGCCCTGCGACGGTGCGGTGCTCCCTCAGTACTGGCCCTCCGACAGTGCGGCTCTCCCTCAGTACTGACACTCCGACAGTGCGGCACTCCATCAGTACTGGCTCTCCGACACTTCAACGCTCCCTCAGTACTGTCCCTCTGACAATGCGGCGCTCCCTCATTACTGCCCCTCCGACAGTGCGGCTCTCCCTCAGTACTGCCCCTCCATCAGTGCGGCACTCCCTCAGTACTGCCCCTCCGACAGGGCGGAGCTCCCTCAGTACTGTCCTTCTGACAATGCGGTGCTCCCTCAGTACTGCCCCTCTGACAATGCGGCGCTCCCTCAGTACTGCCCCTCCGACAGTGCGGCGCTCCCTCAGTACTGCCCCTCCGACAGTGCAGCGCTCCTTCAGTACTGCCCCTCCGACAGTGCGGTGCTCCCTCAGTACTGCCCTTCCGACAGTGCAATGCTCCCTCAGTACTGCCCCTCCGACAGTGCAATGCTCCCTCAGTACTGCCCCTCCGACAGTGCGGCGCTCCCTCAGTACTGCCCCTCGGTCAGTGCGGCACTCCCTCGGTACTGCACCTCCGACAGTGCGGCGCTCCCTCAGTACTGCCCCTCGGTCAGTGCGGCGCTCACTCAGTACTGCCCCTCCGACAGTGCGGCGCTCCCTCAGTACTGCCCCTCCGACAATGCAGAGATCCCTCAGTACTGCCCCTCCGACAGTGCAGTGCTCCCTCTGTACTGCCCCTCCGACAGTGCGGCGCTCCCTCAGTACTGCCCCTCCGACAGTACGGCGCTCCATCAGTTCTGCCCCTCCGACAGTGCAGCGCTTCCTCATATACTGTCCCTCTGACAATGCGGCTCTCCCTCAGTACTGCCCCTCCGCCAGTGCGGTGCTCCCTCAGCACTGCCACTCCGTCAGTGCAACACTCCCTCAGTACTGACCCTCCGACAGTACGGCGCTCCCTCAGTTCTGCCCCTCCGACAGTGCAGCGCTTCCTCAGTACTGACCCGCCGACATTGCGGCACTCCCTCAGTACTGCCCCTCCGACAGTGCGGCGCTCATTCAGTACTGCCCCTCCGACAGTGCAGCGCTCCCTCTGTACTGCCCCTCCGACAGTGCGGCGCTCCCTCAGTACTGCCCCTCCGACAGTGCGGCGCTCCCTCAGTACTGCCCCTCCGTCAGTGCAGCACTCCCTCAGTACTGCCCCTCCGACAGTGCGGCGCTCCCTCAGTACTGCCCCTCCGACAGTGCGACGCTTCCTCAGTACTGACCCGCCGACAGTGCGGCACTCCCTCAGTACTGCCCCTCCGACAGTGCGGCGCTCCCTCAGTACTGCACCTCCGACAATGCAGTGCTCTCTCAGTACTGATTCTTCAACAGTGCGGCGCTCCCTCAGTACTACCCCTCCGACAGTGCGGTGCTCCCTCAGTACTGCGCTCCCTCAGTACTGCCGCTCTGACAGTGTGGCGCTCCCTCAGTACTGTCCCTCCAACAGTGCGGCGCTCCCTCATTACTGCCCCTCTGACAATGCGGCGCTCCCTCAGTACTGCCCCTCCGACAGTGCGGCGCTCCCTCAGTACTGGCCCTCCGACAGTGTGGTGCTCCCTCACTACTGACCCTCCGACAGTGCGGCACTCCCTCAGTACTGGCCCTACGACGGTGCAGCACTCCCTCAGTACTGGCTCTCCGACACTGCAATGCTCCCTCAGTACTGCCCCTCCGACAGTGCGGCGCTCCCTCAATACTGCCCCTCCAACAGTGCGGCACTCCCTCCGTACTGCCCCTCCGAAAGGGCGGCGCTCCCTCAGTACTGTCCCTCTGACAATGCGGCGCTCCCTCAGTATTGCCCATCTGACAATGCGGCGCTCCCTCAGCACTGCCCCTCCGACAGTGCGGCGCTCCCTCAGTACTGCCCCTCGGTCAGTGCGGCACTCCCTCAGTACTGCACCTCCGACAGTGCGGCGCTCCCTCAGTACTGCCCCTCGGTCAGTGCAGTGCTCCCTCTGTACTGCCCCTCGGTCAGTGCGGCACTCCCTCAGTACTGCCCCTCCGACTTGCGGTGCTCCCTTAGTACTGCCCCTCCGACAGTGCGGTGCTCCCTCAGTACTGGCCCTCCGACAGTGTGGTGCTCCCTCACTACTGACCCTCCGACAGTGCGGCACTCCCTCAGTACTGGCCCTACGACGGTGCGGTGCTCCCCCAGTACTGGCCCTCTGACAGTGCGGCGCTCCCTCAGTACTGGCCCTCCGACAGTGCAGCACTCTCTCAGTACTGGCTCTCCGACACTGCAATGCTCCCTCAGTACTGCCCCTCCGACAGTGCGGCGCTCCCTCAGTACTGTCCCTCTGACAATGCGGCGCTCCCTCATTACTGCCCCTCCGACAGTGCGGCGCTCCCTCAATACTGCCCCTCCATCAGTGCGGCACTCCCTCCGTACTGCCCCTCCGAAAGCGCGGCGCTCCCTCAGTACTGTCCCTCTGACAATGCGGCGCTCCCTCAGTATTGCCCATCTGACAATGCGGTGCTCCCTCAGTACTGCCCCTCCGACAGTGCGGCGCTCCCTCAGTACTGCCCCTCGGTCAGTGCGGCACTCCCTCAGTACTGCACCTCCGACAGTGCGGCGCTCCCTCAGTAGTGCCCCTCGGTCAGTGCAGTGCTCCCTCTATACTGCCCCTCGGTCAGTGCGGCACTCCCTCAGTACTGCCCCTCCGACTTGCGGTGCTCCCTTAGTACTGCCCCTCCGACAGTGCGGTGCTCCCTTAGTACTGCCTCTCCGACAGTGCGGCGCTCCCTCAGTGCTGCCCCCTCCGACAGTGCGGCACTCCCTCAGTACTGATGCATCAACAGTGCGGCGCTCCCTCAGTACCACCCCTCCGACAGTGCAGCGCTCCCTCAGTATTGCACCTCCGACAGTGCGGTGCTCCCTCAGTACTGCCCTTCCGACAGTGCAATGCTCCCTCAGTACTGCCCCTCCGACAGTGCAGCGCTCACTCAGTACTGTCCCTCTGACAATGCGGCGCACCCTCAGTACTGCCCCTCCGTCAGTGCAGCACTCCCTCAGTATTGCCCCTCCGTCAGTGCAGCACCCCCTCAGTACTGCCCCTCCGACAGTGCAGCGATCCCTCAGTACTGCCCCTCCGACAGTGCGGCGCTCCCTCAGTACTGCCCCTCCGACAGTGCGGCGCTCCCTCAGTACTGCCTCTCCGACAGTGCGGCGCTCCCTCAGTACTGCCCCTCCGACAGTGCGGTGCTCCCTCAGTACTGCTGTCCCTCAGTACTGCCCCTCCAACAGTGCCGCGCTAACTCAGTACTGCCCCTCCAACTTGCTGTGCTCCCTCAGTACTGCCCCTCCGACAGTGCGGCGCTCCCGAAGTACTGCCCCTCCGACACTGCAACGCTCACTCAGTCCTGTCCCTGCGACAGGGCGGCGCTCCCTTAGTACTGCCCCTCCGACACTGCAACGCTCCCTCAGTACTGTCCCTCCGACAGTGCGGCGCTCCCTCAGTACTGCCCTTTGACAATGCGGCGCTCCCTCAGTACTGCCCCTCCGACAGTGCGGCGCTCCCTCAGTACGGCCCCTCCATCAGTGCAGCACTCCCTCAGTACTGCCCCTCCGACAGTGCGGCGCTTCCTCAGTACTGCGCTCCCTCAGTACTGCCCCTCCGACAGTGCGGCGCTCACTCAGTACTGCCCCTCCGACTTGCGGTGCTCCCTCATTACTGTCCCTCTGACAATGCGGCGCTCCCTCAGTACTGCCCCTTCGACAGTGCGGCGCTCCCTCAGTACCCGCCCCACCGACAGTGCGGCGCTCCCTCAGTACTGACCCTCCGATATTGCGGCGCACCCTCAGTACTGCCCCCTCCGACAGTGCGGCGCTCCCTCAGTACTGCCCCTCCGACAATGCAGCGCTCCCTCAGTACTGCCCCCTCCGACAGTGCGGCGCTCCCTCAGTACTGCCCCTCCGACAGTGCGGTGCTCCCTCAGTGCTGCCCCTCCGACAGTGCAATGCTCCCTCAGTACTGCCCCTCCGACAGTGCGGCGCTCCCTCAGTACTGCCCCTCCGACAGTGCGGCGCCCCCTCAGTACTGCCTCTCCGACAGTGCGGCGCTCCCTCAGTACTGCCTCTCCGACAGTGCGGCGCTCCCTCAGTACAGCCCCCTCCGACAGTGCGGAGATTCATCAGTACTGCCCCTCCGACAGTGCAGTGCTCCCTCACTACTGCCCCTCCGACAGTGCGGCGCTCCCACTGCACTGCCCGTCCGACAATGCAGTGCTCCCTCAGTACTGATTCTTCAACAGTGCGGCGCTCCCTCAGTACTACCCCTCCGACAGTGCGGTGCTCCCTCAGTACTGCGCTCCCTCAGTACTGCCCCTCTGACAGTGCGGCGCTCACTCAGTACTGCCCCTCCGACTTGCGGTGCTCCCTCAGTACTGCCCCTCCGACAGTGCGGCGCTCCCTCAGTACTGCGCTCCCTCAGTACTGCCCCTCTGACAGTGCGGCGCTCACTCAGTACTGCCACTCCGACTTGCGGCGCTCCCTCAGTACTGTCCCTCCGACAGGGCGGCGCCCCTCAGTACTGTCCCTCTGACAATGCGGCGCTCCCTCAGTTCTGCCCCTCCGACAGTGCGGCGCTCCCTCAGTACTGCCCCTCTGACAATGCGGCGCTCCCTCAGTACTGCCCTTCGGTCAGTGCGGCACTCCCTCAGTACTGCCCCTCTGACAGTGCGGCGCACCCTCTGTACTGCCCCTCCAACAGTGCAGCGCTCCCTCAGTACTGCCCTCTCCGTCAGTGCGGCGCTCCCTGAGTACTGCCCCTCCGACAGTGCGGTGCTCCCTCAGTGCTGCCCCTCCGACAGTACAATGCTCCCTCAGTACTGCCCCTCCGACAGTGCGGCGCTCCCTCAGTACTACCCCTCCGTCAGTGCAGCACTCCCTCAGTACTGCCCCACTGACAGTGCAGCGCTCCCTCAGTACTGCCCCTCCGAAAGTGCGGCGCTCCCTCAGTACTGCCCCTCTTTCAGTGCAGCACTCCGTCAGTACTGCCCCTCCGTCAGTGCAGCGCTCCCTCATTACTGCCTATCTGACAGTGCAGCGCTCCCTCAGGGCTGCCCCACCGACAGTGCGGTGCTCCCTCAGTACTGGCCCTCCGACAGTGCGGTGCTCCCTCACTACTGACCCTCCGACAGTGCGGCACTCCCTCAGTACTGGCCCTACGACGGTGCGGTGCTCCCCCAGTACTGGCCCTCTGACAGTGCGGCGCTCCCTCAGTACTGACCCTCCGAAAGTGCAGCACTTCCTCAGTACTGGCTCTCCGACACTGCAACGCTCCCTCAGTACTGCCCCTCCATCAGTGCGGCACTCCCTCAGTACTGCCCCTCCGAAATGGCGGCGCTCCCTCAGTACTGTCCCTCTGACAATGCGGCGCTCCCTCAGTACTGCCCATCTGACAATGCGGCGCTCCCTCAGTACTGCCCCTCCGACAGTGCGGCGCTCCCTCAGTACTGCCCCTCGGTCAGTGCGGCACTCCCTCAGTACTGCACCTCCGACAGTGCGGCGCTCCCTCAGTACTGCCCCTCGGTCAGTGCGGCGCTCCCTCAGTACTGCCCCTCCGACAATGCAGAGATCCCTCAGTACTGCCCCTCCGACAGTGCAGTGCTCCCTCTGTACTGCCCCTCCGACAGTGCGGCGCTCCCTCAGTACTGCCCCTCCGACAGTACGGCGCTCCCTCAGTTCTGCCCCTCCGACAGTGCAGCGCTTCCTCATATACTGTCCCTCTGACAATGCGGCTCTCCCTCAGTACTGCCCCTCCGCCAGTGCGGCGCTCCCTCAGCACTGCCACTCCGTCAGTGCAACACTCCCTCAGTACTGCCCCTCTGACAGTACGGCGCTCCCTCAGTTCTGCCCCTCCGACAGTGCAGCGCTTCCTCAGTACTGACCCGCCGACATTGCGGCACTCCCTCAGTACTGCCCCTCCGACAGTGCGGCGCTCCCTCAGTACTGCCCCTCCGACAGCGCAGCACTCCCTCTGTACTGCCCCTCCGACAGTGCGGCGCTCCCTCAGTACTGCCCCTCCGACAGTGCGGCGCTCCCTCAGTACTGCCCCTCCGACAGTGCGGTGCTCCCTCAGTACTGATCCTTCAACAGTGCGGCGCTCCCTCAGTTCTGCCCCTCCGACAGTGCAGCGCTCACTCAATACTGCCCCTCCGCCAGTGCGGCGCTCCCTCAGCACTGCCACTCCGTCAGTGCAACACTCCCTCAGTACTGCCCCTCCGACAGTACGGCGCTCCCTCAGTTCTGCCCCTCCGACAGTGCAGCGCTTCCTCAGTACTGACCCGCCGACATTGCGGCACTCCCTCAGTACTGCCCCTCCGACAGTGCGGCGCTCCCTCAGTACTGCCCCTCCGACAGTGCAGCGCTCCCTCTGTACTGCCCCTCCGACAGTGCGGCGCTCCCTCAGTACTGCCCCTCCGACAGTGCGGCGCTCCCTCAGTACTGCCCCTCCGACAGTGCGGTGCTCCCTCAGTACTGATCATTCAACAGTGCGGCGCTCCCTCAGTTCTGCCCCTCCGACAGTGCAGCGCTCACTCAATACTGCCCCTCCGACAGTGCGGCGCTCCCTCAGTACTGCCTCTCCGACAGTGCGGCGCTCATAAGTACTGTCCCCTCCGACAGTGCGGCGCTCCCTCAGTACTGATCCTTCGACAGAGCAGCGCTCCCTCAGTACTGCCCATCCGACTTGTGGTACTCCCTCATTACGCTCCCTCAGACAATGTGGCGCTCCCTCAATACTGCCCCTCCGGCAGCGCGGCGCTCCCTCAGTACTGCCCCTCCGTCAGTGCAGCACTCCCTCAGTACTGCCCCTCCGACAGTGCGGCGCTCCCTCAGTACTGCCCCTCCGACAGTGCGACGCTTCCTCAGTACTGACTCGCCGACAGTGCGGCACTCCCTCAGTACTGCCCCTCCGACAGTGCGGCGCTCCCTCAGTACTGCACCTCCGACAATGCAGTGCTCTCTCAGTACTGATTCTTCAACAGTGCGGCGCTCCCTCAGTACTACCCCTCCGACAGTGCGGTGCTCCCTCAGTACTGCGCTCCCTCAGTACTGCCGCTCTGACAGTGTGGCGCTCCCTCAGTACTGTCCCTCCAACAGTGCGGCGCTCCCTCATTACTGCCCCTCTGACAATGCGGCGCTCCCTCAGTACTGCCCCTCCGACAGTGCGGCGCTCCCTCAGTACTGGCCCTCCGACAGTGTGGTGCTCCCTCACTACTGACCCTCCGACAGTGCGGCACTCCCTCAGTACTGGCCCTACGACGGTGCGGTGCTCCCCCAGTACTGGCCCTCTGACAGTGCGGCGCTCCCTCAGTACTGGCCCTCCGACAGTGCAGCACTCCCTCAGTACTGGCTCTCCGACACTGCAATGCTCCCTCAGTACTGCCCCTCCGACAGTGCGGCGCTCCCTCAGTACTGTCCCTCTGACAATGCGGCACTCCCTCATTACTGCCCCTCCGACAGTGCGGCGCTCCCTCAATACTGCCCCTCCAACAGTGCGGCACTCCCTCCGTACTGCCCCTCCGAAAGGGCGGCGCTCCCTCAGTACTGTCCCTCTGACAATGCGGCGCTCCCTCAGTATTGCCCATCTGACAATGCGGCGCTCCCTCAGCACTGCCCCTCCGACAGTGCGGCGCTCCCTCAGTACTGCCCCTCGGTCAGTGCGGCACTCCCTCAGTACTGCACCTCCGACAGTGCGGCGCTCCCTCAGTACTGCCCCTCGGTCAGTGCAGTGCTCCCTCTGTACTGCCCCTCGGTCAGTGCGGCACTCCCTCAGTACTGCCCCTCCGACTTGCGGTGCTCCCTTAGTACTGCCCCTCCGACAGTGCGGTGCTCCCTCAGTACTGGCCCTCCGACAGTGTGGTGCTCCCTCACTACTGACCCTCCGACAGTGCGGCACTCCCTCAGTACTGGCCCTACGACGGTGCGGTGCTCCCCCAGTACTGGCCCTCTGACAGTGCGGCGCTCCCTCAGTACTGGCCCTCCGACAGTGCAGCACTCTCTCAGTACTGGCTCTCCGACACTGCAATGCTCCCTCAGTACTGCCCCTCCGACAGTGCGGCGCTCCCTCAGTACTGTCCCTCTGACAATGCGGCGCTCCCTCATTACTGCCCCTCCGACAGTGCGGCGCTCCCTCAATACTGCCCCTCCATCAGTGCGGCACTCCCTCCGTACTGCCCCTCCGAAAACGCGGCGCTCCCTCAGTACTGTCCCTCTGACAATGCGGCGCTCCCTCAGTATTGCCCATCTGACAATGCGGTGCTCCCTCAGTACTGCCCCTCCGACAGTGCGGCGCTCCCTCAGTACTGCCCCTCGGTCAGTGCGGCACTCCCTCAGTACTGCACCTCCGACAGTGCGGCGCTCCCTCAGTAGTGCCCCTCGGTCAGTGCAGTGCTCCCTCTGTACTGCCCCTCGGTCAGTGCGGCACTCCCTCAGTACTGCCCCTCCGACTTGCGGTGCTCCCTTAGTACTGCCCCTCCGACAGTGCGGTGCTCCCTCAGTACTGCCCCTCCGACAGTGCGGCACTCCCTCAGTACTGCCCCTCCGACAGTGCGGCGCTCCCTCAGTACTGCCCCTCGGTCAGTGCGGCACTCCCTCAGTACTGCACCTCCGACAGTGCGGCGCTCCCTCAGTACTGCCTCTCCGACAGTGCGGTGCTCCCTCAGTACTGCCCCTCCGACAGTGCGGCTCTCCCTCAGTACTGATCCTTCGACAGTGCGGCGCTTCCTCAGTACTGCCTCTCCGACAGTGTGGCGCTCCCTCAGTACTGATCCTTCGACAAAGCAGCGCTCCCTCAGTGCTGCCCCTCCAACAGTGCGGTGCTCCCTCAGTACTGCGCTCCCTCAGTACTGCCCGTCCGACAGTGCGGCGCTCACTCAGTACTGCCCATCCGACTTGTGGTGCTCCCTTACTACTGACCCTCCGACAGTGCAGCACTCCCTCAGTACTGGCCCTGCGACGGTGCGGTGCTCCCTCAGTACTGGCCCTCCGACAGTGCGGCTCTCCCTCAGTACTGACACTCCGACAGTGCGGCACTCCATCAGTACTGGCTCTCCGACACTTCAACGCTCCCTCAGTACTGTCCCTCTGACAATGCGGCGCTCCCTCATTACTGCCCCTCCGACAGTGCGGCTCTCCCTCAGTACTGCCCCTCCATCAGTGCGGCACTCCCTCAGTACTGCCCCTCCGACAGGGCGGAGCTCCCTCAGTACTGTCCTTCTGACAATGCGGTGCTCCCTCAGTACTGCCCCTCTGACAATGCGGCGCTCCCTCAGTACTGCCCCTCCGACAGTGCGGCGCTCCCTCAGTACTGCCCCTCCGACAGTGCAGCGCTCCTTCAGTACTGCCCCTCCGACAGTGCGGTGCTCCCTCAGTACTGCCCTTCCGACAGTGCAATGCTCCCTCAGTACTGCCCCTCCGACAGTGCAATGCTCCCTCAGTACTGCCCCTCCGACAGTGCGGCGCTCCCTCAGTACTGCCCCTCGGTCAGTGCGGCACTCCCTCGGTACTGCACCTCCGACAGTGCGGCGCTCCCTCAGTACTGCCCCTCGGTCAGTGCGGCGCTCACTCAGTACTGCCCCTCCGACAGTGCGGCGCTCCCTCAGTACTGCCCCTCCGACAATGCAGAGATCCCTCAGTACTGCCCCTCCGACAGTGCAGTGCTCCCTCTGTACTGCCCCTCCGACAGTGCGGCGCTCCCTCAGTACTGCCCCTCCGACAGTACGGCGCTCCATCAGTTCTGCCCCTCCGACAGTGCAGCGCTTCCTCATATACTGTCCCTCTGACAATGCGGCTCTCCCTCAGTACTGCCCCTCCGCCAGTGCGGTGCTCCCTCAGCACTGCCACTCCGTCAGTGCAACACTCCCTCAGTACTGACCCTCCGACAGTACGGCGCTCCCTCAGATCTGCCCCTCCGACAGTGCAGCGCTTCCTCAGTACTGACCCGCCGACATTGCGGCACTCCCTCAGTACTGCCCCTCCGACAGTGCGGCGCTCATTCAGTACTGCCCCTCCGACAGTGCAGCGCTCCCTCTGTACTGCCCCTCCGACAGTGCGGCGCTCCCTCAGTACTGCCCCTCCGACAGTGCGGCGCTCCCTCAGTACTGCCCCTCTGACAGTGCGGTGCTCCCTCAGTACTGATCCTTCAACAGTGCGGCGCTCCCTCAGTTCTGCCCCTCCGACAGTGCAGCGCTCACTCAATACTGCCCCTCCGACAGTGCGGCGCTCCCTCAGTACTGCCTCTCCGACAGTGCGGCGCTCATAAGTACTGTCCCCTCCGACAGTGCGGCGCTCCCTCAGTACTGATCCTTCTACAGAGCAGCGCTCCCTCAGTACTGCCCCTCCGACAGTGCAGCGCTCCCTCAGTACTGCCCATCCGACAGTGCGGCGCTCACTCAGTACTGCCCATCCGACTTGTGGTACTCCCTCATTACGCTCCCTCAGACAATGTGGCGCTCCCTCAATACTGCCCCTCCGGCAGCGCGGCGCTCCCTCAGTACTGCCCCTCCGTCAGTGCAGCACTCCCTCAGTACTGCCCCTCCGACAGTGCGGCGCTCCCTCAGTACTGCCCCTCCGACAGTGCGACGCTTCCTCAGTACTGACCCGCCGACAGTGCGGCACTCCCTCAGTACTGCCCCTCCGACAGTGCGGCGCTCCCTCAGTACTGCACCTCCGACAATGCAGTGCTCTCTCAGTACTGATTCTTCAACAGTGCGGTGCTCCCTCAGTACTACCCCTCCGACAGTGCGGTGCTCCCTCAGTACTGCGCTCCCTCAGTACTGCCCCTCTGACAGTGCGGCGCTCACTCAGTACTGCCCCTCCGACTTGCGGTGCTCCCTCAGTACTTCCCCTCCGACAGTGCGGCGCTCCCTCAGGACTGTCCCTCCAACAGTGCGGCGCTCCCTCAGTACTGCCCCTCTGACAATGCGGCGCTCCCTCAGTACTGCCCCTCCGACAGTGCGGCGCTCCCTCAGTACTGGCCCTCCGACAGTGTGGTGCTCCCTCACTACTGACCCTCCGACAGTGCGGCACTCCCTCAGTACTGGCCCTACGACGGTGCGGTGCTCCCCCAGTACTGGCCCTCTGACAGTGCGGCGCTCCCTCAGTACTGGCCCTCCGACAGTGCAGCACTCCCTCAGTACTGGCTCTCCGACACTGCAATGCTCCCTCAGTACTGCCCCTCCGACAGTGCGGCGCTCCCTCAGTACTGTCCCTCTGACAATGCGGCGCTCCCTCATTACTGCCCCTCCGACAGTGCGGCGCTCCCTCAATACTGCCCCTCCAACAGTGCGGCATCCCTCCGTACTGCCCCTCCGAAAGGGCGGCGCTCCCTCAGTACTGTCCCTCTGACAATGCGGCGCTCCCTCAGTATTGCCCATCTGACAATGCGGCGCTCCCTCAGTACTGCCCCTCCGACAGTGCGGCGCTCCCTCAGTACTGCCCCTCGGTCAGTGCGGCACTCCCTCAGTACTGCACCTCCGACAGTGCGGCGCTCCCTCAGTACTGCCCCTCCGACTTGCGTTGCTCCCTCAGTACTGCCCCTCCGACAGTGCGGCGCTCCCTCAGTACTGCCCCTCCGACAGTGCGGTGCTCCCTCAGTTCTGTTCCTTCGACAGTGCGGCGCTCCCTCAGTACTGCCCCTCCGACAGTGCGGCGCTCCCTCTGTACTGCCCCTCCGACAGTGCGGCGCTCCCTCAGTACTGCCTCTCCGACAGTGCGGCACTCCCTCAGTACTGCACCTCCGACAGTGCGGCGCTCCGTCAGTACTGCCTCTCCGACAGTGCGGCGCTCCCTCAGTACTGCCCCTCGGTCAGTGCGGCACTCCCTCAGTACTGCACCTCCGACAGTGCGGCGCTCCGTCAGTACTGCCTCTCCGACAGTGCGGTGCTCCCTCAGTACTGCCCCTCCGACAGTGCGGCTCTCCCTCAGTACTGATCCTTCGACAGTGCGGCGCTTCCTCAGTACTGCCTCTCCGACAGTGTGGCGCTCCCTCAGTACTGATCCTTCGACAAAGCAGCGCTCCCTCAGTGCTGCCCCTCCAACAGTGCGGTGCTCCCTCAGTACTGCGCTCCCTTAGTACTGCCCGTCCGACAGTGCGGCGCTCAATCAGTACTGCCCATCCGACTTGTGGTGCTCCCTCACTACTGACCCTCCGACAGTGCAGCACTCCCTCAGTACTGGCCCTGCGACGGTGCGGTGCTCCCTCAGTACTGGCCCTCCGACAGTGCGGCGCTCCCTCAGTACTGACACTCCGACAGTGCGGCACTCCATCAGTACTGGCTCTCCGACACTGCAACGCTCCCTCAGTACTGTCCCTCTGACAATGCGGCGCTCCCTCATTACTGCCCCTCCGACAATGCGGCGCTCCCACAGTACTGTCCCTCTGACAATGCGGTGCTCCCTCAGTACTGCCCCTCTGACAATGCGGCGCTCCCTCAGTACTGCCCCTCGGTCAGTGCGGCACTCCCTCAGTACTGCCCCTCCGACAGTGCGGCGCTCCCTCAGTACTGCCCCTGCGACAGTGCAGCGCTCCTTCAGTACTGCCCCTCCGACAGTGCGGTGCTCCCTCAGCACTGCCCTTCCGACAGTGCAGCGCTCCTTCAGTACTGCCCCTCCGACAGTGCAATGCTCCCTCAGTACTGCCCCTCCGACAGTGCAGCGCTCCTTCAGTACTGCCCCTCCGACAGTGCGGTGCTCCCTCAGTACTGCCCTTCCGACAGTGCAATGCTCCCTCAGTACTGCCCCTCCGACAGTGCGGTGCTCCCTCAGTACTGCCCCACCGACAGTGCGGCGCTCCCTCAGTACTGCCCCTCGGTCAGTGCGGCACTCCCTCAGTACTGCCCCTCCGACAGTGCGGCGCTCCCTCAGTACTGCCCCTGCGACAGTGCAGCGCTCCTTCAGTACTGCCCCTCCGACAGTGCGGTGCTCCCTCAGCACTGCCCTTCCGACAGTGCAGCGCTCCTTCAGTACTGCCCCTCCGACAGTGCAATGCTCCCTCAGTACTGCCCCTCCGACAGTGCAGCGCTCCTTCAGTACTGCCCCTCCGACAGTGCGGTGCTCCCTCAGTACTGCCCTTCCGACAGTGCAATGCTCCCTCAGTACTGCCCCTCCGACAGTGCAATGCTCCCTCAGTACTGCCCCTCCGACAGTGCGGCGCTCACTCAGTACTGTCCCTCTGACAATGTGGCGCACCCTCAGTACTGCCACTCCGACAGTGCGGCGCTCCCTCAGTACTGCCCCTCCGTCAGTGCAGCACTCCCTCAGTACTGCCCCTCCGTCAGTGCAGCACCCCCTCAGTACTGCCCCTCTGACAGTGCAGCGATCCCTCAGTACTGCCCCTGCGACAGTGCAGCGCTCCTTCAGTACTGCCCCTCCGACAGTGCGGTGCTCCCTCAGCACTGCCCTTCCGACAGTGCAGCGCTCCTTCAGTACTGCCCCTCCGACAGTGCAATGCTCCCTCAGTACTGCCCCTCCGACAGTGCAGCGCTCCTTCAGTACTGCCCCTCCGACAGTGCGGTGCTCCCTCAGTACTGCCCTTCCGACAGTGCAATGCTCCCTCAGTACTGCCCCTCCGACAGTGCAATGCTCCCTCAGTACTGCCCCTCCGACAGTGCGGCGCTCACTCAGTACTGTCCCTCTGACAATGTGGCGCACCCTCAGTACTGCCACTCCGACAGTGCGGCGCTCCCTCAGTACTGCCCCTCCGTCAGTGCAGCACTCCCTCAGTACTGCCCCTCCGTCAGTGCAGCACCCCCTCAGTACTGCCCCTCTGACAGTGCAGCGATCCCTCAGTACTGCCCCTCCGACAGTGCGGCGCTCCCTCAGTACTGCCCCTCCGACAGTGCGGCGCCCCCTCAGTACTGCCTCTCCGACAGTGCGGCGCTCCCTCAGTACTGCCTCTCCGACAGTGCGGCGCTCCCTCAGTACAGCCCCCTCCGACAGTGCGGAGATTCATCAGTACTGCCCCTCCGACAGTGCAGTGCTCCCTCAGTACTGCCCCTCCGGCAGTGCGGCGCTCCTTCAGTACTGATCCTTCGACAGTGCGACGCTCCCTCAGTACTACCCCTCCGACAGTGCAGCGCTCCCTCAGTACTGCCCCTCCGACAGTGCGGTGCTCCCTCAGTACTGCTCTCCCTCAGTACTGCCCCTCCGACAGTGCCGCGCTCACTCAGTACTGCCCCTCCAACTTGATGTGCTCCCTCAGTACTGCCCCTCCGACAGTGCGGTGCTCCCTCAGTACTGCCCCTCCAACACTGCAATGCTCACTCAGTCCTGTCCCTCCGACAGGGCGGCGCTCCCTTAGTACTGCCCCTCCGACACTGCAACGCTCCCTCAGTACTGTCCCTCCGACAGTGCGGCGCTCCCTCAGTACTGCCCTTTGACAATGCGGCGCTCCCTCAGTACTGCCCCTCCGACAGTGCGGCGCTCCCTCAGTACTGCCCTTTGACAATGCGGCGCTCCCTCAGTACTGCCCCTCCGACAGTGCGGCGCTCCCTCAGTACTGCCCCTCCATCAGTGCAGCACTCCCTCAGTACTGCCCCTCTGACAGTGCGGCGCTCCCTCAGTACTGCCTCTCCGACAGTGCGGCGCTCCCTCAGTACTGCCCCCTCCGACAGTGCGGTGCTCCCTCAGTACTGCTCTCCCTCAGTACTGCCCCTCCGCCAGTGCCGCGCTCACTCAGTACTGCCCCTCCAACTTGATGTGCTCCCTCAGTACTGCCCCTCCGACAGTGCGGTGCTCCCTCAGTACTGCCCCTCCAACACTGCAATGCTCACTCAGTCCTGTCCCTCCGACAGGGCGGCGCTCTCTTAGTACTGCCCCTCCGACACTGCAACGCTCCCTCAGTACTGTCCCTCCGACAGTGCGGCGCTCCCTCAGTACTGCCCTTTGACAATGCGGCGCTCCCTCAGTACTGCCCCTCCGACAGTGCGGCGCTCCCTCAGTACTGCCCCTCCATCAGTGCAGCACTCCCTCAGTACTGCCCCTCTGACAGTGCGGCGCTCCCTCAGTACTGCCTCTCCGACAGTGCGGCGCTCCCTCAGTACTGCCCCCTCCGACAGTGCGGCACTCCCTCAGTACTGATCCTTCGACAGTGCGGCGCTCCCTCAGTACTACCCCTCCGACAGTGCAGCGCTCCCTCAGTACTGCACCTCCGACAGTGCGGTGCTCCCTCAGTACTGCCCTTCCGACAGTGCAATGCTCCCTCAGTACTGCCCCTCCGACAGTGCAGCGCTCCCTCAGTACTGCCCCTCCGACAGTGCGGTGCTCCCTCAGTACTGCCCTTCCGACAGTGCAATGCTCCCTCAGTACTGCCCCTCCGACAGTGCAATGCTCCCTCAGTACTGCCCCTCCGACACTGCGGTGCTCCCTCATTACTGTCCCTCTGACAATGCGGCGCTCCCTCAGTACTGCCCCTTCGACAGTGCGGCGCTCCCTCAGTACTGCCCCTCCATCAGTGAGCAATCCCTCAGTACTGCCCCTCCGACAATGCAGCGCCCACTCAGTACTGCCCTTCCGACAGTGCGGCGCTCCCTCAGTACTGTCCCTCTGACAATGTGGCGCACCCTCAGTACTGCCACTCCGACAGTGCTGCGCTCCCTCAGTACTGCCCCTCCGTCAGTGCAGCGCTCCCTCAGTACTGCCCCTCCGTCAGTGCAACACCCCCTCAGTACTGCCCCTCCGACAGTGCAGCGATCCCTCAGTACTGCCCCTCCGACAGTGCGGCGCTCCCTCAGTACTGCCCCTCCGACAGTGCGGCGCCCCCTCAGTACTGCCTCTCCGACAGTGCGGCGCTCCCTCAGTACTGCCTCTCCGACAGTGCGGCGCTCCCTCAGTACAGCCCCCTCCGACAGTGCGGAGATTCATCAGTACTGCCCCTCCGACAGTGCAGTGCTCCCTCAGTACTGCCCCTCCGGCAGTGCGGCGCTCCCACTGCACTGCCCCTCCGACAGTGCGGCTCTCCCTCAGTACTGCCCCTCCGACAGTGCGGCGCTCCTTCAGTACTGATCCTTCGACAGTGCGACGCTCCCTCAGTACTACCCCTCCGACAGTGCAGCGCTCCCTCAGTACTGCCCCTCCGACAGTGCGGTGCTCCCTCAGTACTGCTCTCCCTCAGTACTGCCCCTCCGACAGTGCCGCGCTCACTCAGTACTGCACCTCCAACTTGATGTGCTCCCTTAGTACTGCCCCTCCGACAGTGCGGTGCTCCCTCAGTACTGCCCCTCCAACACTGCAATGCTCACTCAGTCCTGTCCCTCCGACAGGGCGGCGCTCCCTTAGTACTGCCCATCCGACACTGCAACGCTCCCTCAGTACTGTCCCTCCGACAGTGCGGCGCTCCCTCAGTACTGCCCTTTGCCAATGCGGCGCTCCCTCAGTACTGCCCCTCCGACAGTGCGGCGCTCCCTCAGTACTGCCCCTCCATCAGTGCAGCACTCCCTCAGTACTGCCCCTCTGACAGTGCAGCGCTCCCTCAGTACTGCCCCTCCGACAGTGCGGTGCTCCCTCAGTACTGCCCTTCCGACAGTGCAATGCTCCCTCAGTACTGCCCCTCCGACAGTGCAGCGCTCCCTCAGTACTGCCCCTCCGACAGTGCGGTGCTCCCTCAGTACTGCCCTTCCGACAGTGCAATGCTCCCTCAGTACTGCCCCTCCGACAGTGCAATGCTCCCTCAGTACTGCCCCTCCGACAGTGCGGTGCTCCCTCATTACTGTCCCTATGACAATGCGGCGCTCCCTCAGTACTGCCCCTTCGACAGTGCGGCGCTCCCTCAGTACTGCCCCTCGGTCAGTGCGGCACTCCCTCAGTACTGCCCCTCCGACAGTGTGGCGCTCCCTCAGTACTGACCCTCCGACAGTGCGGCGCTCCCTCAGTACTGCCCCCTCCGACAGTGCGGCGCTCCCTCAGTACTGCCCCTCCGACTGTGCAGCGCTCCCTCAGTACTGCCCCCTCCGACAGTGCGGCGCTCTCTCAGTACTGCCCCTCCGACAGTTCGGTGCTCCCTCAGTGCTGCCCCTCCGACAGTGCAATGCTCCCTCAGTACTGCCCCTCCGACAGTGCGGCCCTCCCTCAGTACTGCCCCTCCGACAGTGCAATGCTCCCTCAGTACTGCCCCTCCGACAGTGCGGCGCTCCCTCAGTACTGCCCCTCCATCAGTGAGCAATCCCTCAGTACTGCCCCTCCGACAGTGCAGCGCCCACTCAGTACTGCCCTTCCGACAGTGCGGCACTCCCTCAGTACTGCCCCTCTGTCTGTGCAGCACTCCCTCAGTACTGCCACTCCGTCAGTGCGGCGCTCCCTCAGTACTGCCCCTCCGACAGTGCAGCGCTCCCTCAGTACAGCCCCTCCAACAGTGCAGCGCTCTCTCAGTCCAGCCGCTCCGACAGTGCGGTGCTCCCTCAGTACTGTCCCTCCGACAGTGCGGTGCTCCCTCAGTACTGACCCTCCAACAGTGCGGCAATCCCTCAGTACTGCCCCTCCGACAGTGCGGCGCTCCCACTGCACTGACCCTCCGACAGTGCGGCTCTCCCTCAGTACTGCCCCTCCGACAGTGCGGCGCTCCCTCAGTACTGATCCTTCGACAGTGCTGCGCTCCCTCAGTACTACCCCTCCGACAGTGCGGCGCTCCCTCAGTACTGCCCCTCCGACTGTGCGGTGCTCCCTCAGTACTGCGCTCCCTCAGTGCTGCCCCTCCGACAGTGCGGCGCTCACTCAGTACTGCCCCTCCAACTTGTGGTGCTCCCTCAGTACTGCCCCTCCGACAGTGCGGCGCTCCCTCAGTACTGCCCCTCCGACACAGCAACGCTCACTCAGTACTGTCCCTCCGACATGGCTGCGCTCCCTTAGTACTGCCCCTCCGACACTGCAACGCTCCCTCAGTACTGTCCCTCCGACGGGGCAGCGCACCCTCAGTACTGTCCCGATGACAATGCGGCGCTCCCTCAGTACTGCCCCTCCGACAGTGCGGCGTTCGCTCTGTACTGCCCCTCCATCAGTGCAGCACTCCCTCAGTACTGCCCCTCCGACAGTGCGGCGCTCCCTCAGTACTGCCTCTCCGACAGTGCGGCGCTCCCTCAGTGCTGCCCCCTCCGACAGTGCGGCACTCCCTCAGTACTGATGCATCAACAGTGCGGCGCTCCCTCAGTACCACCCCTCCGACAGTGCAGCGCTCCCTCAGTATTGCACCTCCGACAGTGCGGTGCTCCCTCAGTACTGCCCTTCCGACAGTGCAATGCTCCCTCAGTACTGCCCCTCCGACAGTGCAATGCTCCCTCAGTACTGCCCCTCCGACAGTGCGGCGCTCACTCAGTACTGTCCCTCTGACAATGCGGCGCACCCTCAGTACTGCCCCTCCGTCAGTGCAGCACTCCCTCAGTACTGCCCCTCCGTCAGTGCAACACCCCCTCAGTACTGCCCCTCCGACAGTGCAGCGATCCCTCAGTACTGCCCCTCCGACAGTGCGGCGCTCCCTCAGTACTGCCCCTCCGACAGCGCGGCGCTCCCTCAGTACTGCCTCTCCGACAGTGCGGCGCTCCCTCAGTACTGCCCCTCCGACAGTGCGGTGCTCCCTCAGTACTGCTGTCCCTCAGTACTGCCCCTCCAACAGTGCCGCGCTAACTCAGTACTGCCCCTCCAACTTGCTGTGCTCCCTCAGTACTGCCCCTCCGTCAGTGCAACACCCCCTCAGTACTGCCCCTCCGACAGTGCAGCGATCCCTCAGTACTGCCCCTCCGACAGTGCGGCGCTCCCTCAGTACTGCCCCTCCGACAGTGCGGCGCCCCCTCAGTACTGCCTCTCCGACAGTGCGGCGCTCCCTCAGTACTGCCTCTCCGACAGTGCGGCGCTCCCTCAGTACAGCCCCCTCCGACAGTGCGGAGATTCATCAGTACTGCCCCTCCGACAGTGCAGTGCTCCCTCAGTACTGCCCCTCCGGCAGTGCGGCGCTCCCACTGCACTGCCCCTCCGACAGTGCGGCTCTCCCTCAGTACTGCCCCTCCGACAGTGCGGCGCTCCTTCAGTACTGATCCTTCGACAGTGCGACGCTCCCTCAGTACTACCCCTCCGACAGTGCAGCGCTCCCTCAGTACTGCCCCTCCGACAGTGCGGTGCTCCCTCAGTACTGCTCTCCCTCAGTACTGCCCCTCCGACAGTGCCGCGCTCACTCAGTACTGCACCTCCAACTTGATGTGCTCCCTTAGTACTGCCCCTCCGACAGTGCGGTGCTCCCTCAGTACTGCCCCTCCAACACTGCAATGCTCACTCAGTCCTGTCCCTCCGACAGGGCGGCGCTCCCTTAGTACTGCCCATCCGACACTGCAACGCTCCCTCAGTACTGTCCCTCCGACAGTGCGGCGCTCCCTCAGTACTGCCCTTTGCCAATGCGGCGCTCCCTCAGTACTGCCCCTCCGACAGTGCGGCGCTCCCTCAGTACTGCCCCTCCATCAGTGCAGCACTCCCTCAGTACTGCCCCTCTGACAGTGCAGCGCTCCCTCAGTACTGCCCCTCCGACAGTGCGGTGCTCCCTCAGTACTGCCCTTCCGACAGTGCAATGCTCCCTCAGTACTGCCCCTCCGACAGTGCAGCGCTCCCTCAGTACTGCCCCTCCGACAGTGCGGTGCTCCCTCAGTACTGCCCTTCCGACAGTGCAATGCTCCCTCAGTACTGCCCCTCCGACAGTGCAATGCTCCCTCAGTACTGCCCCTCCGACAGTGCGGTGCTCCCTCATTACTGTCCCTATGACAATGCGGCGCTCCCTCAGTACTGCCCCTTCGACAGTGCGGCGCTCCCTCAGTACTGCCCCTCGGTCAGTGCGGCACTCCCTCAGTACTGCCCCTCCGACAGTGTGGCGCTCCCTCAGTACTGACCCTCCGACAGTGCGGCGCTCCCTCAGTACTGCCCCCTCCGACAGTGCGGCGCTCCCTCAGTACTGCCCCTCCGACTGTGCAGCGCTCCCTCAGTACTGCCCCCTCCGACAGTGCGGCGCTCTCTCAGTACTGCCCCTCCGACAGTTCGGTGCTCCCTCAGTGCTGCCCCTCCGACAGTGCAATGCTCCCTCAGTACTGCCCCTCCGACAGTGCGGCCCTCCCTCAGTACTGCCCCTCCGACAGTGCAATGCTCCCTCAGTACTGCCCCTCCGACAGTGCGGCGCTCCCTCAGTACTGCCCCTCCATCAGTGAGCAATCCCTCAGTACTGCCCCTCCGACAGTGCAGCGCCCACTCAGTACTGCCCTTCCGACAGTGCGGCACTCCCTCAGTACTGCCCCTCTGTCTGTGCAGCACTCCCTCAGTACTGCCACTCCGTCAGTGCGGCGCTCCCTCAGTACTGCCCCTCCGACAGTGCAGCGCTCCCTCAGTACAGCCCCTCCAACAGTGCAGCGCTCTCTCAGTCCAGCCGCTCCGACAGTGCGGTGCTCCCTCAGTACTGTCCCTCCGACAGTGCGGTGCTCCCTCAGTACTGACCCTCCAACAGTGCGGCAATCCCTCAGTACTGCCCCTCCGACAGTGCGGCGCTCCCACTGCACTGACCCTCCGACAGTGCGGCTCTCCCTCAGTACTGCCCCTCCGACAGTGCGGCGCTCCCTCAGTACTGATCCTTCGACAGTGCTGCGCTCCCTCAGTACTACCCCTCCGACAGTGCGGCGCTCCCTCAGTACTGCCCCTCCGACTGTGCGGTGCTCCCTCAGTACTGCGCTCCCTCAGTGCTGCCCCTCCGACAGTGCGGCGCTCACTCAGTACTGCCCCTCCAACTTGTGGTGCTCCCTCAGTACTGCCCCTCCGACAGTGCGGCGCTCCCTCAGTACTGCCCCTCCGACACAGCAACGCTCACTCAGTACTGTCCCTCCGACATGGCTGCGCTCCCTTAGTACTGCCCCTCCGACACTGCAACGCTCCCTCAGTACTGTCCCTCCGACGGGGCAGCGCACCCTCAGTACTGTCCCGATGACAATGCGGCGCTCCCTCAGTACTGCCCCTCCGACAGTGCGGCGTTCGCTCTGTACTGCCCCTCCATCAGTGCAGCACTCCCTCAGTACTGCCCCTCCGACAGTGCGGCGCTCCCTCAGTACTGCCTCTCCGACAGTGCGGCGCTCCCTCAGTGCTGCCCCCTCCGACAGTGCGGCACTCCCTCAGTACTGATGCATCAACAGTGCGGCGCTCCCTCAGTACCACCCCTCCGACAGTGCAGCGCTCCCTCAGTATTGCACCTCCGACAGTGCGGTGCTCCCTCAGTACTGCCCTTCCGACAGTGCAATGCTCCCTCAGTACTGCCCCTCCGACAGTGCAATGCTCCCTCAGTACTGCCCCTCCGACAGTGCGGCGCTCACTCAGTACTGTCCCTCTGACAATGCGGCGCACCCTCAGTACTGCCCCTCCGTCAGTGCAGCACTCCCTCAGTACTGCCCCTCCGTCAGTGCAACACCCCCTCAGTACTGCCCCTCCGACAGTGCAGCGATCCCTCAGTACTGCCCCTCCGACAGTGCGGCGCTCCCTCAGTACTGCCCCTCCGACAGCGCGGCGCTCCCTCAGTACTGCCTCTCCGACAGTGCGGCGCTCCCTCAGTACTGCCCCTCCGACAGTGCGGTGCTCCCTCAGTACTGCTGTCCCTCAGTACTGCCCCTCCAACAGTGCCGCGCTAACTCAGTACTGCCCCTCCAACTTGCTGTGCTCCCTCAGTACTGCCCCTCCGACAGTGCGGCGCTCCCGAAGTACTGCCCCTCCGACACTGCAACGCTCACTCAGTCCTGTCCCTGCGACAGGGCGGCGCTCCCTTAGTACTGCCCCTCCGACACTGCAACGCTCCCTCAGTACTGTCCCTCCGACAGTGCGGCGCTCCCTCAGTACTGCCCTTTGACAATGCGGCGCTCCCTCAGTACTGCCCCTCCGACAGTGCGGCGCTCCCTCAGTACTGCCCCTCCATCAGTGCAGCACTCCCTCAGTACTGCCCCTCCGACAGTGCGGCGCTTCCTCAGTACTGCGCTCCCTCAGTACTGCCCCTCCGACAGTGCGGCGCTCACTCAGTACTGCCCCTCCGACTTGCGGTGCTCCCTCATTACTGTCCCTCTGACAATGCGGCGCTCCCTCAGTACTGCCCCTTCGACAGTGCGGCGCTCCCACAGTACTGCCCCACCGATATTGCGGCGCACCCTCAGTACTGCCCCCTCCGACAGTGCGGCGCTCCCTCAGTACTGCCCCTCCGACAGTGCAGCGCTCCCTCAGTACTGCCCCCTCCGACAGTGCGGCGCTCCCTCAGTACTGCCCCTCCGACAGTGCGGTGCTCCCTCAGTGCTGCCCCTCCGACAGTGCAATGCTCCCTCAGTACTGCCCCTCCGACAGTGTGGCGCTCCCTCAGTACTGCCCCTCCGACAGTGCAATGCTCCCTCAGTACTGCCCCTCCGACAGTGCGGCGCTCCCTCAGTACTGCCCCTCCGTCAGTGAGCAATCCCTCAGTACTGCCCCTCCGACAGTGCAGCGCCCACTCAGTACTGCCCCTCCGACAGTGCGGCGCTCCCTCAGTACTGCCCCTCTGACACAGCAACGCTCACTCAGTACTGTCCCTCCGACAGGGCTGCGCTCCCTTAGTACTGCCCCTCCGACACTGCAACGCTCCCTCAGTACTGTCCCTCCGACAGGGCGGCGCTCCCTCAGTACTGTCCCTCTGACAATGCGGCGCTCCCTCAGTACTGCCCCTCCGACAGTGCAGCGCTCCCTCAGTACTGCCCCTCCGACAGTGCAGCGCTCCCTCAGTACTGCCCCTCCGACAGTGCGGCGCTCCCTCAGTACTGGCCCTCCGACAGTGCAGCGCTCCCTCAGTACTGCCCCTCCGACAGTGCAGCGCTCCCTCAGTACTGCCCCTCCGACAGTGCAGCGCTCCCTCAGTACTGCCCCTCCGACAGTGCGGCGCTCCCTCAGTACTGCCTCTCCGACAGTGCGGCTCTCCCTCAGTACTGCCCCTCCGACAGTGCGGCGCTCCCTCAGTACTGATCCTTCGACAGTGCTGCGCTCCCTCAGTCCTACCCCTCCGACAGTGCGGCGCTCCCTCAGTACTGCCCGTCCGACAGTGCGGCGCTCCCTCAGTACTACCCCTCCGACAGTGCGGCACTCCCTCAGTACTGCCCCTCCGACTGTGCGGTGCTCCCTCAGTACTGCCCCTCCGACACAGCAACGCTCCCTCAGTACTGTCCCTCCGACAGGGCTGCGCTCCCTTAGTACTGCCCCTCCGACACTGCAACGCTCCCTCAGTACTGTCCCTCCGACAGGGCGGCGCTCCCTCAGCACTGTCCCTCTGACAATGCGGCGCTCCCTCAGTACTGCCCCTCCGACAGTGCGGCGCTCCCTCAGTACTGCCCCTCCGACAGTGCGGCGCTCCCTCAGTACTGCCCCTCCGACAGTGCGGCGCTCCCTCAGTACTGCCCCTCCGACAGTTCTGTGCTCCCTCAGTACTGGCCCTCTGACAGTGCGGCGCTCCCTCAGTACTGCCCCTCCGACAGTGCGGTGCTCCCTCAGTACTGCCCCTCCGACAGTGCGGCGCTCCCTCAGTACTGCCCCTCCGACAGTGCGGCGCTCCCTCAGTACTGGCCCTCTGACAGTGCGGCGCTCCCTCAGTACTGCCTCTCCGACAGTGTGGTGCTCCCTCAGTACTGCCTCTCCGACAGTGCGGCGCTCCCTCAGTACTGCCCCTCCGACAGTGCGGTGCTCCCTCCGTACTGGCCCTCCGACAGTGCAGCATTCTTTCAGCGGACTCCCTGGATTGGGAATTGAACCAACAACCTTCTGACTCAGAGGCGAGTGTGCCGCCAAATGGGCCACAGCCGACACTGAGAAGGGTGGGAGGAGGCTGGTGTGGAACATACACACCGGCCTGGTCCTGTTGGGCCGAAGGGCCTGTTTCTGTCCTGCACATTCGATGTAAACCCAGCAGTCCATTTCAGCGCTCCCCTCACTCCTGCCCGCTGGGCCTGTAACTGCTGTCAACACTCAGACCACATTTAATTTCAGTTTCTTTTTATTACATTCATACAAAAGATTTAAACTTCTCATCAGCTTCAGGCGGTTCACAGGATAGAACGTTCCTGGCATCAACCAATCAGGACACAGAGTTTCAGCCCCAGGGACCATCCCCCACTCCCACTGCGGGCGCCATGTACTGTGAAGCCTGAGCTGTAGGCCCCAGGAACCGTCCCAAATCCCAGCTCCGCCTCACTCTAACCCCATCTCCCCCTCACCACTTCAGTCCTGCTCCCCGGGGTGCAGGTCCCCACGGGCACCGACTCTCCCCGGGGTACGGGTTCCAACGGGCACCAAATCTTCCCGGGGTACGGGTCCCCACGGGCGGTGACTCTCCCCGGGGTACGGGTCTCCACGGGCACCGACTCTCTCCGGGGTACGGGTCCCCACGGGCACTGACTCTCCCCGGGGTACGGGTTCCCACGGGCACCGACTCTCCCCGGGGTACGGGTCCCCATGGGCACCGACTCCCCTCGGGGTACGGGTCCCCACGGGCACTGACTCTCCCCGGGGTACGGGTCCCCGCGGGCACCGACTCTCCCCAGGGTACGGGTCCCCACGGGCACTGACTCTCCCCGGGGTACGGGTCCCCACGGGCACCGACTCTCCCCAGGGTACGGGTCCCCACGGGCACTGACTCTCCCCAGGGTACGGGTCCTCACGGACACTGACTCTCCCCGGGGTACGGGTCCCCACGGGCACCGACTCTCCCCAGGGTACGGGTCCTCACGGACACTGACTCTCCCCGGGGTACGGGTCCCCACGGGCACTGACTCTCCCCGGGGTACGGGTCCCCGCGGGCTCCGACTCTCCCTGGGGTACGGGTCTCCACGGGCTCCGACCCTCCCCGGGGTACGGGTCCCCTCAGGCTCCGACTCTCCCCGGGGTACGAGTCCCCGCGGGCACCGACTCTCCCCGGGGTACGGGTCCCCGCGGGCTCCGACTCTCCCTGGGGTACGGGTCCCCACAGGCTCCGACCCTCCCCGGGGTACGGGTCCCCTCAGGCTCCGACCCTCCCCGGGGTACGGGTCCCCTCAGGCTCCGACCCTCCCCGGGGTACGGGTCCCCTCAGGCTCCGACTCTCCCTGGGGTACGAGTCCCCGCGGGCACCGACTCTCCCCGGGATACGGGTCCCCGCGGGCACCGACTCTCCCCGGGGTACGGGTCCCCGCGGGCTCCGACTCTCCCTGGGGTACGGGTCCCCACGGGCTCCGACCCTCCCCGGGGTACGGGTCCCCTCAGGCTCCGACTCTCCCCGGGGTACGAGTCCCTGCGGGCACCGACTCTCCCCGGGGTACGAGTCCCCTCAGGCTCCGACTCTCCCCGGGGTACGAGTCCCTGCGGGCACCGACTCTCCCCGGGGTACGAGTCCCTGCGGGCACCGACTCTCCCCGGGGTACGAGTCCCTGCGGGCACCGACTCTCCCCGGGGTACGAGTCCCTGCGGGCTCCGACTCTCCCCGGGGTACGAGTCCCTGCGGGCACCGACTCTCCCCGGGGTACGGGTCCCCGCGGGCTCCGACTCTCCCCGGGGTACGAGTCCCTGCGGGCACCGACTCTCCCCAGGGTACGGGTCCTCACGGACACTGACTCTCCCCGGGGTACGGGTCCCCACGGGCACTGACTCTCCCCGGGGTACGGGTCCCCATGGGCGCCGACTCTCCCCGGGGTACGGGTCCCCGCGGGCACCGACTCTCCCTGGGGTACGGGTCCCCACGGGCACTGACTCTCCCCGGGGTACGAGTCCCTGCGGGCACCGACTCTCCCCGGGGTACGGGTCCCCGCGGGCTCCGACTCTCCCCGGGGTACGAGTCCCTGCGGGCACCGACTCTCCCCGGGGTACGAGTCCCTGCGGGCTCCGACTCTCCCCGGGGTACGAGTCCCTGCGGGCTCCGACTCTCCCCGGGATACGGGTCCCCAAACTGTCTGTAAATGTCCCCCTACCCTCAGTAACCTGTCCCTTCTGTTGGGGAACGTTCGGACCAGGAGTTTCACTGGTACTTTCAGGAGCTGCTGAAGAATTCAGTTTCCAATTCTGGCATCGAATTTCCAAAAATATACAAGATCACAGGAGCAAACCAGGCAAGCGGAGTGAAACATAGGAACAGGAGGAGGCCATTCAGCCCCTCGAGCTGGTTACACGGGAACAGGAGGAGGCCATTCAGCCCCTCGAGCTGGTTACACGGGAACAGGAGGAGGCCATTCAGCCCCTCGAGCCTGTTACACAGGAACAGGAGGAGGCCACTCAGCCCCTCGAGCTGGTTACACGGGAACAGGAGGAGGCCATTCAGCCCCTCGAGCCTGTTACACAGAAACAGGAGGAGAGCCATTCAGCCCCTCGAGCCTGTTACACAGAAACAGGAGGAGGCCATTCAGCCCCTCGAGCCTGTTACACAGGAACAGGAGGAGGCCCATTCAGCCCCTCGAGCCTGTTACACAGGAACAGGAGGAGGCCATTCAGCCCCTTGAGTCTGGTACACAGGAACAGGAGGAGGCCATTCAGCCCCTCGAGCCTGTTACACAGGAACAGGAGGAGGCCATTCAGCCCCTTTGTCTGGTACACAGGAACAGGAGGAGGCCATTCAGCCCCTCGAGCCTGTTACACAAGAACAGGAGGAGGCCATTCAGCCCCTCGTGCCTGTTACACAGGAACAGGAGGAGGCCATTCAGCCCCTCGAGCCTGTTACACAGGAACAGGAGGAGGCTCATTCAGCCCCTCGAGCCTGTTACACAGGAACAGGAGGAGGCCATTCAGCCCCTCAAACCTGTTACACAGGAACAGGAGGAGGATATTCAGCCCCTCGAGCCTGTTCCGTCGTGAGATGGTGGAGGTAAAGCTCGCTTGACAGGAAGCACTTCCTATTCCGCCAAGCCAGGTGCGTTCTGGGAGTGGGATGGGTGTAGAAAGCGGAGAGCGTGTTGGAACCGAAGGCTTCGTGTCTCACAAGGAAGTCTTGACCGCGAACGAGTCCAGCTTCTCTCCTTTGCCGGCCTCGGGACGTGGGATTGCCGTGTCGCCGGGAGGAGGAGGAGGCAGGAGGTCATCGCGCATTCCTTGCTCCGACTCGGGTCCCTGGACATGGCCATTAGGCTGCGAGGGAGGAGGAGGAGGGAGGAGAAGTCCTTGATCGCTGGGCACCTGGGGGGCGGGACCCCCAGAGCGCTGGTCAGTGACAGGGAGTTGGGTTTGCTCTGGAGTTTGTGGGTCAGTCACCTGCCCATTGGACAGGAGAGGCTGCCGCGCTTCCTGGTCTGGGTTCTTGGCATTTCCCACCTCGTCTACCTCCTCCAGCAGCATGGACACCGCTCGCGATTTCCTTTTGTTGAAGAAGGTGGACAGAGACAGGCGCTTGGAGGTCAAATCCGCCTCGTTCTTCTCCTCAGTCCCTTCGGTCACCCCTCCGTCCTCGGGCAGCGCCACAGGACCCGCCCAGGCGTCTTCCGCCTTGCCCTTCCTCTTGCGCTGGGGGTCGAAGGTCTGCGAGTGGCTCCGCCTCCTCCGCCTGATATAGCAGACGATAACGATGGAAATGACAACAGCCAGGAGTAATATCACGATGACAATCAGGATCGGGCTGATGGATGCAGAGGACGTGGGTTGAGGGGTGGAATGGGGCGGAGCTGGTGGAAGAGAACCAGGGGCACTGGAAGGTTTGGATTGGGTCGAGGAATCAAAGGCACTGGATGGATTGGAAGTAGTTGAAGAATCGAAGACACTGGATTGGGTCGAGGAATCAAAGACACTTGATGGGTTGGATGTAGTTGAAGAATCGAAGACACTGGATTGGGTCGAGGAATCAAAGACACTTGATGGGTTGGATGTAGTTGAAGAATCGAAGACACTTGATGGGTTGGATGTAGTTGAAGAATCGAAGACACTAGATGGGTTGGATGTGGTTGCTGAAGTAACTGGCCGACTGGTCGATGCGATGACGTGTGTGGTGGACTCTGGCATCTGCGTGGTGCTGAAATGGTGTTGGGTTGGCGAGGAGGTCCAGGCGAGGTCCTGGCTCGTGGCTGGATTGCTGGTTGACTGCTCCGGCGTGGTGAAGCTGTTGGTGGATGAGGAGCTCGGCTCCTCGCTGGCGGGCACGGACGAGGGCTGAGCGAAGACAGCCTGCCCGGTTTGGATGGAGCTGGGCGGGCCGGTTGATGCCTCAGAGGCAGCGCCGGCTGTCGATGTGACTAGCACGGTGGGAACCAGCAGAGAGAGGAGGCCCCTGGTCACAGGAGAGCCTTCGGGGGCATTTGTTGCAGTCTCGACTGCCATCGCGGCGAGGGAATCTGCGGTGGTAGGTTGGAGTCGCGAGGTACTGCTCGTCTCATCTGTGGGTACTGGGCTCTCAGGCAAGGCCGACACCAGCCCACCAAACGCAACGATGGGTCCCAGGAAGAGGAGGAGTCTCAGGGACATCATGATGGCGCATTGAGAGGCCAGGTTCAAGGAGGGCGAGGGGGTCAAGGGTCGGCAGCTCATCAAAGTCGATGACCTGCGGGGTCAAGGAGGAGAGGGGCAGGAAGGGAATCGTTAAAGGAAGGAACACCAGGAAATGTTTATTGATACCCCACAATCCTCACCATAACACTGTGATATACCTCACACCCCTCACTGTAACACTCTGATATACACCACACCCCTCACTGTAACACTGATATACCCCACACCCCTCACTGTAACACTGTGATATACCCCACACCCCTCACTGTAACACTCTGATATATCCCACACCACTCACTGTAACACTCTGATATACCCCACACCCCTCACTGTAACACTCTGATATACCCCACACCCCTCACTGTAACACTGATATACCCCACACCCCTCACTGTAACACTCTGATATATCTCACACCCCTCACTGTAACACTGATATACCCCACACCCCTCACTGTAACACCCTGATATATCCCACACCCCTCACTGTAACACTCTGATATACCCCACACCACTCACTGTAATACTCTGATATACCCCACACCCCTCACTGTAACACCCTGATATACACCACACCCCTCACTGTAACACTCTGATATATCCCACACCCCTCACTGTAACACTCTGATATACCCCACACCCCTCACTGTAACACACTGATATACCCCACACCCCTCACTGTAACACTGTGATATACCCCACACCCCTCACTGTAACACTCTGATATATCTCACACCCCTCACTGTAACACTGATATACCCCACACCCCTCACTGTAACACTGATATACCCCACACCCCTCACTGTAACACTCTGATATATCTCACACCCCTCACTGTAACACTGATATACCCCACACCCCTCACTGTAACACCCTGATATATCCCACACCCCTCACTGTAACACTCTGATATACCCCACACCACTCACTGTAATACTCTGATATACCCCACACCCCTCACTGTAACACCCTGATATACACCACACCCCTCACTGTAACACTCTGATATATCCCACACCCCTCACTGTAACACTCTGATATACCCCACAACCCTCACTGTAACACTCTGATATACCCCACACCCCTCACTGTAACACCCTGATATACACCACACCCCTCACTGTAACACTCTGATATATCCCACACCCCTCACTGTAACACTCTGATATACCACACACCCCTCACTGTAACACCCTGATATACCCCACACCCCTCACTGTAACACTGATATACCCCACACCCCTCACTGTAACACTCTGATATACCCCACACCCCTCACTGTAACACTCTGATATATCCCACACCCCTCACTGTAACACACAGATATACCCCACACCCCTCACTGTAACACCCTGATATACCCCACACCCCTCACTGTAACACTCTGATATATCCCACACCCCTCACTGTAACACTCTGATATACCACACACCCCTCACTGTAACACCCTGATATACCCCACACCCCTCACTGTAACACTGATATACCCCACACCCCTCACTGTAACACTCTGATATACCCCACACCCCTCACTGTAACACACTGATATACCCCACTCCCCTCACTGTAACACTCTGATATACCCCACACCCCTCACTGTAACACTCTGATATACCCCACACCCCTCACTATAACACTCTGATATACCCCACACACCTCACTGTAAAACTCTGATATACCCCACACCCCTCACTGTAACACCCTGATATACCTCACACACCTCACTGTAACACTGATATACCCCACACCACTCACTGTAACACCCTGATATATCCCACAACCCTCACTGTAACACTCTGATATAGCCCACACCCCTCACTGTAACACCCTGATATACCCCACACACCTCACTGTAACACTGATATACCCCACACCACTCACTGTAACACCCTGATATATCCCACACCACTCACTGTAACACTGATATACCCCACACCCCTCACTGTAACACTGATATACCCCACACCCCTCACTGTAACACTCTGATATACACCACACCCCTCACTGTAACACTGATATACCCCACACCCCTCACTGTAACACTCTGATATACACCACACCCCTCACTGTAACACTGATATACCCCACACCCCTCACTGTAACACTCTGATATACCCCACACCCCTCACTGTAACACTCTGATATACCCCACACCCCTCACTGTAACACACTGATATACCCCACACCCCTCACTGTAACACTGATATACCCCACACCCCTCACTGTAACACTCTGATATACCCCACACCCCTCACTGTAACACTCTGATATACACCACACCCCTCACTGTAACACTGATATATCCCACACCACTCACTGTAACACCCTGATATATCCCACACCACTCACTGTAACACTCTGATATATCCCACACCCCTCACCATAACACTGTGATATACCCCACACCCCTCACTGTAACACTCTGATATACACCACACCCCTCACCATAACACTGTGATATACCCCACACCCCTCACTGTAACACTGATATACCCCACACCCCTCACTGTAACACTGTGATATACCCCACAATCCTCACCATAACACTGTGATATACCCCACACCCCTCACCGTAACACTCTGATATACACCACACCCCTCACAGTAACACTCTGATATACCCCACACCCCTCACCGTAACACTGTGATATACACCACACCCCTCACCGTAACACTGTGATATACCCCACACCCCTCACTGAAACACTGATATACCCCACACCCCTCACCGTAACACTGTGATATACCCCACAATCCTCACCATAACACTGTGATATACCCCACACCCCTCACCGTAACACTCTGATATACACCACACCCCTCACTGTAACACTCTGATATACCCCACACCCCTCACCGTAACACTGTGATATACCCCACACCCCTCACCGTAACACTCTGATATACACCACACCCCTCACTGTAACACTCTGATATACCCCACACCCCTCACCGTAACACTCTGATATACACCACACCCCTCACCATAACACTGTGATATACCCCACACCCCTCACTGTAACACTGATATCCCCCACACCCCTCACTGTAACACTCTGATATATCCCACACCACTCACTGTAACACTGATATACCCCACACCCCTCACTGTAACACTGATATACCCCACACCCCTCACTGTAACACTGATATACCCCACACCCCTCACTGTAACACCCTGATATATCCCACACCACTCACTGTAACACTGATATACCCCATACCCCTCACTGTAACACTGATATACCCCACACCCCTCACCGTAACACTCTGATATACACCACACCCCTCACCGTAACACTCTGATATACCCCACACCCCTCACTGTAACACTCTGATATACCCCACACCCCTCACCGTAACACTCTGATATACACCACACACCTCACCGTAACACTCTGATATACACCACACCCCTCACTGTAACACTCTGATATACCCCACACCCCTCACCGTAACACTCTGATATACACCACACCCCTCACTGTAACACTCTGATATACCCCACACCCCTCACCGTAACACTCTGATATACACCACACCCCTCACTGTAACACTCTGATATACTCCACACCCCTCACTGTAACACCCTGATATATCCCACACCACTCACTGTAACACTGATATACCCCATACCCCTCACTGTAACACTCTGATATACCCCACACCCCTCACTGTAACACTGATATCCCCCACACCCCTCACTGTAACACCCTGATATACCCCACACCACTCACTGTAACACTGATATACCCCATACACCTCACTGTAACACTCTGATATACCCCACACCCCTCACTGTAACACTCTGATATACCCCACACCCCTCACTGTAACACTCTGATATATCCCACACCCCTCACTGTAACACCCTGATATACCCCACACCCCTCACTGTAACACCCTGATATATCCCACACCACTCACTGTAACACTGATATACCCCATACCCCTCACTGTAACACTGATATACACCACACCCCTCACTGTAACACTCTGATATACCCCACACCCCTCACTGTAACACTGATATACCCCACACCCCTCACTGTAACATCCTGATATACCCCACACCCCTCACTGTAACACTGATATACCCCATACCCCTCACTGTAACACTGATATACCCCACACCCCTCACTGAACACTGATATACACCACACCCCTCACTGTAACACTCTGATATACCCCACACCCCTCACTGTAACATCCTGATATACCCCACACCCCTCACTGTAACACTGATATACCCCACACCCCTCACTGTAACACTGATATACCCCACACCCCTCACTGTAACATCCTGATATACCCCACACCCCTCACCGTAACACTGATATACCCCACACCCCTCACTGTAACACTGATATACCCCACACCCCTCACCGTAACACTCTGATATACACCACACCCCGCACTGTAACACTCTGATATACCCCACACCCCTCACTGTAACACCCTGATATATCCCACACCACTCACTGTAACACTGATATACCCCACACCTCTCACTGTAACACTGATATACCCCACACCCCTCACCGTAACACTCTGATATACCCCACACCCCTCACCGTAACACTCTGATATACCCCACACCCCTCACTGTAACACTCTGATATACCCCACACCCCTCACTGTAACACTGATATACACCACACCCCTCACTGTAACACTCTCATATATCCGACACCACTCACTGTAACACTGATATACCCCACACCCCTCACTGTAACACTGATATACCCCACACCCCTCACCGTAACACTCTGATATACACCACACCCCTCACCGTAACACTCTGATATACCCCACACCCCTCACTGTAACACTCTGATATACCCCACACCCCTCACCGTAACACTCTGATATACACCACACACCTCACCGTAACACTCTGATATACACCACACCCCTCACTGTAACACTCTGATATACCCCACACCCCTCACCGTAACACTCTGATATACACCACACCCCTCACTGTAACACTCTGATATACCCCACACCCCTCACCGTAACACTCTGATATACACCACACCCCTCACTGTAACACTCTGATATACTCCACACCCCTCACTGTAACACCCTGATATATCCCACACCACTCACTGTAACACTGATATACCCCATACCCCTCACTGTAACACTCTGATATACCCCACACCCCTCACTGTAACACTGATATCCCCCACACCCCTCACTGTAACACCCTGAAATATACCCCACACCACTCACTGTAACACTGATATACCCCATACACCTCACTGTAACACTCTGATATACCCCACACCCCTCACTGTAACACTCTGATATACCCCACACCCCTCACTGTAACACTCTGATATATCCCACACCCCTCACTGTAACACCCTGATATACCCCACACCCCTCACTGTAACACCCTGATATATCCCACACCACTCACTGTAACACTGATATACCCCATACTCCTCACTGTAACACTGATATACACCACACCCCTCACTGTAACACTCTGATATACCCCACACCCCTCACTGTAACACTGATATACCCCACACCCCTCACTGTAACATCCTGATATACCCCACACCCCTCACTGTAACACTGATATACCCCATACCCCTCACTGTAACACTGATATACCCCACACCCCTCACTGAACACTGATATACACCACACCCCTCACTGTAACACTCTGATATACCCCACACCCCTCACTGTAACATCCTGATATACCCCACACCCCTCACTGTAACACTGATATACCCCACACCCCTCACTGTAACACTGATATACCCCACACCCCTCACTGTAACATCCTGATATACCCCACACCCCTCACCGTAACACTGATATACCCCACACCCCTCACTGTAACACTGATATACCCCACACCCCTCACCGTAACACTCTGATATACACCACACCCCTCACTGTAACACTCTGATATACCCCACACCCCTCACTGTAACACCCTGATATATCCCACACCACTCACTGTAACACTGATATACCCCACACCCCTCACTGTAACACTGATATACCCCACACCCCTCACCGTAACACTCTGATATACCCCACACCCCTCACCGTAACACTCTGATATACCCCACACCCCTCACTGTAACACTCTGATATACCCCACACCCCTCACTGTAACACTGATATACACCACACCCCTCACTGTAACACTCTGATATACCCCACACCCCTCACTGTAACACTCTGATATACCCCATACCCCTCACTGTAACACTCTGATATACCCCACACCCCTCACTGTAACACTCTGATATACCCCACACCCCTCACTGTAACACTCTGATATACCCCACACCCCTCACTGTAACACTCTGATATACCCCACACCCCTCACTGTAACACTCTGATATACCCCATACCCCTCACTGTAACACTCTGATATACCCCACACCCCTCACTGTAACACTCTGATATACCCCACACCCCTCACTGTTACACTGATATACCCCACACCCCTCACTGTAACACTCTGATATACCCCGCACCCCTCACGGTAACACACTGATATACCCCACACCCCTCACTGTAACACCCTGATATATCCCACACCACTCACTGTAACACTGATATACCCCATACCCCTCACTGTAACACTGATATACACCACACCCCTCACTGTAACACTCTGATATACCCCACACCCCTCACTGTAACACTGATATACCCCACACCCCTCACTGTAACATCCTGATATACCCCACACCCCTCACTGTAACACTGATATACCCCATACCCCTCACTGTAACACTGATATACCCCACACCCCTCACTGAACACTGATATACACCACACCCCTCACTGTAACACTCTGATATACCCCACACCCCTCACTGTAACATCCTGATATACCCCACACCCCTCACTGTAACACTGATATACCCCACACCCCTCACTGTAACACTGATATACCCCACACCCCTCACTGTAACATCCTGATATACCCCACACCCCTCACCGTAACACTGATATACCCCACACCCCTCACTGTAACACTGATATACCCCACACCCCTCACCGTAACACTCTGATATACACCACACCCCGCACTGTAACCCTCTGATATACCCCACACCCCTCACTGTAACACCCTGATATATCCCACACCACTCACTGTAACACTGATATACCCCACACCTCTCACTGTAACACTGATATACCCCACACCCCTCACCGTAACACTCTGATATACCCCACACCCCTCACCGTAACACTCTGATATACCCCACACCCCTCACTGTAACACTCTGATATACCCCACACCCCTCACTGTAACACTGATATACACCACACCCCTCACTGTAACACTCTCATATATCCGACACCACTCACTGTAACACTGATATACCCCACACCCCTCACTGTAACACTGATATACCCCACACCCCTCACCGTAACACTCTGATATACACCACACCCCTCACCGTAACACTCTGATATACCCCACACCCCTCACTGTAACACTCTGATATACCCCACACCCCTCACCGTAACACTCTGATATACACCACACACCTCACCGTAACACTCTGATATACACCACACCCCTCACTGTAACACTCTGATATACCCCACACCCCTCACCGTAACACTCTGATATACACCACACCCCTCACTGTAACACTCTGATATACCCCACACCCCTCACCGTAACACTCTGATATACACCACACCCCTCACTGTAACACTCTGATATACTCCACACCCCTCACTGTAACACCCTGATATATCCCACACCACTCACTGTAACACTGATATACCCCATACCCCTCACTGTAACACTCTGATATACCCCACACCCCTCACTGTAACACTGATATCCCCCACACCCCTCACTGTAACACCCTGAAATATACCCCACACCACTCACTGTAACACTGATATACCCCATACACCTCACTGTAACACTCTGATATACCCCACACCCCTCACTGTAACACTCTGATATACCCCACACCCCTCACTGTAACACTCTGATATATCCCACACCCCTCACTGTAACACCCTGATATACCCCACACCCCTCACTGTAACACCCTGATATATCCCACACCACTCACTGTAACACTGATATACCCCATACTCCTCACTGTAACACTGATATACACCACACCCCTCACTGTAACACTCTGATATACCCCACACCCCTCACTGTAACACTGATATACCCCACACCCCTCACTGTAACATCCTGATATACCCCACACCCCTCACTGTAACACTGATATACCCCATACCCCTCACTGTAACACTGATATACCCCACACCCCTCACTGAACACTGATATACACCACACCCCTCACTGTAACACTCTGATATACCCCACACCCCTCACTGTAACATCCTGATATACCCCACACCCCTCACTGTAACACTGATATACCCCACACCCCTCACTGTAACACTGATATACCCCACACCCCTCACTGTAACATCCTGATATACCCCACACCCCTCACCGTAACACTGATATACCCCACACCCCTCACTGTAACACTGATATACCCCACACCCCTCACCGTAACACTCTGATATACACCACACCCCTCACTGTAACACTCTGATATACCCCACACCCCTCACTGTAACACCCTGATATATCCCACACCACTCACTGTAACACTGATATACCCCACACCCCTCACTGTAACACTGATATACCCCACACCCCTCACCGTAACACTCTGATATACCCCACACCCCTCACCGTAACACTCTGATATACCCCACACCCCTCACTGTAACACTCTGATATACCCCACACCCCTCACTGTAACACTGATATACACCACACCCCTCACTGTAACACTCTCATATATCCGACACCACTCACTGTAACACTGATATACCCCACACCCCTCACTGTAACACTGATATACCCCACACCCCTCACCGTAACACTCTGATATACACCACACCCCTCACCGTAACACTCTGATATACCCCACACCCCTCACTGTAACACTGATATACCCAACACCCCTCACCGTAACACTGATATACCCCACACCCCTCACTGTAACACCCTGATATACCCCACACCACTCACTGTAACACTGATATACCCCATACCCCTCACTGTAACACTCTGATACACACCACACCCCTCACTGTAACACTGATATACCCCACAATCCTCACCATAACACTGTGATATCCCCCACACCCCTCACTGTAACACTCTGATATACCCCACAATCCTCACCATAACACTGATATACACCACACCCCTCACCGTAACACTCTGATATACACCACACCCCTCACTGTAACACTGATATACACCACACCCCTCACTGTAACACTCTGATATACCCAACACCCCTCACTGTAACACTGATATACCCCATACCCCTCACTGTAACACTGATATACCCCACACCCCTCACTGTAACACTGATATACCCCACACCACTCACTGTAACACTGATATACCCCATACCCCTCACTGTAACACTGATATACCCCACACCCCTCACTGTAACACTGATATACCCCACACCACTCACTGTAACACTGATATACCCCACACCCCTCACTGTAACACTCTGATATACCCCACACCACTCACTGTAACACCCTGATATACCCCACACCCCTCACTGTAACACTGATATACACCACACCCCTCACTGTAACACTCTGATATACCCCACACCCCTCACTGTAACACTCTGATATACCCCACAATCCTCACCATAACACTGATATACACCACACCCCTCACCGTAACACTCTGATATACATCACACCCCTCACTGTAACACTGATATACCCCACACCCCTCACTGTAACACCCTGATATACCCCACACCCCTCACCGTAACACTCTGATATACCCCACACCCCTCACTGTAACACTGATATACCCCATACCCCTCACTGTAACACCCTGATATACCCTACACCCCTCACTGTAACACTGATATACCCCACACCCCTCACTGTAACACTGATATACCCCACACCCCTCACTGTAACACTCTGATATACACCACACCCCTCACCGTAACACCCTGATATACACCACACCCCTCACTGTAACACTCTGATATACACCACACCCCTCACTGTAACACTCTGATATACCCCACACCCCTCACTGTAACACTCTGATATATCCCACACCCCTCACTGTAACACTCTGATATATCCCACACCACTCACTGTAACACTGATATATCCCACACCACTCACTGTAACACTGATATACCCCACACCCCTCACCGTAACACTCTGATATACACCACACCCCTCACTGTAACACCCTGATATATCCCACACCACTCACTGTAACACCCTGATATATCCCACACCACTCACTGTAACACTGATATACCCCACACCCCTCACTGTAACACTGGTATACCCCACACCCCTCACTGTAACACTCTGATATACCCACACCCCTCACTGTAACACTGATATACCCCACACCCCTCACTGTAACACCCTGATATACCCCACACCCCTCACTGTAACACTGATATACCCCACACCACTCACTGTAACACTGATATACCCCACACCACTCACTGTAACACTCTGATATATCCCACACCACTCACTGTAACACTGATATACCCCATACCCCTCACTGTAACACTGATATACCCCACACCCCTCACTGTAACACTGATATACCCCACACCCCTCACTGTAACACACTGATATACCCCACACCCCTCACTGTAACACTGATATACCCCACACCCCTCACTGTAACACTGATATACACCACACCCCTCACTGTAACACACTGATATATCCCACACCCATCACTGTAACACTCTGATATACCCCACACCCCTCACTGTAACACCCTGATATATCCCACACCCCTCACTGAAACACTGATATACCCCATACCCCTCACTGTAACACTGATATACCCCACACCCCTCACTGTAACACTGATATACACCACACCCCTCACTGTAACACTCTGATATATCCCACACCCCTCACTGTAACACTCTGATATACCCCACACCCCTCACTGTAACACCCTGATATATCCCACACCCCTCACTGTAACACTGATATACCCCATACCCCTCACTGTAACACTGATATACCCCACACCCCTCACTGTAACACTGATATACACCACACCCCTCACTGTAACACTCTGATATATCCCACACCCCTCACTGTAACACTCTGATATACACCACACCACTCACTGTAACACTGATATACCCCACACCCCTCACTGTAACACCCTGATATACCCCACACCCCTCACTGTAACACTGATATACACCACACCCCTCACTGTAACACTCTGATATACCCCACACCCCTCACTGTACAATACAATACAATACAATACAAATCGCTTTATTGGCATGATAAGGTACATCTTATGTTGCCAAAGCATCAAAATCCATTTATGGTTGAACACATAAACGCGGTTCCATTCATACAGTGTATAAACAGGTATATCCCTGAGTTTATAAATATATTTTCGCCTTGTTTATATATACTCTTGTCTTAGTTTACTGGTTGTCCCTCTGTTCATGGCAAGCTGTAACATAGTGTGCTGCCAGTGTTACACAGCTTCTCTCCTCCCCCAGTAGGAATGGGAGTTTTTGGTTGTCAGTCAGATTTCTGAATTCAGGGCATATTTGTGAGAATTTTTGATAGAAATTCTCTCTGATGCCCTGATATTTTCCACAGGCTGTGAGGAAGTGCATCTCGGTCTCAACTACTCCCTGACTGCAGTGAGAGCATATCCTGTCTTCTCTTGGCAGCCTGGTCTGCCTGTGTCTGCCTTTTTCGATCGCTAGGCTATGTTCGCTAAGTCTGTACCTTGTCAAGGTTCTTCTCAGTTTGTTATCCTTTACCATGGTCAGCTAATCAGCTATGTTGTATTGTCTGTTTAGGGCCAAGTAGCAATTGAGTTTGCTTTGGGTTTTTGTTGTTTCTGCCCAATATGACAGATATTTTTCCTTTTGCTTAGCGACGATTGTGTTGGGTCGAATTCTTTGTGTTACCCTGTCACTGTCCTGGGGCTGGTTATTGTTAGTATTGTTATTAGTTACTTTATTGAGTCCCAGGACTAGTTGACTGAGGGTATTCTTCTTTATGGTCAGCTCTTGGCATTTCAGGGCGTCGTAGTGATAGCATTGGGGGTTGCTCATTTGTAGGTGATTCCAAAATTTGGTGGCTCTTTTTTGGATAGTGATTATTAATGGGTATTGGCCTAGTTCCGCCCTGCATGCGTTGTTTACTGTTTTCCTTTGAGTCCGGAGGATACTTTTACAGAATTCCGCATGTAGGATCTCAATTGGGTGTTTGTCCCATTTTGCAAAATCTTGTTGTGTTAGTGGTCCCCAGACCTCACTGCCATAGAGTGCAATTGGTTCAATTACTGATTTGAAAATTTTGAGCCAAATGCTAATTGGGATTTCTATTTGGATTGATTTTTTGATGGCATAGAAAGCCCTTCTTGCTTTCTGTTTCAGTTCATTCACAGCCAGTTTGAAGTTTCCCGTAGAACTGATTTTTAAGCCCAAGTATGTGTAGTGAGTGGTTTGTTCAATTTTGGTTGTTCCTACTGTGAAATTTATTGTGGGTCCATGTTGTTTGGATCTTTGCTGGAACACAAGGACTTTGGTTTTTTGGGGATTTATTGTCAGGGCCCAAGTCTGGCAGTACGACTCCAGCAGGTCCAGGTTCTGCTGTAGACCCTCCTTAGTTGGTGACAGCAGAACCAGGTCGTCGGCATAGAGGAGGAATTTAACCTTGGATTCATATAGGGTGAGGCCGGGTGCTGTAGATTGTTCAAGTAGTTTTGCCAATCCATTAACACTGTAACACCCTGATATATCCCACACCCCTCACTGTAACACTGATATACCCCACACCCCTCACTGTAACACTGATATACACCACACCCCTCACTGTAACACTCTGATATATCCCACACCCATCACTGTAACACTCTGATATACCCCACACCCCTCACTGTAACACTGATATACCCCATACCCCTCACTGTAACACTGATATACCCCACACCACTCACTGTAACACTGATATACCCCACACCCCTCACTGTAACACTCTGATATACCCCACACCCCTCACTGTAACACCCTGATATATCCCACACCACTCACTGTCACACTGATATACCCCATACCCCTCACTGTAACACTGATATACACCACACCCCTCACTGTAACACTGATATACACCACACCCCTCACTGTAACACTCTGATATACCCCACACCACTCACTGTAACACTGATATACCCCACACCCCTCACTGTAACACTGATATACACCACACCCCTCACTGTAACACTCTGATATACCCCACACCACTCACTGTAACACTGATATACCCCACACCCCTCACCGTAACGCTCTGATATACACCACACCCCTCACTGTAACACTCTGATATACCCCACACCCCTCACTGTAACACTGATATACACCACACCCCTCACTGTAACACTCTGATATATCCCACACCACTCACTGTAACATTGATATACCCCACACCCCTCACTGTAACACTCTGATATACCCCACACCCCTCACTGTAACACCCTGATATATCCCACACCACTCACTGTAACACTGATATACCCCATACCCCTCACTGTAACACTGATATGCCCCACACCCCTCACTGTAAAACTGGTATACACCACACCCCTCACTGTAACACTGATATACCCCACACCCCTCACTGTAACACACTGATATACACCACACCCCTCACTGTAACACTCTGATATACCCCACACCACTCACTGTAACACTCTGATATACCCCACACCCCTCACTGTAACACTGATATACCCCACACCCCTCACTGTAACACTCTGATATATCCCACACCCCTCACTGTAACACTCTGATATACCCCACACCCCTCACTGTAACACTCTGATATACCCCACACCCCTCACTGTAACACTCTGATATACCCCACACCCCTCACTGTAACACTCTGATATACCCCACACCCCTCACCGTAACACTCTGATATACCCCACACCCCTCACTGTAACACTCTGATATACCCCACACCACTCACTGTAACACTGATATACCCCATACCCCTCACTGTAACACTGATATACACCACACCCCTCACTGTAACACTCTGATATACCCCACACAATACAATACAATACAATACAAATCGCTTTATTGGCATGATAAGGTACATCTTATGTTGCCAAAGCATCAAAATACATTTATGGTTGAACACATAAACGCGGTTCCATTCATATAGTGTATAAACAGGTATATCCCTGAGTTTATAAATATATTTTCGCCTTGTTTATATATACTCTTGTCTTAGTTTACTGGTTGTCCCTCTGTTCATGGCAAGCTGTAACATAGTGTGCCGCCAGTGTTACACAGCTTCTCTCCTCCCCCAGTAGGAATGGGAGTTTTTGGTTGTCAGTCAGATTTCCGAATTCAGGGCATATTTGTGAGAATTTTTGATAGAAATTCTCTCTGATGCCCTGATATTTTCCACAGGCTGTGAGGAAGTGCATCTCTGTCTCAACTACTCCCTGACTGCAGTGAGAGCATATCCTGTCTTCTCTTGGCAGCCTGGTCTGCCTGTGTCTGCCTTTTTCGATCGCTAGGCTATGTTCGCTAAGTCTGCACCTTGTCAAGGTTCTTCTCAGTTTGTTATCCTTTACCATGGTCAGGTAATCAGCTATGTTGTATTGTCTGTTTAGGGCCAAGTAGCAATTGAGTTTGCTTTGGGTTTTTGTTGTTTCTGCCCAATATGACAGATATTTTTCCTTTTGCTTAGCGACGATTGTGTTGGGTCGAATTCTTTGTGTTACCCTGTCACTGTCCTGGGGCTGGTTATTGTTAGTATTGTTATTAGTTACTTTATTGAGTACCAGGACTAGTTGACTGAGGGTATTCACACCCCTCGCTGTAACACTGATATGCCCCGTACCCCTCACTGTAACACTGATATACACCACACCCCTCACTGTAACACTCTGATATACCCCATACCTCTCACTGTAACACTGATATACACCACACCTCTCACTGTAACACTCTGATATACCCCATACCCCTCACTGTAACACTGATATACACCACACCCCTCACTGTAACACTGATATACACCACACCCCTCACTGTAACACTCTGATATACCCCATACCCCTCACTGTAACACTGATATACACCACACCCCTCACTGTAACACGCTGATATACCCCACACCCCTCACTGTAACACACTGATATACCCCACACCACTCACTGTAACACTGATATACCCCACACCCCTCACTGTAACACTGATATATCCCACACCCCTCACTGTAACACTCTGATATACCCAACACCCCTCACTTTAACACTGATATACCCCATACCTCTCACTGTAACACTGATATACACCACACCCCTCACTGTAACACTGATATACCCCACACCCCTCACTGTAACACACTGATATACCCAACACCCCTCACTTTAACACTGATATACCCCACACCCCTCACTGTAACACACTGATATATCCCACACCCCTCACCGTAACACTCTGATATACCCCACACCCCTCACTGTAACACTGATATACACCACACCCCTCACTGTAACACTCTGATATACCCCACACCCCTCACCGTAACACTCTGATATACCCCACACCCCTCACTGTAACACTCTGATATACCCCACACCCCTCACTGTAACAATTCACAATTCACAATTCAAATCGCTTTATTGGCATGATAAGTTACATCTTATGTTGCCAAAGCATCAAAATACATTTATGGTTTACCACATAAACGCAGTTCTATTCATACAGTGTATAAACAGGTATATCCCTGAGTGTATAAATATACATTCGCATTGTTTATATATATTCTTTTCTTAGTTTACTGGTTGGCTCTCTGTTCATGGCAAGCTGTAACATAGTGTGCCGCCAGTGTTATACAGCTTCTCTCCTCTCCCAGTAGGAATGGGAGTTTTTGGTTGTCATTCAGATTTCTGAAATCAGGGCATATTTGTGAGAATTTTTGGTAGAAATTCTCCCTGATGCCCTGATATTTTCCACAAGCTGTGAGGAAGTGCATCTCTGTCTCCACCACTCCCTGACTGCAGTGCGAGCATATCCTGTCCTCTCTTGGCAGACTGGTCTGCCTGTGTCTGCCTTTTTCGATCGCTAGGCTATGTTCGCTAAGTCTGTACCTTGTCAAGGTTCTTCTCAGTTTGTTATCCTTTACCATGGTCAGGTAATCAGCTATGTTGTATTGTCTGTTTAGGGCCAAGTAGCAATTGAGTTTGCTTTGGGTTTTTGTTGTTTCTGCCCAATATGTCAGATATTTTTCCTTTTGCTTAGCGACGATTGTGTTGGGTCGAATTCTTTGTGTTACCCTGTCACTGTCCTGGGGCTGGTTATTGTTAGTATTGTTAGTAGTTACTTCACTGAGTCCCAGGACTAGTTGACTGAGGGTATTCTTCTTTATGGTCAGCTCTTGGCATTTCAGGGCGTCGTAGTGATAGCATTGGGGATTGCTCATTTGTAGGTGATTCCAAAATTTGGTGGCTCTTTTTTGGATAGTGATTATTAATGGATATTGGCCTAGTTCCGCCCTGCATGCATTGTTTACTGTTTTCCTTTGAGTCCGGAGGATACTTTTACAGAATTCTGCATGTAGGATCTCAATTGGGTGTTTGTCCCATTTTGCAAATTCTTGTTGAGTTAGCGGTCCCCATACCTCACTGCCATAGAGTGCAATTGGTTCAATTACTGATTTGAAAATTTTGAGCCAAATGCTAATTGGGATTTCTATTTGGATTGATTTTTTGATGGCATAGAAAGCCCTTCTTGCTTTCTCTTTCAGTTCATTCACAGCCAGTTTGAAGTTTCCCGTAGAACTGATTTTTAAGCCCAAGTATGAGTAGTTAGTGGTTTGTTCAATTTTGGTTGTTCCTACTGTGAAATTTATTTTGGGTCCCTGATGTTTGGATCTTTGCTGGAACACAAGGACTTTGGTTTTTTGGGGATTTATTGTCAGGGCCCAAGTCTGGCAGTACGACTCCAGCAGGTCCAGGTTTTGCTGTAGCCCCTCTTTAGTAGGTGACAGCAGAACCAGGTCGTCTGCATAGAGGAGGAATTTAACCTTGGATTCATATAGGGTGAGGCCGGGTGCTGTAGATTGTTCAAGTAGTTTTGCCAATCCATTTATGTAAATATTAAAGAGTGTCGGTGAGATTGGCGAGCCCTGCGTCACCCCCCGCCCCTGTGGGAAGTATTTTGTTTGTTTGTCTCCAATTTTAACTGCACATTTAACACTCTGATATACCCCACACCCCTCACTGTAACACTGATATACCCCACACCACTCACTGTAACACTGATATACCCTACACCCCTCACCGTAACACTCTGATATACCCCACACCCCTCACTGTAACACTGATACACACCACACCCCTCACTGTAACACTCTGATATATCCCATACCCCTCACTGTAACACTGATATACCCTGCACCACTCACTGTAACGCTCTGATATACCCAACACCACTCACTGTAACGCTCTGATATACCCAACACCACTCACTGTAACACTGATATACCCCACACCCCTCACTGTAACACTCTGATATACCCCACACCCCTCACTGTAACACTCTGATATACCCCACACCCCTCACTGTAACACTCTGATATACCCCACACCACTCACTGTAACACTCTGATATACCCCACACCCCTCACTGTAACACTCTGATATACCCCGCACCCCTCACTGTAACACTCTGATATACCCCGCACCCCTCACTGTAACACTCTGATATACCCCACACCCCTCACTGTAACACTCTGATATACCCCACACCCCTCACTGTAACACTCTGATATACCCCACACCACTCACTGTAACACTCTGATATAACCCGCACCCCTCACTGTAACACTCTGATATACCCCACACCCCTCACTGTAGCACTGATATACCCCACACCACTCACTGTAACACTCTGATATATCCCAGACCCCTCACTGTAAAACTCTGATATACCCCACACCACTCACTGTAATACTCTGATATACCCCGCACCCCTCACTGTAACACTCTGATATATCCCGCACCCCTCACTGTAACACTCTGATATACCCCACACCACTCACTGTAACACTCTGATATACCCCACACCCCTCACTGTAACACTGATATAGCCCACACCCCTCACTGTAACACTCTGATATACCCCACACCCCTCACTGTAACACTGATATACGCCACACCTCTCATTGTAACCCTCTGATATACCCCACACCCCTCACTGTAACACACTGATGTACCCCACACACCTCACCGTAACACTCTGATATACCCCACACACCTCACTGTAACACTCTGATATACCCTACTCCCCTCACTGTAACACTCATATACCCCACACCCCTCACTGTAACATTCTGATATACTCCACACCCCTCACTGTAACACTCTGTTATACCCCACACCCCTCAATGTAATACACTGATATACCCCACACCCCTCACTGTAACACTGATATACCCCACACCCCTCACTGTAACACTCTGATATAACCCACACCCCTCACTGTAACACTCTGATATACCCCACACCCCTCACTGCAACACTGATATACACCACACCCGTCACTGCAACACTCTGATATACCCCACACCCCTCACTGTAACACTGATATACCCCACACCCCTCACTATAACATTCTGATATACCCCACACCCCTCACTGTAACACTCTGATATACCCCACACCCCTCACTGTAACACTCTGATATACCCCACACCACTCACTGTAACACACTGATATACCCCACACCCCTCACTGTAACACTCTGATATACCCCACACCCCTCACTGTAACATTGATATACCCCACACCCCTCACTGTAACACTCTGATATACCCCACACCCCTCACTGTAACATTGATATACCCCACACCACTCACTGTAACACTCTGATATACCCCACACCCCTCACTATAACACTCTGATATACCCCACACCCTTACCGTAAAACTCTGATATACTCCACACCGCTCACTGTAACACTCTGATATACCCCACACCCCTCACTGTAACACTGATATACTCCACACCCCTCACTGTAACACTCTGATATCCCCCACACCCCTCACTGTAACACTCTGATATACCCCACACCCCTCACTGTATCACTGATATACCCCACACCCCTCACTGTAACACTGATATAGCCCACACCCCTCACTGTAACACTCTGATATACCCCACACCCCTCACTTTAACACTGATATACCCCACACCCCTCACTGTAACACTCTGATATATCCCACATCCCTCACTGTAACATTGATATAGCCCACACCCCTCACTGTAACACTGATATAGCCCACACCCCTCACTGTAACACTCTGATATACCCCACACCCCTCATTGTAACACTGTTATACCCCACACCTCTCACTGTAACACTCTGATATACCCCACACCCCTCACTGTAACACACTGATATACCCGACACACCTCACCGTAACACTCTGATATACCCCACACACCTCACTGTAACACTCTGATATACCCTACTCCCCTCACTGTAACACTCATATACCCCACACCCCTCACTGTAACACTCTGATATACTCCACACCCCTCACTGTAACACTCTGTGAAACCCCACACCCCTCAATGTAATACACTGATATACCCCACACCCCTCACTGTAACACTGATATACCCCACACCCCTCACTGTAACACTCTGATATAACCCACACCCCTCACTGTAACACTCTGATATACCCCACACCCCTCACTGCAACACTGATATACCCCACACACCTCACAGTAATACACTGATATACACCACACCCGTCACTGTAACACTGATATACCCCATACCCCTCACTGTAACACACTGATATACCCCACACCCCTCACTGTAACACTCTGATATGCCCCACACCCCTCACTGTAACACTCTGATATACACCACACCCCTCACTGTAACACTCTGATATACCCCACACCACTCACTGTAACACACTGATATACCCCACACCCCTCACTGTAACACTCTGATATACCCCACACCCCTCACTGTAACATTGATATACCCCACACCCCTCACTGTAACACACTGATATACCCCACACCCCTCACTGTGTAACACTGATATACCCCACACCACTCACTGTAACACTCTGATATACCCCACACCCCTCACTATAACACTCTGATATACCCCACACCCTTACCGTAAAACTCTGATATACCCCACACCCCTCACTGTAACACTCTGATTTACCCCTCACCCATCACTGTAACACTCTGATATCCCCCACACCCCTCACTGTAACACTGATATACCCCACACCCCTCACTGTAACACTCTGATATACCCCACACCCCTCATTGTAACACTGATATACCCCACACCCCTCACTGTAACACTCTGATATACCCCACACCCCTCACTGTAACACTGATATACCCCACACCCCTCACTGTAACACTCTGATATACCCCACACCACTCACTGTAACACTCTGATATACCCCACACCCCTCATTGTAACACTGATATACCCCACACCCCTCACTGTAACACACTGATATGCCCCACACCCCTCACTGTAACACTCTGATATACTCCACACCCCTCACTGTAACACTCTGATATCCCCCACACCTCTCACTGTAACACTCTGATATACCCCACACCCCTCACTGTATCACTGATATACCCCACACCCCTCACTGTAAAACTGATATACACCACACCACTCACTGTAACACTCTGATATACCCCACACCCCTCATTGTAACACTGATATACCCCACACCCCTCACTGTATCACTGATATACCCCACACCCCTCACTGTAAAACTGATATACACCACACCACTCACTGTAACACTCTGATATACCCCTCACCACTCACTGTAACACTGATATACCCCACACCCCTCACTGTAACACTCTGATATACCCCACACCCCTCACTGTAACACTCTGATATACCCCACACCCCTCACTGTAACACTCTGATATACCCCACACCCCTCACTGTAACACTCTGATATACCCCACACCCCTCATTGTAACACTGATATACCCCACACCCTAACCGTAAAACTCTGATATGCCCCACACCCCTCACTGTAACACTCTGATATACCCCTCACCCCTCACTGTAACACTCTGATATACCCCACACCCCTCATTGTAACACTGATATACCCCACACCCTAACCGTAAAACTCTGATATACCCCACACCCCTCACTTTAACACTCTGATATACCCCACACCCCTCACTGTAACACTCTGATATACCCCGCACCCCTCACTGTAACACTGATATACCCCACACCCCTCACTGTAACACTGATATACCCCACACCCCTCACTGTAACACTCTGATATACACCACACCCCTCACTGTAACACTCTGATATACCCCACACCCCTCACTGTAACATTGATATACCCCACACCCCTCACTGTAACACACTGATATACCCCACACCCCTCACTGTGTAACACTGATATACCCCTCACCACTCACAGTAACACTCTGATATACCCCACACCCCTCACTATAACACTCTGATATACCCCACACCCTTACCGTAAAACTCTGATATACCCCTCACCACTCACAGTAACACTCTGATATACCCCACACCCCTCACTATAACACTCTGATATACCCCACACCCTTACCGTAAAACTCTGATATACCCCACACCCCTCACTGTAACACTCTGATATACCTCACACCCCTCACTGTAACACTCTGATATACCCCACACCCCTCACTGTAACACTCTGATATACCCCACACCCCTCACTGTAACACACTGATATACCCCACACCCCTCACTGTGTAACACTGATATACCCCTCACCACTCACAGTAACACTCTGATATACCCCACACCCCTCACTATAACACTCTGATATACCCCACACCCTTACCGTAAAACTCTGATATACCCCACACCCCTCACTGTAACACTCTGATATACCCCACACCCCTCACTGTAACACTCTGATATACCCCACACCCCTCACTGTAACACTCTGATATACCCCACACCCCTCACTGTAACACTGATATACCCCACACCCCTCACTGTAACACTCTGATATACCCCACACCGCTCACTGTAACACCCTGATATACCCCACACCCCTCACTGTAACACTCTGATATACTCCACACCCCTCACTGTAACACACTGATATACCCCACACCCCTCACTGTAACACTCTGATATACTCCACACCCCTCACTGTAACACACTGATATACCCCACACCCCTCACTGTAACACTCTGATATACCCCACACCCCTCACTGTAACACTGATATACCCCACACCCCTCACTGTAACACTCTGATATACCCCACACCACTCACTGTAACACTCTGATATACCCCACACCCCTCATTGTAACTCTGATATACCCCACACCACTCACTGTAACACTCTGATATACCCCACACCCCTCACTGTAACACTCTGATATACCCCACACCCCTCACTGTAACCCACTGATATGCCCCACACCCCTCACTGTATCACTCTGATATACTCCACACCCCTCACTGTAACACACTGATATACCCCACACCCCTCACTGTAACACACTGATATACCCCACACCCCTCACTGTAACACTCTGATATACCCCACACCCCTCACTGTAACACTCTGATATACCCCACACACCTCACTATAACAGTCTAATGTACCCCACACCCCTCACTGTAACACTCTGATATACCCCACACCCCTCACTGTAACACTCTGATATACCCCACACCCCTCACTGTATCACTGATATACCCCACACCCCTCACTGTAAAACTGATATACCCCACACCCCTCACTGTAACACTCTGATATACCCCACACCCCTCATTGTAACACTGATATACCCCACACCCCTCACTGTATCACTGATATACCCCACACCCCTCACTGTAAAACTGATATACACCACACCACTCACTGTAACACTCTGATATACCCCTCACCCCTCACTGTAACACTCTGATATACCCCACACCCCTCACTGTAACACTCTGATATACCCCACACCCCTCACTGTAACACTCTGATATACCCCGCACCCCTCACTGTAACACTGATATACCCCACACCCTTCACTGTAACACTCTGATATACTCCACACCCCTCACTGTAACACTCTGATATACCCCACACCCCTCACTGTAACACTCTGATATACCCCACACCCCTCACTGTAACACTCTGATATACCCCGCACCCCTCACTGTAACACTGATATACCCCACACCCTTCACTGTAACACTCTGATATACCCCACACCCCTCACTGTAACACTCTGATATACCCCACACCCCTCATTGTAACACTGATATACCCCACACCCTAACCGTAAAACTCTGATATACCCCACACCCCTCACTTTAACACTCTGATATACCCCACACCCCTCACTGTAACACTCTGATATACCCCGCACCCCTCACTGTAACACTGATATACCCCACACCCCTCACTGTAACACTGATATACCCCACACCCCTCACTGTAACACTCTGATATACACCACACCCCTCACTGTAACACTCTGATATACCCCACACCCCTCACTGTAACATTGATATACCCCACACCCCTCACTGTAACACACTGATATACCCCACACCCCTCACTGTGTAACACTGATATACCCCTCACCACTCACAGTAACACTCTGATATACCCCACACCCCTCACTATAACACTCTGATATACCCCACACCCTTACCGTAAAACTCTGATATACCCCTCACCACTCACAGTAACACTCTGATATACCCCACACCCCTCACTATAACACTCTGATATACCCCACACCCTTACCGTAAAACTCTGATATACCCCACACCCCTCACTGTAACACTCTGATATACCTCACACCCCTCACTGTAACACTCTGATATACCCCACACCCCTCACTGTAACACTCTGATATACCCCACACCCCTCACTGTAACACACTGATATACCCCACACCCCTCACTGTGTAACACTGATATACCCCTCACCACTCACAGTAACACTCTGATATACCCCACACCCCTCACTATAACACTCTGATATACCCCACACCCTTACCGTAAAACTCTGATATACCCCACACCCCTCACTGTAACACTCTGATATACCCCACACCCCTCACTGTAACACTCTGATATACCCCACACCCCTCACTGTAACACTCTGATATACCCCACACCCCTCACTGTAACACTGATATACCCCACACCCCTCACTGTAACACTCTGATATACCCCACACCGCTCACTGTAACACCCTGATATACCCCACACCCCTCACTGTAACACTCTGATATACTCCACACCCCTCACTGTAACACACTGATATACCCCACACCCCTCACTGTAACACTCTGATATACTCCACACCCCTCACTGTAACACACTGATATACCCCACACCCCTCACTGTAACACTCTGATATACCCCACACCCCTCACTGTAACACTGATATACCCCACACCCCTCACTGTAACACTCTGATATACCCCACACCCCTCACTGTAACACTGATATACCCCACACCCCTCACTGTAACACTCTGATATACCCCACACCACTCACTGTAACACTCTGATATACCCCACACCCCTCATTGTAACTCTGATATACCCCACACCACTCACTGTAACACTCTGATATACCCCACACCCCTCACTGTAACACTCTGATATACCCCACACCCCTCACTGTAACCCACTGATATGCCCCACACCCCTCACTGTATCACTCTGATATACTCCACACCCCTCACTGTAACACACTGATATACCCCACACCCCTCACTGTAACACACTGATATACCCCACACCCCTCACTGTAACACTCTGATATACCCCACACCCCTCACTGTAACACTCTGATATACCCCACACACCTCACTATAACAGTCTAATGTACCCCACACCCCTCACTGTAACACTCTGATATACCCCACACCCCTCACTGTAACACTCTGATATACCCCACACCCCTCACTGTATCACTGATATACCCCACACCCCTCACTGTAAAACTGATATACCCCACACCCCTCACTGTAACACTCTGATATACCCCACACCCCTCATTGTAACACTGATATACCCCACACCCCTCACTGTATCACTGATATACCCCACACCCCTCACTGTAAAACTGATATACACCACACCACTCACTGTAACACTCTGATATACCCCTCACCCCTCACTGTAACACTCTGATATACCCCACACCCCTCACTGTAACACTCTGATATACCCCACACCCCTCACTGTAACACTCTGATATACCCCGCACCCCTCACTGTAACACTGATATACCCCACACCCTTCACTGTAACACTCTGATATACTCCACACCCCTCACTGTAACACTCTGATATACCCCACACCCCTCACTGTAACACTCTGATATACCCCACACCCCTCACTGTAACACTCTGATATACTCCGCACCCCTCACTGTAACACTGATATACCCCACACCCTTCACTGTAACACTCTGATATACTCCACACCGCTCACTGTAACACTCTCATATACCCCACACCCCTCACTGTAACAGACTGATATACACCACACCCCTCACAGTATCACTCTGATATACCCCACAACGCTCACTGTAACACTCTGATATACCCCACACCCCTCACTGTAACACTCTGATATACCCCACACCCCTCACTGTAACACACTGATATAACCCACACCCCTCACAGTATCACTCTGATACACCCCACACCCCTCACTGTAACACTCTGATATACCCCACACCCCTCACTGTAACACTGATATACCCCACACCCCTCACTGTAACACACTGATATACCCCACACCACTCACTGTAACACTCTGATATACCCCACACCCCTCACTATAACACTCTGATATACCCCACACCACTCACTGTAACACTCTGATATACCCCACACCCCTCACTGTAACACACTGATATACCCCACACTCCTCACAGTATCACTCTGATATACCCCACACCCCTCACTGTAACACACTGATATAACCCACACCCCTCACTGTAACACTCTGATATACCCCACATCCCTCACTGTAACACTGATATAGCCCACACCCCTCACTGTAACACTGATATAGCCCACACCCCTCACTGCAACACTCTGATATACACCACACCCCTCACTGTAACACTCTTATATACCCCACACCCCTCACTGTAACACTCTGATATACCCCACACCCCTCACTGTAACACTCTGATGTACCCCACACCACTCACTGTAACACTCTGATATACCCCACACCCCTCACTGTAACACTGATATACCCCACACCCCTCACTGTAACACTCTAATATACTCCACACCCCTCACTGTAACACACTGATATACCCCACACCACTCACTGTAACACTGTGATATACCCCACACCCCTCACTGTAACACTCTTATATACCCCACACCCCTCACTGTAACACTCTGATAAACCCCACACCCATCACTGTAACACTCTGATATACCCCACACCCCTCACTGTGACACTCTGATATACCCCACACCCCTCATTGTAACACTGATATACCCCACACCCTAACCGTAAAACTCTGATATACCCCACACCCCTCACTTTAACACTCTGATATACCCCACACCCCTCACTGTAACACTCTGATATACCCCGCACCCCTCACTGTAACACTGATATACCCCACACCCCTCACTGTAACACTGATATACCCCACACCCCTCACTGTAACACTCTGATATACACCACACCCCTCACTGTAACACTCTGATATACCCCACACCCCTCACTGTAACATTGATATACCCCACACCCCTCACTGTAACACACTGATATACCCCACACCCCTCACTGTGTAACACTGATATACCCCTCACCACTCACAGTAACACTCTGATATACCCCACACCCCTCACTATAACACTCTGATATACCCCACACCCTTACCGTAAAACTCTGATATACCCCTCACCACTCACAGTAACACTCTGATATACCCCACACCCCTCACTATAACACTCTGATATACCCCACACCCTTACCGTAAAACTCTGATATACCCCACACCCCTCACTGTAACACTCTGATATACCTCACACCCCTCACTGTAACACTCTGATATACCCCACACCCCTCACTGTAACACTCTGATATACCCCACACCCCTCACTGTAACACACTGATATACCCCACACCCCTCACTGTGTAACACTGATATACCCCTCACCACTCACAGTAACACTCTGATATACCCCACACCCCTCACTATAACACTCTGATATACCCCACACCCTTACCGTAAAACTCTGATATACCCCACACCCCTCACTGTAACACTCTGATATACCCCACACCCCTCACTGTAACACTCTGATATACCCCACACCCCTCACTGTAACACTCTGATATACCCCACACCCCTCACTGTAACACTGATATACCCCACACCCCTCACTGTAACACTCTGATATACCCCACACCGCTCACTGTAACACCCTGATATACCCCACACCCCTCACTGTAACACTCTGATATACTCCACACCCCTCACTGTAACACACTGATATACCCCACACCCCTCACTGTAACACTCTGATATACTCCACACCCCTCACTGTAACACACTGATATACCCCACACCCCTCACTGTAACACTCTGATATACCCCACACCCCTCACTGTAACACTGATATACCCCACACCCCTCACTGTAACACTCTGATATACCCCACACCCCTCACTGTAACACTGATATACCCCACACCCCTCACTGTAACACTCTGATATACCCCACACCACTCACTGTAACACTCTGATATACCCCACACCCCTCATTGTAACTCTGATATACCCCACACCACTCACTGTAACACTCTGATATACCCCACACCCCTCACTGTAACACTCTGATATACCCCACACCCCTCACTGTAACCCACTGATATGCCCCACACCCCTCACTGTATCACTCTGATATACTCCACACCCCTCACTGTAACACACTGATATACCCCACACCCCTCACTGTAACACACTGATATACCCCACACCCCTCACTGTAACACTCTGATATACCCCACACCCCTCACTGTAACACTCTGATATACCCCACACACCTCACTATAACAGTCTAATGTACCCCACACCCCTCACTGTAACACTCTGATATACCCCACACCCCTCACTGTAACACTCTGATATACCCCACACCCCTCACTGTATCACTGATATACCCCACACCCCTCACTGTAAAACTGATATACCCCACACCCCTCACTGTAACACTCTGATATACCCCACACCCCTCATTGTAACACTGATATACCCCACACCCCTCACTGTATCACTGATATACCCCACACCCCTCACTGTAAAACTGATATACACCACACCACTCACTGTAACACTCTGATATACCCCTCACCCCTCACTGTAACACTCTAATATACCCCACACCCCTCACTGTAACACTCTGATATACCCCACACCCCTCACTGTAACACTCTGATATACCCCGCACCCCTCACTGTAACACTGATATACCCCACACCCTTCACTGTAACACTCTGATATACTCCACACCCCTCACTGTAACACTCTGATATACCCCACACCCCTCACTGTAACACTCTGATATACCCCACACCCCTCACTGTAACACTCTGATATACTCCGCACCCCTCACTGTAACACTGATATACCCCACACCCTTCACTGTAACACTCTGATATACTCCACACCGCTCACTGTAACACTCTCATATACCCCACACCCCTCACTGTAACACACTGATATACACCACACCCCTCACAGTATCACTCTGATATACCCCACAACGCTCACTGTAACACTCTGATATACCCCACACCCCTCACTGTAACACTCTGATATACCCCACACCCCTCACTGTAACACACTGATATAACCCACACCCCTCACAGTATCACTCTGATACACCCCACACCCCTCACTGTAACACTCTGATATACCCCACACCCCTCACTGTAACACTGATATACCCCACACCCCTCACTGTAACACACTGATATACCCCACACCACTCACTGTAACACTCTGATATACCCCACACCCCTCACTATAACACTCTGATATACCCCACACCACTCACTGTAACACTCTGATATACCCCACACCCCTCACTGTAACACACTGATATACCCCACACTCCTCACAGTATCACTCTGATATACCCCACACCCCTCACTGTAACACACTGATATAACCCACACCCCTCACTGTAACACTCTGATATACCCCACATCCCTCACTGTAACACTGATATAGCCCACACCCCTCACTGTAACACTGATATAGCCCACACCCCTCACTGCAACACTCTGATATACACCACACCCCTCACTGTAACACTCTTATATACCCCACACCCCTCACTGTAACACTCTGATATACCCCACACCCCTCACTGTAACACTCTGATGTACCCCACACCACTCACTGTAACACTCTGATATACCCCACACCCCTCACTGTAACACTGATATACCCCACACCCCTCACTGTAACACTCTAATATACTCCACACCCCTCACTGTAACACACTGATATACCCCACACCACTCACTGTAACACTGTGATATACCCCACACCCCTCACTGTAACACTCTTATATACCCCACACCCCTCACTGTAACACTCTGATAAACCCCACACCCATCACTGTAACACTCTGATATACCCCACACCCCTCACTGTGACACTCTGATAAACCCCACACCCATCACTGTAACACACTGATATACCCCACACCCCTCACTGTAACACTTATATACCCCACACCCCTCACTGTAACACTGATATACCCCACACCCCTCACTGTAACACTCAGATATACCCCACACCCCTCGCTGTAACACTCTGATATACCCCACACCCCTCACTGTAATATACTGATATACCCCGCACCCCTCGCTGTAACACTCTGATATACCCCACACTCCTCACTGTAACACTGTTATACCCCACACCCCTTACTGTAATATACTGATATACCCCACACCCCTCACTGTAACACTGATATACCCCACACCCCTCACTGTAATGTACTGATATACCCCACACCCCTCACTGTAACACTGGTATACCTCACACTCCTCACTGTAACACTGTTATACCCCACACCCCTCACTGTAACACACTGATATACCCCACACCCCTCACTGTAACACTGATATACCCCACACCCCTCACTGTAACACACTGATTTACCCCACACCCCTCACTGTAACACACTGATATACCCCACACCCCTCACTGTAACACTCTGATATACCCCACACCCCTCACTGTAACACTCTGATATACCCCACACCCCTCACTGTAACACTCTGATATACCCCATACCCCTCACTGTAACACTCTGATATACCCCACACCCCTCACTGTAACACTCTGATATACCCCACACCCCTCACTGTTACACTGATATACCCCACACCCCTCACTGTAACACTCTGATATACCCCGCACCCCTCACGGTAACACACTGATATACCCCACACCACTCACTGTAACACTGATATACCCCACACCCCTCACTGTAACACTATGATATACCCCACACCCCTCACTGTAACACTCTGATATACCCCACACCCCTCACTGTAACACTCTGATATACCCCACACCCCTCACTGTAACACACTGATATACCCCACACCCCTCACTGTAACACTCTGATATACCCCACACCCCTCACTGTAACACTCTGATATACCCCACACCCCTCACAGTATCACTCTGATATACCCCACACCCCTCACTGTAACACTCTGATATACCCCACACCCCTCACTGTAACACTCTGATATACCCCACACCCCTCACTTTAACACTGATATACCCCACACCCCTCACTGTAACACACTGATATACCCCACACCCCTCACTGTAACACACTGATATACCCCACACCCCTCACTGTAACACTGATATACCCCACACCCCTCACTGTAACACTCTGATATACCCCACACCCCTCACTGTAACACTCTGATATACCCCACACCCCTCACTTTAACACTGATATACCCCACACCCCTCACTGTAACACACTGATATACCCCACACCCCTCACTGTAACACACTGATATACCCCACACCCCTCACTGTAACACTGATATACCCCACACCCCTCACTGTAACACTCTGATATACCCCACACCCCTCACTGTAACACTGATATACCCCACACCCCTCACTGTAACACACTGATATACCCCACACCCCTCACTGTAACACTCTGATATACCCCACACCCCTCACTGTAACACTGATATACCCCACACCCCTCACTGTAACACTGATATACCCCACACCCCTCACTGTAACACTGATATACCCCACACCCCTCACTGTAACAACTCAATTCAAATCGCTTTATTGGCATGACAAGTTACATCTTATGTTGCCAAAGCATCGGAAATCATTCATGTTTGTTCACAAAAATACAGAGCTATCCATACAGTGTATAAACAGATATATCCCTGAATCTATAAATATACTTTCATATAATTTATATACACTCTTATCTTATCTTTAGTGGTTGTCCCTCTGTTTATGGCAAGCTGTAACATAGTGTGCCGCTAGTGTTACGCAACTTCTCTCTTCCCCTAGTAGGTAGGGGAGTTTTTGGTCGTCATTCAATTTTCTGAATTCCGGGCATATTTTTGTAAATTTTGGGTAGAAATTCTCCCTTATGCCCTGATATTTACTACAAGCTGTGAGGAAGTGCATTTCTGTCTCCACCACTCCCGGACTGCAGTGAGAGCATATCCTGTCCTCTCTTGGTAGCCGGGTCTGCCTGTGTCTACCTTTTTCGATCGCCAGGCTATGTTCACTAAGTCTGTACATTGTCAAGATTTTTCTCAGTTTGCTGTCCTTTACCATGGTCAGGTAATCAGCTATGTTGTATTGTCTGTTTAGGGCCAAGTAGCAATTGAGTTTGCTTTGGGTTTTTGTTGATTCTGCCCAATATGTCAGATATTTTTCCTTTTGCTTAGCGACGATTGTGTTGGGTCGAATTCTTTGTGTTATGCTGTCACTGTCCTGGGGCTGGTTATTGTTAGTAGTGTTAGTAGTTACTTCACTGAGTCCCAGGACTAGTTGACTGAGGGTATTCTTCTTTATGGTCAGCTCTTGGCATTTCAGGGCGTCGTAGTGATAGCATTGGGGGTTGCTCATTTGTAGGTGATTCCAAAATTTGGTGGCTCTTTTTTGGATAGTGATTATTAATGGATATTGGCCTAGTTCCGCCCTGCATGCATTGTTTACTGTTTTCCTTTGAGTCCGGAGGATACTTTTACAGAATTCTGCATGTAGGATCTCAATTGGGTGTTTGTCCCATTTTGCAAATTCTTGTTGTGTTAGCGGTCCCCATACCTCACTGCCATAGAGTGCAATTGGTTCAATTACTGATTTGAAAATTTTGAGCCAAATGCTAATTGGGATTTCTATTTGGATTGATCTTTTAATGGCATAGAAAGCCCTTCTTGCTTTCTCTTTCAGTTCATTCACAGCCAGTTTGAAGTTTCCCGTAGAACTGATTTTTAAGCCCAAGTATGTGTAGTTAGTGGTTTGTTCAATTTTGGTTGTTCCTAGTGTGAAATTTATTTTGGGTCCCTGATGTCTGGATCTTTGCTGGAACACAAGGACTTTGGTTTTTTGGGGATTTATTGTCAGGGCCCAAGTCTGGCAGTACGACTCCAGCAGATCCAGGTTCTGCTGTAGCTCCTCTTTAGTAGGTGACAGCAGAACCAGGTCGTCTGCATAGAGGAGGAATTTAACCTTGGATTCATATAGGGTGAGGCCGGGTGCTGTAGATTGTTCAAGTAGTTTTGCCAATTCATTTATGTAAATATTAAAGAGTGTCAGTGAGATTGGCGAGCCCTGCGTCACCCCCCGCCCCTGTGGGAAGTATTTTGTTTGTTTGTCTCCAATTTTAACTGCACATTTGTTGTTTGTATACATTGATTTAATTACATCATATGTTTTTTCCCCTACCCCGCTTTCGATAAGTTTCAGGAATAAACCGTCATGCCAGATGGAGTCGAAAGCCTTCTGGAAATCTATAAAGCATGTGTAGATTTTGCTTTTGTTATGGTGAACGTGTTTGTCAATTAGGGTCTGTAGGGTGAAGATATGATCTGATGTTCTATAGTTTGGCAGGAATCCAATTTGGCTTTTACTCAAGACATTGTGCTCCTCAAGGAAGTGTATAAGTCTTTTGTTTATGATGCTACAGAATACCTTCCCCAGGTTACTGTTTACACAGGTGCCTCGATAGTTATTTGGGTCGACTTTGTCCCCACTTTTGTATATGGGCGTTATGAGTCCTTTGTTCCAGATATCAGGGAAGTAACCGACACTCAGAACCAAGTTGAAGAGTTTTAGGATAGCCAGTTTCATTTTGTCATCTGTGTGTTTAATCATCTCGTTTAGTATGCCGTCTGTCCCGCAAGCTTTTCCTGGTCGCAGGTCCTTGAGTTTTTCAAAAAGTTCTTTTTCTGTTATTATGGAGTCTAGCGGGTTTTGGTTATCTTTTATGGCCATTTCGAGCTTTTCCAGTTTTTTGCATATTTGGTGTTGCTCTGGCCTTAGTGTGTTTTTCTGGTATAATTTTTCAAAGTGGTTTTCCCATGTGTCCCCATTTTGAATGGCCAATTCGTCGTGTTGTTTTTTGTGTAGTGTTTTCAAGTTGTCCCAGAAACAATTGGAATCAATGGATTCCTCAATGGAGCTGAGTGTATTCTTAATATATTGCTATATATAACATATATAACATATATAACATATATAACATATATAATATATAACACTATGATATACCCCACACCCCTCTCTGTAACACTCTGATATACCCCACACCCCTCACTGTAACACTCTGATATACCCCACACCCTTCACAGTATCACTCTGATATACCCCACACCCCTCACTGTAACACTCTGATATACCCCACACCCCTCACTGTAACACTCTGATATACCCCACACCCCTCACTGTAACACACTGATATACCCTACACCCCTCACTGTAACACACTGATATACCCTACACCCCTCACTGTAACACTCTGATATACTCCACACCCCTCACTGTAACACTCTGATATACTCCACACCCCTCACCGTAACACTGATATACCCCACACCACTCACTGTAACACTCTGATATACCCCACACCCCTCACCGTAACACTGATATACCCCACACCACTCACTGTAACACTCTGATATACCCCACACCCCTCACTGTAACACTCTGATATACCCCACACCCCTCACTGTAACACACTGATATACCCCACACCCCTCACTGTAACACTCTGATATACCCCACACCCCTCACTGTAACACACTGATATACCCTACACCCCTCACTGTAACACTCTGATATACCCCACACCCCTCACTGTAACACTCTGATATACCCCACACCCCTCACCGTAACACACTGATATACCCCACACCCCTCACTGTAACACTCTGATATACCCCACACCCCTCACTGTAACACACTGATATACCCCACACCCCTCACTGTAACACTCTGATATACCCCACACCCCTCACTGTAACACTCTGATATACCCCACACCCCTCACTGTAACACACTGATATACCCTACACCCCTCACTGTAACACTCTGATATACCCCACACCCCTCACCGTAACACTGATATACCCCACACCCCTCACTGTAACACTCTGATATACCCCACACCCCTCACTGTAACACACTGATATACCCTACACCCCTCACTGTAACACTCTGATATACCCCACACCCCTCACTGTAACACTCTGATGTACCCCACACCCATCAGTGTAACACTCTGATATACCCCACACCCCTCACTGTAACACTCTGATATACTCCACACCGCTCACTGTAACACTCTGATATACTCCACACCCCTCACTGTAACACTCTGATATACACCACACCCCTCACTGTAACACTGATATACCCCACACCCCTCACTGTAACACTGATATACCCCACACCCCTCACTGTAACACTCTGATATACCCCACACCCCTCACTGTAACACACTGATATACCCCACACCCCTCACTGCAACACTCTGATATACCCCACACACCTCACTGTAACACACTGATGTTCCCCACACCCCTCACTGTAACACTGATATACCCCACACCACTCACTGTAGCACTCTTATATACCCCACACCCCTCATTGTAAACACTGATATATCTCACACCCCTCACTGTAACACTGTGATATACCCCACACCCCTCACTGTAACACTCTGATATACCCCACACCCCTCACTGTAACACTCTGATATACCCCACACCCCTTACTGTAACACACTGATATACCCCACACCCCTCACTGTAACACTCTGATATACCCCACACCCCTCACTGTAACACACTGATATTCCCCACACCGCTCACTGTAACACTCTGATATACCCCACACCCCTCACTGTAACACTCTGATATACCCCACACCCCTCACTGTAACACTCTGATATACCCCACACCCCTCACTGTAACACTCTGATATACCCCACACCCCTCACTGTATCACTGATATACCCCACACCCCTCACTGTAACTCTGATATACCCCACACTCCTCACTGTAACACTGTTATACCCCACACCCCTCACTGTATCACTGATATACCCCACACCCCTCACTGTAACACTCTGATATACCCCACACTCCTCACTGTAACACTGTTATACCCCACACCCCTCACTGTAACACTGATATACCCCACACCCCTCACTGTAACACTGATATACCCCACACCCCACACTGTAACTCGCAGTCTCGTGTTGTTGTTTCTGATATTGAGTTTCTCCCTTTCTGTCTTTCACAGTCTCTCTCTCCCTGATGCTGCAGATTATTTTTAATTTGTAGATTTTATCTTTTATTCACTGTGTAAGACAGGACAGTACAGGGGCACTGGGTTTGCTTGCTGTGCTCGACAGAGTGGAAACTGGACTGTGATCGCTTTACATTCTGATTTCCAGTGAACAGGAAGTCATGTCACGCTTGCTTTGCATGACAGAGAGACTTGGCCCCTGGTTGGAGAGTGAAATTTCCATTCCTCCCCTCGCCATCGAGTGAGTAGGCAAAGTCTTCAGCAGTCTTGAGTCTCGCAATCCCTTTCTCTGTTTGACAGTCGGCACAATCTCTCTCTCCCTCTCTCACCCATTGACCGGTTCGACTAATGGATCTGCACCAAGGGGCCAGGGATTCAGTAAGGGACGAGCGCGGAGTTAGCCTGGAAAATCTGGTTTGGCTGGCGGGGAGTGGGTTTCGAGATCTGTGCCGGAGTGACTGGTCTTTCCACATCTACAGGGGTTACTGTGTTTGTGTGTGTTTGTGTGAGAGTGTGTCTGTGTGTGTGTGTGTAAAACTCACTCCATCCCAACCTCTCCCCTCCTCTCTTTCTCTATCCCAACCTTCCCTCTGTCCATCCAACCTCTCTCTCTCTCTCTATCCCAACCTCTCTCTCTCTCTCAATCCCAACCTCTCTCTCTCTCTCTATCCCATATTTACTGGGTAACTGCATTCTCTCTCTCTCTCTCTGTCTCTCTCTCTCTCCTCTCTGTCTCTCTCTCTCTCTCTCTCTCTCTGTCTCTCCCCCTCTCTCTGAATCTCTCCCTCTTTCTCTCTCTCTCTTTCTCTCTCTCTGTCAATTCAATTCAATTCAATTCAATTCAATTCAAATCGCTTTATTGGCATGACAAGGTACATCTTATGTTGCCAAAGCATCGAAATACATTTATGGTTGAACACATAAACGCAGATCTATTCCTACAGTGTATAAACAGATATATCCCTGAGTGTATAAATATACATTCGCATAATTTGTATATACTATTTTCTTAGGTTTACTGGTTGTCCCTCTGTTTATGGCAAGCTGTAACGTAGTGTGCCGCTAAGGTTACACAGTTTCTCTGTTCCCCTAGTAGGTATGGGAGTTTTTGGTCGTCATTCAAATTTCTGAATTCAGGGCATATTTGTGTGAATTTTGGGTAGAAATTCTCCCTTATGCCCTGATATTTTCCACAAGCTGTGAGGAAGTGCCTCTCTGTCTCCACCACTCCCTGACTGCAGTGAGAGCATATCCTGTCCTCTCTTGGCAGCCTGGTCTGTCTGTGTCTGCTTTTTTCGATGGCCAGGCTATGCTCACTAAGTCTGTACCTTGTCAAGGTTTTTCTCAGTTTGCTATCCTTTACCATGGTCAGGTATTCAGCCATGTTGTATTGTCTGTTTAGGGCCAAGTAGCAGTTGAGTTTGTTTTGGGTTTATGTTGTTTCTGCCCAATATGACAGATATTTTTCCTTTTGCTTAGCGACGATTGTGTTGGGTCGAATTCTTTGTGTTACGCTGTCACTGTCCTGGGGCTGGTTATTGTTAGTAGTGTTAGTAGTTACTTCACTGAGTCCCAGGACTAGTTGACTGAGGGTATTCTTCTTTATGGTCCTCTCTTGGCATTTCAGGGCTTCGTAATGATAGCAGTGGGGGTTGCTCATTTTTAGGTGTTTCCAAAATTTGGTGGCTCTTTTTTGGATAGTGATTATTAGTGGATATTGGCCTAGTTCTGCCCTGCATGCATTGTTTACGGTTTTCCTTTGAGTCCGGAGGATACTTTTACAGAATTCTGCCAAAGCTCCCTACCCCAACCTCTCCTCTCTCTCTCTCTCTCTCCCTACCCCAACCTCTCCTCTCTCTCTCTCTCTCTCCCTACCCCAACCTCTCCTCTCTCTCTCTCTCTCTCATTACCCCAACCTCTCCTCTCTCTCTCTCTCTCTCATTATCCCAACCTCCCCTCTCTCTCGCTCTCTCCATCCAACCTCTCTCTCTCTATCCCAAACTCTCTCTCTATCCCAACATCACCCATCTCTTTCTCACTCAGTGGGGACTATTAACCAAATCAGAACTCTCCACACAACTGCACATAGTATAAGGAATAAAACCAGCAAATTAGAAGCACAGATTGAGATCGAACGGTACAATGCAGTGGCCAGTACAGAGACCTGGCTTCGAGCTTAATATTCCAGGCTGTAAGGTGATAGGGAAATGTGGAAGTACAGTTTCTCACTTAGACACGAAATGGCTTCCTGGGCATAGAATAAAAACTTAAATGGCCGACAGCATGATTCACTAACCAGTCTCTAGGGAATTAGACAAGTTAGGAATGCTACATACGCACTCCTTATCTGTAATAAGCTTACAAAGAGCCTCGTTCACCAAACAAATAGCCAAGGACATGATAAGGTAAACATCGGCCCACAGGCCCAGTTGGTACAGTGAGAGAACAGAAGGAACAGAGGGATCCCATAATAAAGGATTAGTTAATCTTATCCCAAGGTATTTCTGTTCGTTATTCTAACGCAGCCCTTAATACGTTGTTTCAATAATTCGCAAGGTCTGTGCCTTTGTAATCAGTTATGATTCCATACTATGTCATGTGGCATAGAAAGCCTGTTTTGTTTCTGTACTGTATAAATATGTTACAACTTCTTTATTACTTTGAAGAGGTCTGATGTAGCCCTTGACTACACAACTCTTCCCTTGCAAGCAAATAAAGCCTGTCTTTAACGATACTTTGTGTTTAAAGAGTCTTACTCGGGAGTCGAGACTTCGACAGAGAGGAGGAGTAGCAGGTGAAAGAAAGATTATCAGTGAGTGTGAAAAGGCAGTGGAAACTCTGTGGGTAGAATTGAGAAACAGCGAAGGATGCAAGACTCAGGCGGGAATTGTCTACACACCTCCTGACAGTAGTGATGTAGTAGCGGGATGTATAAATATGGAGATCAGGGAAGCATGTGGCAAAGGCAAAACAGATATAGTGGGACACTTTCATTTCCACACAGAGTGGGAGATGTAAAAATTCGATGGTAAAGGCAGTTAATTTCTAGAGTATCTCCAGGACATTTTTCTGAAACAATGGGCATAAAACGAGAATGATTCCAGGGACGAGGGACTTCAGTGATGTGGAGAGACTGGAGAAGCTGGGATTGTTCTCCTTAGAGCAGAGAAGGTTAAGGGGAGATTGACCAGAATGGTACTGGGGATGAGGGACTTCAGTGATGTGGAGAGACTGGAGAAGCTGGGGTAGTTCTCCTTAGAGCAGAGAAGGTTAAGGGAGAGATTGACCAGAATGGTACTGGGGATGAGGGACTTCAGTGATGTGGAGAGACTGGAGAAGCTGGGGTTGTTCTCCTTAGAGCAGAGAAGGTTAAGGGGAGATTGACCAGAATGGCACCAGGGATGAGGGACTTCAGTGATGTGGAGAGACTGGAGAAGCTGGGGTTGTTCTCCTTAGAGCAGAGAAGGTTAAGGGGAGATTGACCAGAATGGTACCAGGGATGAGGGACTTCAGTTATGTGGAGAGACTGGAGAAGCTGGGGTTGTTCTCCTTAGAGCAGAGAAGGTTAAGGGGAGATTGACCAGAATGGTACCGGGGATGAGGGACTTCAGTTATGTGGAGAGACTGGAGAAGCTGGGGTTGTTCTCCTTAGAGCAGAGAAGGTTAAGAGGAGATTGACCAGAATGGTACCGGGGATGAGGGACTTCAGTTACGTGGTGAGACTGGAGAAGCTGGGGTTGTTCTCCTTAGAGCAGAGAAGGTTAAGGGAAAGATTGACCAGAATGGTACCAGGGATGAGGGACTTCAGTTACGTGGAGAGACTGGAGAAGCTGGGGTTGTTCTCCTTAGAGCAGAGAAGGTTAAGGGAAAGATTGACCAGAATGGTACCAGGGATGAGGGACTTCAGTGATGTGGAGAGACTGGAGAAGCTGGGGTTGTTCTCCTTAGAGCAGAGAAGGTTAAGGGGAGATTGACCAGAATGGTACCAGGGATGAGGGACTTCAGTGATATGGAGAGACTGGAGAAGCTGGGGTCGTTCTCCTTAGAGCAGAGAAGGTTAAGGGGAGATTGACCAGAATGGTACCAGGGATGAGGGACTTCAGTGATATGGAGAGACTGGAGAAGCTGGGGTTGTTCTCCTTAGAGCAGAGAAGGTTAAGGGGAGATTGACCAGAATGGCACCAGGGACGAGGGACTTCAGTGATGTGGAGAGACTGGAGAAGCTGGGATTGTTCTCCTTAGAGCAGAGAAGGTTAAGGGGAGATTGACCAGAATGGTACTGGGGATGAGGGACTTCAGTGATGTGGAGAGACTGGAGAAGCTGGGATTGTTCTCCTTAGAGCAGAGAAGGTTAAGGGGAGATTGACCAGAATGGTACCGGGGATGAGGGACTTCAGTGATGTGGAGAGACTGGAGAAGCTGGGGTTGTTCTCCTTAGAGCAGAGAAGGTTAAGGGGAGATTGACCAGAATGGTACCAGGGATGAGGGACTTCAGTGATGTGGAGAGACTGGAGAAGCTGGGGCTGTTCTCCTTAGAGCAGAGAAGGTTAAGGGGAGATTGACCAGAATGGTACCAGGGATGAGGGACTTCAGTGATATGGAGAGACTGGAGAAGCTGGGGTTGTTCTCCTTAGAGCAGAGAAGGTTAAGGGGAGATTGACCAGAATGGTACCAGGGATGAGGGACTTCAGTGATGTGGAGAGACTGGAGAAGCTGGGATTGTTCTCCGTGGAGCAGAGAAGGTTAAGGGGAGATTGACCAGAATGGTACCAGGGATGAGGGACTTCAGTGATATGGAGAGACTGGAGAAGCTGGGGTCGTTCTCCTTAGAGCAGAGAAGGTTAAGGGGAGATTGACCAGAATGGCACCAGGGACGAGGGACTTCAGTGATGTGGAGAGACTGGAGAAGCTGGGGTTGTTCTCCTTAGAGCAGAGAAGGTTAAGAGGAGATTGACCAGAATGGCACCAGGGACGAGGGACTTCAGTGATGTGGAGAGACTGGAGAAGCTGGGGTTGTTCTCCTTAGAGCAGAGAAGGTTAAGGGGAGATTGACCAGAATGGTACCAGGGATGAGGGACTTCAGTGATGTGGAGAGACTGGAGAAGCTGGGATTGTTCTCCGTGGAGCAGAGCAGGCTCAGAGGAGATTTGATAGAGGTGTTTAAAATCACAAGGGGTCCGGACAGAGTAAATACAGGAAACTCTTTGGTATCCGGCATCGACGGGACTGGGATGGTGCCAGTTGATTAAAAATTCCGGATGATGGAGAGGGTTATCTACCGAGGCTATTTTTAACAAACAAAAATAAAGAAATCAAGAAATGTGCAGTATCCAGTAATCGGGTACTCCCGGCAGCGCGGGAGAATCAGACTCCTGTTATTGAGGTGTTCGGACTTCCGACAGCGCCAAGAAGCCGAGTAGTGGCAGTTTGGAGAACTACCCCCACTGACTAACTCGGCCATCGCGGGAGACTCGGACTCGGACTCGGCAACATTGCCGGTTATTGAGGTGTTGTTTTCGGAGTGAAAATATTGCCAGTTAATAGAGAATTCCGGATATTTAGGTGCTGTTTAAATGAGTGTTTCCTGTAGAGAGAAACTGTTCCCATTGGCGGAAGGGTCGAGAACCAGAGGACACAGATTCAAGGTCCATGGCAGAAGATCGAAAGGCGACATGAGGGAAAACCTTTATACGCAGCGAGTGGTTAAGATCTAGAAAGCAGTGCCTGAAAGGGTGGTGGAGGCAGACTCGATTCTATCTCTCAAAAGGGAGCTGGATAAGTATCTGAAACAAAAAATATTGCAGGGCTACGGGGAAAGGGCGGGGGAGTGGGACTAGCTGAGAGTTGGCACGGGCTCGACGGGCCGAATGGCCGCCTTCCGTGCTGTAACCAATCTATGATTCTAATCTGTCTCGGACGGGATCGGATTGGACGTGCCTGATATTCGGTTCCACTGCAGTCAAGGTGTTTTAGAGCGCACAAGACAACCAACCAGACTAGATTTAGAAACGGATAACAAGCCCGAATGAGTTAACCATCTGACAGTGAGGGAACATCTATCAAACGGTGCCCACCACACGAGAGAGTTGGACATGAAGCCCGAGAAGGAGACAGATCGCACGCAGAGCAAGGTCTCAAACTTAAGTACGGCTGACTTAAGTCCACATCACGGAAGACCTCTCCTGGTCCCTCAACACCTCCTCTCTGGTGAAGAAGGCCCAGCAGCGCCTATATTTCCTAAGGAGGCTGAAGGGATGTAACCTGTCACCCCTGATCCTCTCTAACTTTTACCGCTGCACTATAGAGAGCATCCTGACGAACTGTATCACAGTATGGTATGGCAGCTGTAGCTACTATGACCGGAAAGCCCTGCAGCGGGTAGTCAAAACTGCCCAACGCATTACCGGCACCCGGCTACCGACCATAGAGCACATATACCAGAAACACTGTTTACGGAGGTCACGGTCCATCACCCAAGACCCTACCCACCCCAGCCACAGTCTGTTCGCCCTCCTGCCATCTGGGAGACGCTACAGATGCATTCGCACCCGTACGACCAGATTTAGGAACAGCTTCTTTCCCAGGGCTGTCATCCTACTGAACTCCACAAATAAACTCGAAAGCCTGCACATCTGCCAATGCACTTTATTAGGGTTATATTTATGTTAATGTATTACAAGCCAAATGTATGTTGAATGTTTAAATGTCTTAATCCAAATGTACACTCTCGGGAGCCGCAAGCCTACATTTCGTTGTACTGCACTTGTGCACTAACAATGACATTAAAAGTTGATTTGATTTGATTTGATTTGATTTGGAAGGAATACGGAGAAATGAGCTAAAGACATTAACCTAGGCTGAGCTTGTTAACCTACAGAAAAGCAGTGGGAGGTATTTGCATTATTTCGTCTAATAGAACATCCTCCCCAAGAGCAGAACTTTCACTTGTGCAGTGCAGCCACCGTGGCCAACCTATGAGGCAAGACGCAGCATCAAAGTAAAGGAAGTGGCTGACACAAATACCAAGAAAAGCGGACTGGGAGGAAATACAGAAAACAGCAAAGGATCACGAAGCAAATATTACGAACTGCGATCAGGAAATACGAAAAAAAGACTTGCAAGTAATATAGAGGCTAATAGTAAAGGTCTTCATAACTATATTGCGAGTAAGAGAGTGGCTGAGGGAGATCATACAATCATGCAACAGTACAGCACAGAAGGAGGCCATTCGGCCCATCGAGTCTGCGCCAGCTCTTTCGAAGAGCAAGCCAGTCAGTCCCACTCTCCCGCTCTTTCCCCACATCCCTGCAAATTTTTCTCCTTCAAGCATTTATCCAATTCCCTTTTGAAGGCTGCTAATGAATCTGTTTCCACCGCCTTATCGGGCAGCTCGTTCCAGATCCCAACCACTCGCTGCGTAAACAAGTTTTTCCTCATGTCGCCTTTGGTTCTTCTGCCAATCCCCTTAAATCTGTGGCCTCGACCCTTCAGTCATTGGAAACAGTTTCTCCTTATTTACTCTATCAGAACCCTTCATCATTTTGAACACCTCTATTAAATCTCCTCTTAGCCTTCTCTGCTCCAAGGAGAACAACCCCAGCTTCTCCAGTCTCTCCACATCACTGAATCCCCTCATCCCCTGGTACCATTCTGGTCAATCTCCCCTTAACCTTCTCTGCTCTAAGGAGAACAACCCCAGCTTCTCCAGTCTCTCCACATCACTGAAGTCCCTCATCCCTGGGACCATTCTGGTCAATCTCCCCTTAACCTTCTCTGCTCTAAGGAGAACAACCCCAGCTTCTCCAGTCTCTCCACATCACTGAAGTCCCTCATCCCTGGTACCATTCTGGTCAATCGCTCCCCTTAACCTTCTCTGCTCTAAGGAGAACAATCCCAGCTTCTCCAGTCTCTCCACATCACTGAAGTCCCTCATCCCCGGTACCATTCTGGTCAATCTCCCCTTAACCTTCTCTGCTCCAAGGAGAACAACCCCAGCTTCTCCAGTCTCTCCACATCACTGAAGTCCCTCATCCCTGGTACCATTCTGGTCAATCTCCCCTTAACCTTCTCTGCTCTAAGGAGAACAATCCCAGCTTCTCCAGTCTCTCCACATCACTGAAGTCCCTCATCCCCTGGTACCATTCTGGTCAATCTCTCCCTTAACCTTCTCTGCTCCAAGGAGAACAATCCCAGCTTCTCCAGTCTCTCCACATCACTGAAGCCCCTCATCCCCGGTACCATTCTAGTAAATCTCCTCTACACCCTCGCCAAGGCCTTGACATCCTTCCTAAAGTGCGGTGCCCAGAATTGGACACAATACTCCAGCGGGGGCTGAACTAGTGTTTTATAAAGGTTCAGCATAACTTCCTGGCTTTTGTTCTCTCTGCCTCTATTTATAAAGCCCAGGATCCTAACTGCTTTGTTAACCTGCCCTGCCACCTTCAAAGATTTGTACACAAACACACCCCCCCCGGGGTCTCTCTCTTCCTGCACCCCCTCAATTTCAAAAGACCGATGCAAACTATTCATTTACCAGCTCAACCACTCCCTGTGGTAGCGAGTGCCACATTCTCACCACCCTCTGTGTAAAGAAGTTTTTCCTGAATTCCCTATTGGATTTATTAGTGACTATCTTATATTGACGGCCCCTAGTTCTGGTCTCGCACACTAGTGGAAACATCTTCTCTAAGTCTACCCTAACAAACCCTTCCATAATCTTGAAGACCTCTATAGGTCACCCCTCACTCTTCTCTCTTCTAGAGATGAGTCCCCAGCTGTTCAACATTTCCTGACAGCGTTACAGGTGCTATATAAATACAAGTATATAAATACAAATACAGCACGGTGGCATAGTGGTTAGCACTGTTGCCTCACAGCGCCATGGACCCGGGTTCAAATTCGGGTGACTGTCTGTGTGGAGTTTGCACATTCTCCCCGTGTTTGCGTGGGTTTCCTCCGGGTGCTCTGGTTTCCTCCCACAGTCCAAAGATGTGCGGGTTAGGTTGATTGGCCATGATAAAAATTGGCCCTTAGTGTTAGGGGGGATTAAATACGTGGGGTTACGGGGATAGGGCTTGGGTGCGATGGCTGTCGGTATAGGGACCAGGTGCTAGGGTTTGGATGATCAGCCATGATCTCGTTGAATGGCGGAGCAGGCTCGAAGGGCCGAATGGCCTACTCCGTTTCTATGTAAGTTGTTGTTGTTGATAGGTATAACTTCTCAAGTTCTGGCATTATCCTTGTAAATCTTTTTTTCACCTTCTCCAGTGCCTTTTTATAATATGAAGACCAGAACTGTGCACAGTCCTCTATCTATACAAGTTTAAGAACATAAGAAATAGAAGCAGGAGTCGGCCATTCGGCCCCTCGAGCCTGCTCCGCCATTCAATGAGATCATGGCTGATCTTCTACCTCATCTCCACTATCCTGCACTATCTCCATATCCCTTAATATTCAAAAATCTATCGATCTGTCTTGAATATACTCAACGACTGAGCCTCCACAGCCCTCTGGGGTAGAGAATTCCAAAGATTCACCGCCCTCTGAGTGAAGAAATTTCTCCTCATCTCAGTCCTAAATGGCCGACCCCTTTATCCTGAGACTGTGACCCCTGGTTCTAGACTCCCCAGCCAGGGGAAACATCCTCCCTGCATCTACCCCTGTCAAGCCCTGTAAGAATTTTGTATGTTTCAATGAGATCACCTCTCATTCTTCTAAATTCTAGAGAATATAGGCCTAGTCTACTCAATCTCTCCTCACAGGACAATCCCCCCATCCCAGGAACCAGTCTGGTGAACCTTCGTTGCACTCCCTCTATAGCAAGTATATCCTTCCTTCGGTAAGGAGACCAAAACTGTCCACAATACTCCAGGTGTGGTCTCACCAGGGCCCTATATAATTGGAGTAAGACATCTTTACTCTTATACTCAAATCCTCTTGTAATAAAGGCCAACATACCATTTGCTTTCCTAATTGCTTGCTGTACCTGCATGTTAACTTTCAGTGATTCGTGTACAAGGACACCCAGGTCCCTCTCAACACCAACATTTCCCAATCTCTCACCATTTAAAAAATACTCTGCTTTTCTGTTTTTCCTACCAAAGTGGTAACTTCACATTTCTCCACATTATATTCCATTTGCCATGTTCTTGCCCACTCACTTCCCCTTGAAGCCTCCTTGCAGCCTCCTCGCAACTTACATTCATGTGGTAATGCTTGATTTATTGCTGTACTGTTAGCACGATTCACAGGAAGCACAAGATGTACAGCAAGCTGTGCCATGACTCGGATTCGGAACCGAGGTGGCCACGACCACAGCGCTGAGTATTATCCACTATTGGATCATGGCGCCACACATGAGCTGCTGCATAAGATGAGGGTTAATTAATGACAGACACAGGTGAAGCTGTAATAGGCCTCAAGATAGCGGCAGATTAATTAAACGAGTACTTTCACAGTCGCGGACGGGGACTTGGGGTGGAAATTGTTTGGGTGGTAGGAGACAGTGGGGCTAAAGGGAATGTTCTCGATTGGCAGGATGTGACAAGTGGCGTTCTCCGGGGATCTGTTCTGGGGCCTCGGCTTTTCACTATATTTGTTAATGACTTGGATGAAGGAATAGGGAGCCGCATGTTCAAGTCAGCATGGTTTTATGAAGGGGAAGTCATGTTTGACAAATTTGCTCGAATTCTTTGAGGACGTAACATACAGGGTGGATAAAGGGGAACCAGTGGATGTAGTGTATCTGGACTTCCAAAAGGCATTTGACAAGGTTCCACACAAAAGATTACTGATCAAGATAAGAAATCACGGGATTGGGGGTAATATACTGGCATGGGTGGAAGATTGGCTATCTAACAGAAAACAAAGAGTTGGGATAAATGGTTCATTCTCGGGCTGGCAATCAGTAATTAGTGGTGTTCCGCAGGGGTCAGTGCTGGGACCCCAACTCTTTACAATCTATATTAACGATTTGGAGGAAGGGACCGAGTGCAACATATCCAAGTTTGCCGATGATACAAAGATGGGAGGGAAAGCAGTGAGTGAGGAGGACATAAAAAACCTGCAAAAGGACATAGACAGGCTAAGTGAGTGGGCAGAGATTTGGCAGATGGAATATAGTGTTGGAAAGTGTGAGGTTATGCACTTTGGCAGAAAAAATCAAAGAGCAAGTTATTATCTAAATGGAGAGAAACTGCAAAGTGCTACAGTACAAAGGGATCTGGGGGTCCTGGTGCATGAAACACAAAAAGTTAGTATGCAGGTGCAGCAGGTGATCAGGAAGGCCAATGGAATCTTGGCTTTTATTGCAAGGGGGATGGAGAATAAAAACAGGGAAGTCTTGCTGCAGTTATACAGGGTATTGGTGAGGCCACACCTGGAATACTGCATGCAGTTTTGGTTTCCATATTTAAGAAAAGATATGTGATGAAATATTCCATTCATCACTCATCAGTATTTCTCTGCCTGTGACTGTGGTTGGTTTCAGTTTCATTTCCATTGTATTGTACTGTGTGTAGGGCTCCGCCCATACCTGGCTCCTATGTAAGCTGGCCCAGCCTGCAGCACATCCAGTACGGCAGACCTCTGGATGGAAGATACATTTTCCTCTGTGTGTTACCTTCTAAGTCAATAAAAGCCTTGTTTTGTTTCGCTAACATCGAGTCTCGGATTTATTGAGGCACATCAAGATATACTTGCTCTCGAGGCAGTTCAGAGAAGGTTCACTCGGTTGATTCCGGAGATGAGGGGGTTGACGTATGAGGAAAGGTTGAGTAGGTTGGGACTCTACTCATTGGAGTTCAGAAGAATGAGAGGCGATCTTATCGAAACATATAAGATTGTGAGGGGGCTTGATCGGGTGGATGCGGGGAGGATGTTTCCACTGATGGGTGAGACTAGAACTAGGGGGCATAATCTAAGAATAAGGGGCTGCGCTTTCAAAACTGAGATGAGGAGAAACTTCTTCACTCAGAGGGTAGTAAATCTATGGAATTTGCTGCCCCAGAGAGCTGCGGAAGCTGCAACATTAAATAAATTTAAAATGGAGATAGACAGTTTCCTAGCAGATAAGGGAATTAGGGGTTACGGGGAGAGGGCAGGGAAGTGGACGTGAGTCTAGATTCAGATCAGCCATGATCCTATTGAATGGCGGAGCAGGCCCGAGGGGCCGTATGGCCTACTCCTGCTCCTACTTCTTATGTTCTTATGACACTAAGTTAGGAGGCTCAGTAAGTACCGTAGACGGGAGCAGAAAGTTGACGATGGGACATAGAAACATCGAAGATAGGAGCAGGAGTAGGCCATTCGGCCTCTCGAGCCTGCTCCGCCATTCAATGAGATCATGGCTGATCATCCAATTTCAGTACCCTGTCCCTGCCTTCTCCCCATATCCCTTGATCCCTTTAGCCTTGAGAAATATATCCAACTCCTTCTTGAATATATTTAATGTATTTGCCTCTACTGCCTTCTGTGGTAGAGAATTCCACAGGTTCACCACTCTCTGGGTGAAGAAATTCCTCCTCATCTCTGTCCTAAATGGCCTACCCCTTATCCTTAGACTGTGACCCCTGGTTCTGGACTCCCCCGACCATCGGGAACATCCTTCCTGCATCTAGTCTGTCCAGTCCTGTCAGAATTTTATAAGTTTCAATGAGATCCCCTCTCAATCTTCTAAACTCCAGCGAGTACAAGCCCAATCGACCCAATCTCTCCTCATAAGTCATTCCTGCCATCCCAGGTATCAGCCTGGTGAATCTTCGCTGAACTCCTTCCATGGCAAGAACATCCTTCCTCAGATAAGGCGACCGAAATTGATAGATTCAGTGAGTGGGCCAAACTGTGGCAGATGGAGTTTAATGTGGGGAAGTGCGAGGTCACCCACTGTGGACCCAAGAAAGATCGATCAGAGTATTACCTAAATGGTGAGAAGCTGGGAACTGTGGAGGAGCCAAGGGATTGGGTGCAGTGCAGATTCACCAGAACGATACCCGGGGGCTAAAAGGGTTAAATTACGAGGACAGGTTGCCCAGACTGGGCTTGTGTTCCCTCGAGTTTAGAAGATTAAGGGGTGATCTCATCGAGGTGTTTAAGATGATTTAAGTATGCGATCGGGCCCCTCTGGTGGGGGGAGTCCAGAACAAGGGGGGGCAGAACCTTAAAATCAGAGCCAGGCCGTTCAGGGGTGATGTCAGGAAGCACTTCTTCACACATAGGGTTAGTGGAAATCGGGAACTCTCTCCCCCGAAAGGCTGTGGATTCTGGGGGTCAACTGGGGCTTTCAAAACCGAGATTGATATTTTTTGGGGTAAGGGTATGGAGAGATATGGAGCGAGAAAATGGGTAAATGGAGTTCAGGTACAGATCAGCCACGATCTGATTGAATGGCGGAACAGATTCGAGGGGCTGAATGGCCTCCTCCTGTTGCGATGTTCCTAGCTCTCCCATGTACCCCTCTCCATCTCAACCTCTCTCTCTCTCTCCATCTCAACCTCTCTCTCTCTCTCAATCCCAACCTCTCTCTCTCTCTCTCAATCCCAACCTCTCTCTCTCTCTCTCAATCCCAACCACTCCCCTATCTCTTGAAACATAGAAAAATAGGAGCAGGAGTCGGCCATTCGGCCCTTCGAGCCTGCTCCGCCACTCAATACGACCATGGCTGACCCTCTATCTCAATACCATATTCCCGCTCTCTCCCCATACACATCAATGCCTTTTGCATCCCAACCTCTCTCTCTCTCTCAATCCCAACCTCTCTCTCTCTCTCTATCCCAACCTCTCTCTCTCTCTCTCTATCCCAACCTCTCTCTCTCTCTCTCTATCCCAACCTCTCTCTCTCTCTATCCAACCTCTCTCTCTCTCTCAATCCCAACCTCTCTCTCTCTCTCTATCCCAACCTCTCTCTCTCTCTCTATCCCAACCTCTCTCTCTCTCTCTATCCCAACCTCTCTCTCTCTCTCTATCCCAACCTCTCTCTCTCTCTCTATCCCAACCTCTCTCTCTCTCTCTATCCCAACCTCTCTCTCTCTCTCGATCCCAACCTCTCTCTCTCTCTCTATCCCAACCTCTCTCTCTCTCTCTATCCCAACCTCTCTCTCTCTCTCTATCCCAACCTCTCTCTCTCTCTCTCTATCCCAACCTCTCTCTCTCTCTATCCCAGCCTCTCTCTCTCTCTCTCTATCCCAACCTCTCTCTCTCTCTCTCTATCCCAACCTCTCTCTCTCTCTCTATCCCAACCTCTCTCTCTCTCTCTATCCCAACCTCTCCCTCTCTCTCTATCCCAACCTCTCTCTCTCTCTCTATCCCAACCTCTCTCTCTTTCTCTCTATCCCAACCTCTCTCTCTCTCTCAATCCCAACCTCTCTCTCTCTCTCTATCCCAACCTCTCTCTCTCTCTCTCTATCCCAACCTCTCTCTCTCTCTCAATCCCAACCTCTCTCTCTCTCTCTATCCCAACCTCTCTCTCTCTCTCTCTATCCCAACCTCTCTCTCTCTCTCTATCCCAACCTCTCTCTCTCTCTCAATCCCAAACTCTCTCTCTCTCTCTATCCCAACCTCTCTCTCTCTCTATCCCAACCTCTCTCTCTCTCTCTATCCCAACCTCTCTCTCTCTCTCTATCCCAACCTCTCTCTCTCTCTCTATCCCAACCTCTCTCTCTCTCTCTATCCCAACCTCTCTCTCTCTCTCTATCCCAACCTCTCTCTCTCTCTCTATCCCAACCTCTCTCTCTCTCTCTATCCCAACCTCTCTCTCTCTCTCGATCCCAACCTCTCTCTCTCTCTCTATCCCAACCTCTCTCTCTCTCTCTATCCCAACCTCTCTCTCTCTCTCTATCCCAACCTCTCTCTCTCTCTATCCCAACCTCTCTCTCTCTCTCAATCCCAACCTCTCTCTCTCTCTCTCTCTCTCTATCCCAACCTCTCTCTCTCTCTCTATCCCAACCTCTCTCTCTCTCTCAATCCCAACCTCTCTCTCTCTCTCTATCCCAACCTCTCTCTCTCTCTTTATCCCAACCTCTCTCTCTCTCAAATTCAAATTCAAATTTCAAATTCAAATTCAAATGCTTTATTGGCATGAAAGTTTACAGAGAACCATATTGCCAAAGCTTACATAGCAAAAAGGTACATTTTCAACATTTTGTAGGTGTCAATCGATTTGACATTTGTTGGGTACATACAATATTACTTTTAAACAATATTAATTTTAAACAGTCTTTGTACTTCATTTGGTACATTCAATATTAATTTTAAACAGTCTTAATTTTAAACAGTCCTCAGGTTGTGACATGTTGTTACATATTTGGCCCCAAGGTATGGTCTGTCTCCTTCTCCCAGGACTAATCTCAATTTTGACAGGTCATCCAATTCCTTGAAATCTGGGGTTGTTTGGCTTAGCTTGTTGAATAATATGTTTCTTGATGTGTTGAATTTTTCGCATTTTAGGAGGAAATGCATTTCTGTTTCAACCTCGCCGGCCAGACATTGATCGCATATTCTATTCTCTCTAGGCTGCCAGGATTTCTTGTATCTGCCTTTTTCAATTTCCAGTTGGTGGTCGCTTAGTCTGTACCTGGTGAGGGTCTGTCTCTGTTTTGTGTCTCTGATGGTCGTGAGGTAGTCTGCCAGTTTATATTCTCTTTTTAGGGCCCGGTAACATTCTAATCTGCTTTGGCTTTCGGTTATTTTGTTCCAATGTTCCAGGTAGGTTTATTTGCATTGTTTAATGATTTGGTTCACTCGGATTGGTGTTTGGACGGCTGTGTTGGTCTGGGGCTGGTCAGGGTCTGGCTGAGTACTTAGTTTCAGTAGCAGCTGACTCAGGGGACTCTTTTCTGGGTTTAGCTCTTGGGTCTGAAATGCTTTGAAATGAAGGGTGTCTGGGGAGCTAGATTTGAGGTGATTTAGGAAGTTTAGTGCTCGTTTTTGGATGTTTATTATCAGTGGGTATCTGCCTAGTTCGGCTCTGCATGCATTTGTTGGCGTTTTTCTTTGGATGCGAAGGATGCTTCGGCAGAATTCTGCATGTAGGGCTTCTATTGTGTGTTTTTCCCATTTGGTGTAGCTTTGGTGATTTAGCGGGCCCCATACTTCACTACCGTACAGTGCAATGGGCAGGATTATGCTGTCAAATATTTTGAGCCAGATTTTGATTGGGATTTGGATGTTGTAGAATTTTCTTTTTATTGCATATAGGGCTCTTCGAGCTTTTTCTTTTAGTGCATTCACTGCTATGTTGAAGCTCCCTGATGCTGTAATAGTTAGACCAAGGTAGGTGTAGCTCATAGTGTGTCCTATAGTGGTATCACTGAGGGTAAACTGGTATTTGTTTTCCTGACATCTGGGCCTTTTTTGAAAAATCATGATGTTGTTTTTTTTTAGATTTACTGTTAGAGCCCAATTTTGGCAGTATTTGTCGAGTAGGTCTAGTTGTTGCTGTAATCCCTGTTCTGTGGGAGACAGCAGGACCAGGTCGTCCGCATAGAACAGGGATTTCACTTCTCCATCCAGGAGACGGAGACCTGGTGACTCGCTTTGCTCCAGCATGTCTGCTAATTCATTTATGTATATGTTGAACAGGGTCGGGCTCAAATTGCAGCCCTGCCGGACGCCTCTTCTCTGGGTGAAGAAATCGGTGCGTTTGTCTCCAATTTTGACCCCGCATTTGTTTTTCAGATACATTGATTTAATAAGGTCATAGACTTTGCCCCCTATTCCACACTGAAGAAGTTTATAATAGAGCCCTTCGTGCCATATAGAGTCAAAGGCTTTCTTGAAGTCGATGAAACAGGCGAATATTTTCCCATTTTTTGTTTGGTGTATATGTTTTTCAATGAGGGTGTGAAGGGTATAGATATGGTCGGCGGTGCGGTGTTTTGGAAGAAAGCCTATTTGGTTTTTTCTGAGGATATTATGTTTGTTAAGAAAATCAAGTAATCTACTATTTAGAATACTGCAGAATAACTTCCCTAGACAACTGTTGACACAGATGCCGCGGTAGTTATTTGGGTCTGATTTGTTTCCACTTTTATATATGGGGGAGATTAGTCCTTGGCACCAGATATCGGGAAAACAGCCTGAACGTAATATGATGTTGAATAATTTGAGTACCGCACCCTGCATCTCCATATTGCTGAACTTGAGCATTTCATTTTTGATGTTGTCTGGGCCACAGGCTTTCTTTAGGTGGAGAGATTTTGTTTTTGTGGCCAGTTCTTTCCATGTGATTGGGGAGTCTAGAGGGTTTTGGTTGTCTTTAATTGTTGCTTCTAATGTGTGGAGTTTTTCTGTGACCTGATGTTGACCTGGGTTTGTTTCGTTTATTGGGATGTCTTTGTAGAGGTTTTCAAAATGTGTTCTCCAGATGTCGCCATCTTGGATTGGTAATGCTTGCAATTGTGTTGTACTCAGGTTATTCCACATTTCCCAGAATTGTTTTGGATTGGTGGAGTTTTCAATTTCTTCGAGTATTTTGTGGGTATAGTTTTGTGTTTTGTTCCTAATGGTGTGTTTATATCTTTTGAGGGTTTCATTGTATCTAGTACGTAGGTCCGGATTGTTTGGATGGCGATGCTTTTGGTTTGATATTTTTCTCAGGTCTTTTCTGGCATTTTTGCATTCGTGGTCAAACCATTTCTTATTTTTATTTTGTCTTTTGTGACGCTTCCTCTTCTGTTTCACAAGGTCGGCTTTTACAGCTGCCTCATGGAAGATCATATTTATGTCCTCTATGGCCATGTTTACACCATCTCTGGTGATCTCGTATGGGTTTTCTTTAAATTTTGATATTTTACTTGTGAGATCAGGTGACTTTAGTGCTGTGATGAATTTTTCTCCACTGTCTGGGGCCCATCTGTATGTCTGGTTTATTTTATGGAGCTTACTGGGTTCCTTTTTTGTGTCTGTATTTTGGGCAGATAGTTTAAGGTACATATTTATTTGGTTATGGTCTGAGAGGGGGGATTGCTGCCTGACAGTGAATGAGTTGATATCGCAGGGGTCCAGGTCAGTGATTGTATAGTCCACCACACTAGACCCAAGAGTTGAGGAGTATGTGAGTCTCCCTAGGGAGTCCCCTCTGAACCTACCGTTAACTATGTACAGGCCTAAGGCTCGGCAGAGTTGCACTACCTCCCTACCGCTTTTATTTATTTCACGATCAAGGTTGTTCCGATTTGCGATGGCTGGTGTGACATCTAAAGGGGTCTGGCCAAACACATGGTTGTTTCCCTGTGGGTCTATGAAGTCAGGTTCACAACCGGTCCTTGCATTTAGGTCCCCACATATTATCACCTTTCCTTGGGCCTGGAAATGGCTGATTTCCATGTGGAGAGTATCAAATAACTCCTCTTCGAAATATGGCGATTCTATTGGAGGTATGTAGATCGCACATAAGTAAACATCTTTTTTTGATATTCCTATATTTTTATCTAGTTTTAGCCATACGTGTGATTTTCCCTGTTTTACCGGTGAGATGTGTTTGTCCAGTTCTCCCTTATACCACACCAATATTCCCCCGGAGGTTCTGCCCTTGCGTGTTTTAGTGTTCTTTACTGAGGGCACAATGATTTCATGGTACATTGGAGGACAGTGGGTCGGCACGTCCTTTTGGCACCATGTTTCTGTTAACACAATTATATCAATGTCTTTTATAGCTTTTAGGAATTCAGGGTCTGTACTCTTCATCCCAAAAGTTGAGGAGCGGAGGCCCTGGATATTCCAGCAGCTTATGTGGAAAGAACGCATTTATATAGTTAAAAAAAAAACGAAATAAAATGGACCTATTTTGTGGGATGAGTGTGGAAACACTAATTTCTATAATGCTAAATGATGATTTAGTATAAATTTCATGAGGCATGCACATATAGCTATCTAATAATAGTAATAATACTGATAAGATAACAATAATGATAATGATAAATAACAATATTAATATTTTAGTGCATTCCTCTCCGGCTTTCTATCAGGCTGTTCATCATCGTCATGATCTTTCTCAGTTCTTGGTCTACAGTCTGTGGTCTAGAGGGGGGTCTTGGGTCAGGTATAAAAGCACGGTTCTGTTGTTGGTTTTGTATAGGGGGGTGGGGTGCATTGGTGGTCCTGTTTGGGTTAGGGCTCCCAATGGTAGGGGGGGTGGGACGGCTGCGTCTTCTGGCAGTGTTTATGAGGTTTTTTGCGAAGACCCACATCCGCTGTTTGAGTAGATGTATTTCGTCATAGAGGTCCCTTGTGTTGATGTTTGGATGATGGGCCAGGTAGACGTTGGGGAGGACAGAACATCTCTTGTCGATTTCCCTGTTGGCGTTGTGGATTATATGGGCTCTCTCTCTCTCTCTATCCCAACCTCTCTCTCTCTCTCTCTCTCTCTATCCCAACCTCTCTCTCTCTCTATCCCAACCTCTCTCTCTCTCTCTATCCCAACCTCTCTCTCTCTCTCTATCCCAACCTCTCTCTCTCTCTCTCTCTCTCTCTATCCCAACCTCTCTCTCTCTCTATCCCAACCTCTCTCTCTCTCTCTATCCCAACCTCTCTCTCTCTCTCTATCCCAACCTCTCTCCAATTCCAATTCCAATTCCAATTCAAATGCTTTATTGGCATGAAAGTTTACAGAGAACCATATTGCCAAAGCTTACATAGCAAAAAGGTACAGTTTTCCAACATTCTGTAGGTGTCAATCGATTTGACATTTGTTGGGTACATACAATATTACTTTTAAACAATATTAATTTTAAACAGTCTTTGTACTTCATTTGGTACGTTCAATATTAATTTTAAACAGTCTTAATTTTAAACAGTCCTCAGGTTGTGACATGTTGTTACATATTTGGCCCCAAGGTATGGTCTGTCTCCTTCTCCTAGGACTAATCTCAATTTTGACAGGTCATCCAATTCCTTGAAATCTGGGGTTGTTTGGCTTAGCTTGTTGAATAATATGTTTCTTGATGTGTTGAATTTTTCGCATTTTAGGAGGAAATGCATCTCTGTTTCAACCTCGCCGGCCAGACATTGATCGCATATTCTATTCTCTCTAGGCTGCCAGGATTTCTTGTATCTGCCTTTTTCAATTTCCAGTTGGTGGTCGCTTAGTCTGTACCTGGTGAGGGTCTGTCTCTGTTTTGTGTCTCTGATGGTCGTGAGGTAGTCTGCCAGTTTATATTCTCTTTTTAGGGCCCGGTAACATTCTAATCTGCTTTGGCTTTCGGTTATTTTGTTCCAATGTTCCAGGTAGGTTTCTTTGCATTTTTTAATGATTTGGTTCACTCGGATTGGTGTTTGGACGGCTGTGTTGGTCTGGGGCTGGTCAGGGTCCGGCTGAGTACTTAGTTTCAGTAGCAGCTGACTCAGGGGACTCTTTTCTGGGTTTAGCTCTTGGGTCTGAAAGGCTTTGAAATGAAGGGTGTCTGGGGAGCTAGATTTGAGGTGATTTAGGAAGTTTAGTGCTCGTTTTTGGATGTTTATTATCAGTGGGTATCTGCCTAGTTCGGCTCTGCATGCATTTGTTGGCGTTTTTCTTTGGTTGCGAAGGATGCTTCGGCAGAATTCTGCATGTAGGGCTTCTATTGTGTGTTTTTCCCATTTAGTGTAGCTTTGGTGATTTAGCGGGCCCCATACTTCACTACCGTACAGTGCAATGGGCAGGATTATGCTGTCAAATATTTTGAGCCAGATTTTGATTGGGATTTGGATGTTGTAGAATTTTCTTTTTATTGCATATAGGGCTCTATATGCAATAAAATCCCAACCTCTCTCTCTCTCTCTATCCCAACCTCTCTCTCTCTCTCTCTCTCTCTCTCTATCCCGACCTCTCTCTCTCTCTCTATCCCAGCCTCTCTCTCTCTCTCAATCCCAACCTCTCTCTCTCTCTCTCAATCCCAACCTCTCTCTCTCTCTCTATCCCAACCTCTCTCTCTCTCTCTCTCTCTCTCTCCCGACCTCTCTCTCTCTCTCTATCCCAGCCTCTCTCTCTCTCTCAATCCCAACCTCTCTCTCTCTCTCTCAATCCCAACCTCTCTCTCTCTCTCTATCCCAACCTCTCTCTCTCTCTCTCTCTATCCCGACCTCTCTCTCTCTCTCTATCCCAACCTCTCTCTCTCTCTCAATCACAACCTCTCTCTCTCTCTCTCAATCCCAACCTCTCTCTCTCTCTCTATCCCAACCTCTCTCTCTCTCTCTATCCCAACCTCTCTCTCTCTCTCTATCCCAACCTCTCTCTCTCTCTCTATCCCAACCTCTCTCTCTCTCTCTCTATCACAACCTCTCTCTCTCTCTCAATCCCAACCTCTCTCTCTCTCTCTATCCCAACCTCTCTCTCTCTCTATCCCAACCTCTCTCTCTCTCTCTCTATCCCAACCTCTCTCTCTCTCTCTATCCCAACCTCTCTCTCTCTCTCTCTCTCTCTCTATCCCGACCTCTCTCTCTCTCTCTATCCCAGCCTCTCTCTCTCTCTATCCCAACCTCTCTCTCTCTCTCTCTATCCCAACCTCTCTCTCTCTCTATCCCAACCTCTCTCTCTCTCTCTCTATCCCAACCTCTCTCTCTCTCTCTATCCCAACCTCTCTCTCTCTCTCTCTATCCCAACCTCTCTCTCTCTATCCCAACCTCTCTCTCTCTCTCTATCCCAACCTCTCTCTCTCTCTCTCTATCCCAACCTCTCTCTCTCTCTATCCCAACCTCTCTCTCTCTCTCTATCCCAACCTCTCTCTCTCTCTCTATCCCAACCTCTCTCTCTCTCTCTATCCCAACCTCTCTCTCTCTCTCTATCCCTACGTCTCTCTCTCTCTCTCTATCCCAACCTCTCTCTCTCTCTCTCTCAATCCCAACGTCTCTCTCTCTCTCTCTATCCCAACCTCTCTCTCTCTCTCTATCCCAACCTCTCTCTCTCTCTCTATCCCAACCTCTCTCTCTCTCTCTATCCCAACCTCTCTCTCTCTCTCTATCCCAACCTCTCTCTCTCTCTCTCTATCCCAACCTCTCTCTCTCTCTCTATCCCAACCTCTGTCTCTCTCTCTATCCCAACCTCTCTCTCTCTCTCTATCCCAACCTCTCTCTCTCTCTCTCTATCCCAACCTCTCTCTCTCTCTCTATCCCAACCTCTCTCTCTCTCTCTATCCCAACCTCTCTCTCTCTCTCAATCCCAACCTCTCCAATTCCAATTCCAATTCAAATGCTTTATTGGCATGAAAGTTTACAGAGAACCATATTGCCAAAGCTTACATAGCAAAAAGGTACAGTTTTCCAACATTCTGTAGGTGTCAATCGATTTGACATTTGTTGGGTACATACAATATTACTTTTAAACAATATTAATTTTAAACAGTCTTTGTACTTCATTTGGTACGTTCAATATTAATTTTAAACAGTCTTAATTTTAAACAGTCCTCAGGTTGTGACATGTTGTTACATATTTGGCCCCAAGGTATGGCCTGTCTCCTTCTCCTAGGACTAATCTCAATTTTGACAGGTCATCCAATTCCTTGAAATCTGGGGTTGTTTGGCTTAGCTTGTTGAATAATATGTTTCTTGATGTGTTGAATTTTTCGCATTTTAGGAGGAAATGCATCTCTGTTTCAACCTCGCCGGCCAGACATTGATCGCATATTCTATTCTCTCTAGGCTGCCAGGATTTCTTGTATCTGCCTTTTTCAATTTCCAGTTGGTGGTCGCTTAGTCTGTACCTGGTGAGGGTCTGTCTCTGTTTTGTGTCTCTGATGGTCGTGAGGTAGTCTGCCAGTTTATATTCTCTTTTTAGGGCCCGGTAACATTCTAATCTGCTTTGGCTTTCGGTTATTTTGTTCCAATGTTCCAGGTAGGTTTCTTTGCATTTTTTAATGATTTGGTTCACTCGGATTGGTGTTTGGACGGCTGTGTTGGTCTGGGGCTGGTCAGGGTCCGGCTGAGTACTTAGTTTCAGTAGCAGCTGACTCAGGGGACTCTTTTCTGGGTTTAGCTCTTGGGTCTGAAAGGCTTTGAAATGAAGGGTGTCTGGGGAGCTAGATTTGAGGTGATTTAGGAAGTTTAGTGCTCGTTTTTGGATGTTTATTATCAGTGGGTATCTGCCTAGTTCGGCTCTGCATGCATTTGTTGGCGTTTTTCTTTGGTTGCGAGGGATGCTTCGGCAGAATTCTGCATGTAGGGCTTCTATTGTGTGTTTTTCCCATTTAGTGTAGCTTTGGTGATTTAGCGGGCCCCATACTTCACTACCGTACAGTGCAATGGGCAGGATTATGCTGTCAAATATTTTGAGCCAGATTTTGATTGGGATTTGGATGTTGTAGAATTTTCTTTTTATTGCATATAGGGCTCTATATGCAATAAAATCCCAACCTCTCTCTCTCTCTCTATCCCAACCTCTCTCTCTCTCTCTCTCTCTCTCTATCCCGACCTCTCTCTCTCTCTCTATCCCAGCCTCTCTCTCTCTCAATCCCAACCTCTCTCTCTCTCTCTCAATCCCAACCTCTCTCTCTCTCTCTATCCCAACCTCTCTCTCTCTCTCTCTCTCTCTCTCCCGACCTCTCTCTCTCTCTCTATCCCAGCCTCTCTCTCTCTCTCAATCCCAACCTCTCTCTCTCTCTCTCAATCCCAACCTCTCTCTCTCTCTCTATCCCAACCTCTCTCTCTCTCTCTCTATCCCGACCTCTCTCTCTCTCTCTATCCCAACCTCTCTCTCTCTCTCAATCACAACCTCTCTCTCTCTCTCTCAATCCCAACCTCTCTCTCTCTCTCTATCCCAACCTCTCTCTCTCTCTCTATCCCAACCTCTCTCTCTCTCTATCCCAACCTCTCTCTCTCTCTCTATCCCAACCTCTCTCTCTCTCTCTCTATCCCAACCTCTCTCTCTCTCTCAATCCCAACCTCTCTCTCTCTCTCTATCCCAACCTCTCTCTCTCTCTCTATCCCAACCTCTCTCTCTCTCTCTCTATCCCAACCTCTCTCTCTCTCTCTATCCCAACCTCTCTCTCTCTCTCTCTCTCTCTCTATCCCGACCTCTCTCTCTCTCTCTATCCCAGCCTCTCTCTCTCTCTATCCCAACCTCTCTCTCTCTCTCTATCCCAACCTCTCTCTCTCTCTCTATCCCAACCTCTCTCTCTCTCTCTCTATCCCAACCTCTCTCTCTCTCTCTATCCCAACCTCTCTCTCTCTCTCTATCCCAACCTCTCTCTCTCTATCCCAACCTCTCTCTCTCTCTCTATCCCAACCTCTCTCTCTCTCTCTCTATCCCAACCTCTCTCTCTCTCTATCCCAACCTCTCTCTCTCTCTCTATCCCAACCTCTCTCTCTCTCTCTATCCCAACCTCTCTCTCTCTCTCTATCCCAACCTCTCTCTCTCTCTCTATCCCAACCTCTCTCTCTCTCTCTATCCCAACCTCTCTCTCTCTCTCTCTATCCCAACCTCTCTCTCTCTCTCTCTCAATCCCAACGTCTCTCTCTCTCTCTCTATCCCAACCTCTCTCTCTCTCTCTATCCCAACCTCTCTCTCTCTCTCTATCCCAACCTCTCTCTCTCTCTCTATCCCAACCTCTCTCTCTCTCTCTATCCCAACCTCTCTCTCTCTCTCTCTATCCCAACCTCTCTCTCTCTCTCTATCCCAACCTCTGTCTCTCTCTCTATCCCAACCTCTCTCTCTCTCTCTATCCCAACCTCTCTCTCTCTCTCTCTATCCCAACCTCTCTCTCTCTCTCTATCCCAACCTCTCTCTCTCTCTCTATCCCAACCTCTCTCTCTCTCAATCCCAACCTCTCCAATTCCAATTCCAATTCAAATGCTTTATTGGCATGAAAGTTTACAGAGAACCATATTGCCAAAGCTTACATAGCAAAAAGGTACAGTTTTCCAACATTCTGTAGGTGTCAATCGATTTGACATTTGTTGGGTACATACAATATTACTTTTAATCAATATTAATTTTAAACAGTCTTTGTACTTCATTTGGTACGTTCAATATTAATTTTAAACAGTCTTAATTTTAAACAGTCCTCAGGTTGTGACATGTTGTTACATATTTGGCCCCAAGGTATGGTCTGTCTCCTTCTCCTAGGACTAATCTCAATTTTGACAGGTCATCCAATTCCTTGAAATCTGGGGTTGTTTGGCTTAGCTTGTTGAATAATATGTTTCTTGATGTGTTGAATTTTTCGCATTTTAGGAGGAAATGCATTTCTGTTTCAACCTCGCCAGCCAGACATTGATCGCATATTCTATTCTCTCTAGGCTGCCAGGATTTCTTGTATCTGCCTTTTTCAATTTCCAGTTGGTGGTCGCTTAGTCTGTACCTGGTGAGGGTCTGTCTCTGTTTTGTGTCTCTGATGGTCGTGAGGTAGTCTGCCAGTTTATATTCTCTTTTTAGGGCCCGGTAACATTCTAATCTGCTTTGGCTTTCGGTTATTTTGTTCCAATGTTCCAGGTAGGTTTCTTTGCATTTTTTAATGATTTGGTTCACTCGGATTGGTGTTTGGACGGCTGTGTTGGTCTGGGGCTGGTCAGGGTCTGGCTGAATACTTAGTTTCAGTAGCAGCTGACTCAGGGGACTCTTTTCTGGGTTTAGCTCTTGGGTCTGAAAGGCTTTGAAATGAAGGGTGTCTGGGGAGCTGGATTTGAGGTGATTTAGGAAGTTTAGTGCTCGTTTTTGGATGTTTATTATCAGTGGGTATCTGCCTAGTTCGGCTCTGCATGCATTTGTTGGCGTTTTTCTTTGGGTGCGAAGGATGCTTCGGCAGAATTCTGCATGTAGGGCTTCTATTGTGTGTTTTTCCCATTTAGTGTAGCTTTGGTGATTTAGCGGGCCCCATACTTCACTACCGTACAGTGCAATGGGCAGGATTATGCTGTCAAATATTTTGAGCCAGATTTTGATTGGGATTTGGATGTTGTAGAATTTTCTTTTTATTGCATATAGGGCTCTTCGGGCTTTTTCTTTTAGTGCATTCACTGCTATGCTGAAGCTCCCTGATGCTGTAATAGTTAGACCAAGGTAGGTGTAGCTCATAGTGTGTCCTATAGTGGTATCACTGAGGGTAAACTGGTATTTGTTTTCCTGACATCTGGGCCTTTTTTGAAAAATCATGATGTTGGTTTTCTTTAGATTTACTGTTAGAGCCCAATTTTGGCAGTATTTGTCGAGTAGGTCTAGTTGTTGCTGTAATCCCTGTTCTGTGGGAGACAGCAGAACCAGGTCGTCCGCATAGAACAGGGATTTCACTTCTCCATCCAGGAGACGGAGACCTGGTGACTCGCTTTGCTCCAGCATGTCTGCTAATTCATTTATGTATATGTTGAACAGGGTCGGGCTCAAATTGCAGCCCTGCCGGACGCCTCTTCTCTGGGTGAAGAAATCGGTGCGTTTGTCTCTCTCTCTCTCAGTCCCAACCTCTCTCTCTCTCTCTCTCTATCCCAACCTCTCTCTCTCTCTCTATCCCAACCTCTCTCTCTCTCTCTATCCCAACCTCTCTCTCTCTCTATCCCAACCTCTCTCTCTCTCTCTCTATCCCAACCTCTCTCTCTCTCTCAATCCCAACCTCACTCTCTCTCTCTATCCCAACCTCTCTCTCTCTCTCAATCCCAACCTCTCTCTCTCTCTATCCCAACCCCTCTCTCTCTCTCCATCCCAACCTCTCTCTCTCTCTCTATCCCAACCTCTCTCTCTCTCTCTATCCCAACCTCTCTCTCTCTCTCTCTATCCCAAACTCTCTCTCTCTCTCTCTATCCCAACCTCTCTCTCTCTCTCTCTCTATCCCAACCTCTCTCTCTCTCTCTCTATCCAACCTCTCTCTCTCTCTCAATCCCAACCTCTCTCCAATTCCAATTCCAATTCAAATGCTTTATTGGCATGAAAGTTTACAGAGAACCATATTGCCAAAGCTTACATAGCAAAAAGGTACAGTTTTCCATCTCTCTCTATCCCAACCTCTCTCTCTCTCTCTATCCCAACCTCTCTCTCTCTCTCTATCCCAACCTCTCTCTCTCTCTCTATCCCAACCTCTCTCTCTCTCTCTCTATCCCAACCTCTCTCTCTCTCTCTCTATCCCAACCTCTCTCTCTCTCTCAATCCCAACCTCTCTCTCTCTCTCTATCCCAACCTCTCTCTCTCTCTCTCTATCCCAACCTCTCTCTCTCTCTCTATCCCAACCTCTCTCTCAATTCAATTCAATTCAATTCAATTCAATTCAATTCAATTCAAATGCTTTATTGGCATGAAAGTTTACAGGGAACCATATTGCCAAAGCTTACATAACAAAAAGTACAGTTTTCCAACATTCTGTAGGTGTCAAACAATTTTGACCTTCGTTGGGTACATACAATATTACTTTAAACAATATTAATTTAAACAGTCGTTGTACATCATTGGGTACATTCAGTATTAATTTTAAACAGTCCTCAGGTTGTGACATGTTGTTACATATTTGGCACCAAGGTATGGTCTGTCTCCTTCTCCCAGGACTAATCTTAATTTTGACAGGTCATCCAATTCCTTGAAATCTGGGGTTATTTGGCTGAGCTTGTCAAATAATATGTTTTTTGATGTGTTGAATTTTTCGCATTTTAGGAGGAAATGCATCTCTGTCTCAACCTCGCCGGCCAGACATTGATCACATATTCTATTCTCTCTAGGCTGCCAGGATTTCTTGTATCTTCCTTTTTCAATTGCTAGTTGGTGGTCGCTTAGTCTGTACCTGGTGAGGGTCGGTCTCTCTCTCTCTATCCCAACCTCTCTCTCTCTCTATCCCAACCTCTCTCTCTCTCTCTCTATCCCAACCTCTCTCTCTCTCTATCCCAACCTCTCTCTCTCTCTCAATCCCAACCTCTCTCTCTCTCTCTATCCCAACCTCTCTCTCTCTCTCAATCCCAACCTCTCTCTCTCCAATTCCAATTCCAATTCCAATTAAAATGCTTTATTGGCATGAAAGTTTACAGAGAACCATATTGCCAAAGCTTACATAGCAAAAAGGTACAGTTTTCCAACATTCTGTAGGTGTCAATCGATTTGACATTTGTTGGGTACATACAATATTACTTTTAAACAATATTAATTTTAAACAGTCTTTGTACTTCATTTGGTACGTTCAGTATTAATTTTAAACAGTCTTAATTTTAAACAGTCCTCAGGTTGTGACATGTTGTTACATATTTGGCCCCAAGGTATGGTCTGTCTCCTTCTCCTAGGACTAATCTCAATTTTGACAGATCATCCAATTCCTTGAAATCTGGGGTTGTTTGGCTTAGCTTGTTGAATAATATGTTTCTTGATGTGTTGAATTTTTCGCATTTTAGGAGGAAATGCATTTCTGTTTCAACCTCGCCAGCCAGACATTGATCGCATATTCTATTCTCTCTAGGCTGCCAGGATTTCTTGTATCTGCCTTTTTCAATTTCCAGTTGGTGGTCGCTTAGTCTGTACCTGGTGAGGGTCTGTCTCTGTTTTGTGTCTCTCTTTCAATCCCAACCTCTCTCTCTCTCTCTATCCCAACCTCTCTCTCTCTCTATCCCAACCTCTCTCTCTCTCTCTATCCCAACCTCTCTCTCTCTCTCTATCCCAACCTCTCTCTCTCTCTCAATCCCAACCTCTCTCTCTCTCTCAATCCCAACCTCTCTCTCTCTCTCTATCCCAACCTCTCTCTCTCTCTCAATCCCAACCTCTCTCTCTCTCTGTCTATCCCAACCTCTCTCTCTCTCTCTATCCCAACCTCTCTCTCTCTCTATCCCAACCTCTCTCTCTCTCTCTATCCCAACCTCTCTCTCTCTCTCTATCCCAACCTCTCTCTCTCTCTCTATCCCAACCTCTCTCTCTCTCTCTCAATCCCAACCTCTCTCTCTCTCTCTATCCCAACCTCTCTCTCTCTCTCTATCCCAACCTCTCTCTCTCTCTCAATCCCAACCTCTCTCTCTCTCTCTATCCCAACCTCTCTCTCTCTCTCTATCCCAACCTCTCTCTCTCTCTCTATCCCAACCTCTCTCTCTCTCTCTATCCCAACCTCTCTCTCTCTCTCTCTATCCCAACCTCTCTCTCTCTCTCTATCCCAACCTCTCTCTCTCTCTCTATCCCAACCTCTCTCTCTCTCTCTCTATCCCAACCTCTCTCTCTCTCTCTATCCCAACCTCTCTCTCTCTCTCTATCCCAACCTCTCTCTCTCTCTCTCTATCCCAACCTCTCTCTCTCTCTCTATCCAACCTCTCTCTCTCTCTCAATCCCAACCTCTCTCTCTCTCTCTATCCCAACCTCTCTCTCTCTCTCTATCCCAACCTCTCTCTCTCTCTCTCTATCCCAACCTCTCTCTCTCTCTCTATCCCAACCTCTCTCTCTCTCTCTCTATCCCAACCTCTCTCTCTCTCTCTCTATCCCAACCTCTCTCTCTCTCTCTATCCCAACCCCTCTCTCTCTCTCTATCCCAACCTCTCTCTCTCTCTCAATCCCAACCTCTCTCTCTCTCTCTCTATCCCAACCTCTCTCTCTCTCTCAATCCCAACCTCTCTCTCTCTCTCTCAATCCCAACCTCTCTCTCTCTCTCAATCCCAACCTCTCTCTCTCTCTCTATCCCAACCTCTCTCTCTCTCTCTATCCCAACCTCTCTCTCTCTCTCTATCCCAACCTCTCTCTCTCTCTCTATCCCAACCTCTCTTTCTCTCTCTATCCCAACCTCTCTCTCTCTCTCTATCCCAACCCCTCTCTCTCTCTCTCTATCCCAACCTCTCTCTCTCTCTCTATCCCAACCTCTCTCTCTCTCTCTATCCCAACCTCTCTCTCTCTCTCTATCCCAACCTCTCTCTCTCTCTCTATCCCAACCTCTCTCTCTCTCTCTATCCCAACCTCTCTCTCTCTCTCTATCCCAACCTCTCTCTCTCTCTCTATCCCAACCTCTCTCTCTCTCTCTCTATCCCAACCTCTCTCTCTCTCTCAATCCCAACCTCTCTCTCTCTCTCAATCCCAACCTCTCTCTCTCTCTCTATCCCAACCTCTCTCTCTCTCTCTATCCCAACCTCTCTCTCTCTCTCTATCCCAACCTCTCTCTCTCTCTCTATCCCAACCTCTCTCTCTCTCTATCCCAACCTCTCTCTCTCTCTCAATCCCAACCTCTCTCTCTCTCTATCCCAAACTCTCTCTCTCTCTCAATCCCAACCTCTCTCTCTCTCTCAATCC
>NW_028225179.1:35599757-35652257 GCF_052327205.1 Somniosus microcephalus | reverse complement strand
CCAGGATGTTACCTGGGATGGAGCGCCTCAGCTATGAAGAGAGGCTGGACAGGCTGGAGTTGTTTTCCTTGGAGCAAAGAAGGCTGAGGGGGGACCTGATTGAGGTGTACAAAATGATGAGGGGCATAGATAGGGTAGATAAAGAGGAACTTTTCCCCTTAGTAGGGGGGTCAATAACAAGGGGGCATAGATTCAGGGTAAGGGGCAGGAGATTTAGAGGGGATTTGAGGAGGAACTTTTTCACCCAGAGGGTGGTTGGAATGTGGAACTCACTGCCTGAAAGGGTGGTAGAGGCAGGAACCCTCACAACATTCAAGAAGCATTTAGATGAGCACTTGAAATGCCATTGCATACAAGGCTATGGACCAAATGCTGGAAAATGGGATTAGACTGGACAGGGATTGATGGGCGGCGCAGACACGATGGGCCGAAGGGCCTCTTTCTGTGCTGTAAAACTCTATGACTCTATAACAAAGGGATCTCGGAATACAAATACACAAATCACTAAAAGTTGCGACACAGGTTAGCAAGGCCATAAAAAAAGCAAACCAAGCACTCGGGTTTATTTCCAGAGGGATAGAATTGAAAAGTAGGGAAGTTATACTAAACCTGTATCGAACCTTGGTTAGACCGCACTTGGAGTACTGCGTACAGTTCTGGTCGCCATATTATAAAAAGGATATAGAGGCACTGGAGAGGGCGCAGAGAAGATTTACAAGGATGATACCAGAAATGCGAGGGTGTACATATCGGGAAAGGATGAACAGGCTGGGTCTCTTTTCTCTTGTAAAGAGAAGGCTGAGGGGTGACCTAATAGAGGTCTTTAAAATGATGAAAGGTTTTGATAGAGTGGATACAGAGAGAATGTTTCCACTTGTGGGGAAGAGCATAACTAGAGGCCATCACTATAAGATAGTCACCAAGAAATCCAATAGGGAATTCAGGAGAAACTTCTTTACCCGTGGCAGCACAGTGGCATAGTGGTTAGCACTGTTGCCTCACAGCGCCAGGGACCCGGGTTCGAATCCGGCCTCGGGTGACTGTCTGTGTGGAGTTTGCACATTCTCCCCGTGTTTGCGTGGGTTTCCTCCGGGTGCTCCGGTTTCCTCCCACAGTCCAAAGATGTGCGGGTTAGGTTGATTGGCTATGATAAAAATTGACCCTTAGTGTTAGGGGGATTAAATACAGGGGGTTACGGGGATAGGGTGGGATATGTGTCGGTGTAGGGGTTACGGGGATCGGGTGGGATATGTGTCGGTGCAGGCTCGATGGGCTGAAATGGCCTCTATCTGCACTGTGGGGTTTCTGTGATTCTGTGATCTCTGTGATTCAAAGAGTGGTGAGAATGTGGAACTCGCTCCCACAGGGAGTGATTGAAGCGAATAGTGTAGGATTCGCAAAATTTTACTTTATATTATAAAGGGTCGAATGGCAGAAGAGGCCATGATTTTAAAGACTATTTTAAAAGAAGCCCAGAAAAAGGGGCATTCAAAATGGCCGCCAGACCCCGTGATCAACTTATTGGGACACTTTAAAATGGTTCCTTGCAAATCCTCAGACAGCGTTGTGGATTCAGCCCAAAGTAAGTTCTGGAAGCCGTTTCTGAGAGAACGAAACCAGACACCCACATATACATATAGATTGGATACAGATCCAGTCGAGATCGGCCTGTAGATAAAGGCCATCTAAATGTTTACCCAGACAAAAGGGAACAGTTTCATATTCATGAGAAGAGCATCAAGGACCCGTTAAGGACATCACCGGGATGTTAAAAACAATGAAGGTCATTCCAGGCCAGAGATGGGCCGTTACCGGCCATCCAAGAACAGTTTAAAATATAATAACTACCCCGTTGTGCAACAAGCCCAAAAAAGTTAAACAAAGACTAACCTGATTTGGCGCGAGATAAGGGCTTCTGGAAAAGAAGTATAATTGTGAGAACACACGGGTAGGGGTACGACAAGGAGACACGGAGACACGCTCGTCAGCTTTCCAGCTTGCAGGCCTGCCCAGCTTTTGAGCTGGGTGAAGAGGAGTCGCTTCGGGAGAAGATCAGCGGGACTCCTCTCCATCGACGGAGAGGAAGGAGAAGAAGACCAAACCGCCATCAAGAAGACCGTTCGAGCCGGCGTCCTGCCCCGGGGTCAAACATCGGGAGATCATCGACCAACCCCGGGCCGTTGACGAAAACGAGAGGCCATCGACCCACTCCGGCTCGGGAGAAGAGACAATAAAAAACTACAGAAGAAACTATGGGGGCCAGCCCGAGGCTCCTCTGACTGGGGTCGAGCCGACGATCCCCGGCCCCGCCGACATCCAGGCCAGCCGGTGTCCAGCCGCCCCCGACCCCCACCTCAGGAGAGAGGTGAGGCGCAGCTCGCTGGGGCTCCACGATCCACGTGGAGACGGGACGCCTGAAAGGACCAAACGCAGACTGGTTCAAAACCTTGCACTTCCTAGTTGCATTGGTGAGCATGTTTCTGGCCCTTCATAATCAGATCTAGATAGGTTTAAGGGGGTGGATATTTAAGGGTATAATTAACATGAGTTGTTGTCCCTCGATGTTCCGTGTGTTTCCTTATTTCATGATGATTTTTGTGGAGCATAATATGCCTGTATTTGCCTTAGTTAGTATTGTGTCGTTTTGATTTGTTTGTGTTTTTCCCTCCCATGTACTCTCTTATTTGCTTGCATTTGATTTGTGTTTCCATTTTGCAATAAAATTTCATTTTGTTTCATCAAACTTGGTCTATAAGAGTTTTCTCTACATTCTAGTTCCTGCCCCAAAGTCCAGAGTACAGAATCTAAGGGGCGAGTGGGTCGAACCACTCAAGGTTTTACTGTGCAAGAGAGAGAGAGGCCTCTAGAGAGAGAAACCTCTGCGATCTAAAACCCCTTACAGAAAATGGCGACCGCGGCAGGACTCTGGCAGCAGGATTGCAATGTAATAGATCCAAGTTTGAATGGTCGAAATGCAATGGATGAGAGGATAGCGGATTATGTCTTTGGCAAGGTAAATCTCACTAAGCAGTGGATTTAATCTGTCACCCCCGATCCTCTCTAACTACTACCGCTGCACTATAGAGAGCATCCTGACAAACTGTATCACGGTATGGTACGGCGGCTGTAGCTCCCATGACCGGAAAGCCCTGCAGCGGGTAGTCAAAACTGCCCAACGCATTACCGGCACCCGGCTACCGACCATAGAACATATATATCAGAAACACTGCCTACGGAGGGCACGGACCATCATCAAAGACCCTACCCACCCCAGCCACAGTCTGTTCGCCCTCCTACCATCTGGAAGACGCTACAGATGCATTCGCACCCGTACGACCAGATTTAGGAACAGCTTCTTTCCCAGGGCTGTCATCCTACTGAACTCCACAAATAAACACTAAAGCCTGCACATCTGCCGATGCACTTTATTATGGTCATATTTATGCTAATATATATGTACAAATGTATGTTGAAATGTTTAAGTGTCCTAATCCAAATTGTACACTCTCGGGAGCCGCAAGCCTACATTTCGTTGTACTGCACTTGTGCACTAACAATGACAATAAAAGTTGATTTGATTTGATTTGATTTGATTTGATTTCCGATCTCTTACTGGATGGGCGTCCAGTGGACGCAGCCATCAGGTGGACAGAGAGCAAAGAGCATAAGAAGTCAGTGGAGAAGGCAGTGTGGCTGATGTGTTACAAGAAGCAGGTCCAGATCTTGGATTGGGTCGTTGCAGCACAGACAGCCAGGATCACAACCCAGGCAGCAGAGATAGAGGAAAAGGCCATGGGTGGGGAAAAACTCATCACAGCGCTTCAAGCGCTGAATCAGGAACGCCAAGTGGTAGCTAGTCAACATCAGGCTGGGATAGAGTACCTGGAGTGCCAGGTTACTGAGGCAAAGATCAATGAAACGAGAATCCGGGAGAAAAACGCCCGCCTCGCACAACAGCTAAGAGCGCAGGAGGAGAGAGTAGTAGAGGTTAAGGCAGCTTACAAGCTAGCCCTCGAGCACGGGTTTGAGAGCACAGACCATGGCCCCTGCCAAAAGACCATAGAGGACCTAAGAACGGCCCTGGTTAAGGCAAAAGGCATGGTGTGTCTCGTCAGCCCGAAAGCCAGTCACATGGACTTTTTAAAGGAATCAAAACAGCCGATTCCAGCTGAGGTAGTTGTGGTACCAGCCACCGAGCCCTCAGCACCGCCGAGCTATAGTGAGACTTGGCCAGAAAAACAGGGGGTGGTAAAAGAGGAGGTAGCCGAGGTGGAGTGTGAGGAAGAACAGCCACTGGTAGCGAAGCCGGGACCGGCACCAATGTGTCCCGCTCGGCACCAGAGGTTCGGTCCCAACGCCGCCAATGGCGATGCCGGACCCCACCAGAACCAGCTCGTGGTGCCCTACGCTGCCCAGCAATTAAGGTCCATGGTGAGCCACCTCGCATGACTCACAGTAAAGGGAGATCCCTCGATTCATTTCAGGGAGATAGAGGAAACGAGCACTAAACTTCCTAAATCACCTCAAATCTAACTCCCCAGATACCCTTCATTTCAAAGCCTTTCAGACCCAAGAGCTAAACCCAGAAAAGAGTCCCCTGAGTCAGCTGCTACTGAAAATAAGTACTCAGCCGGACCCTGACCAGCCCCAGACCAACACAGCCGTCCAAACACCAATCCGAGTGAACCAAATCATTAAACAATGCAAAGAAACCTACCTGGAACATTGGAACAAAATAACCGAAAGCCAAAGCAGATTAGAATGTTACCGGGCCCTAAAAAGAGAATATAAACTGGCAGACTACCTCACGACCATCAGAGACACAAAACAGAGACAGACCCTCACCAGGTACAGACTAAGCGACCACCAACTGGAAATTGAAAAAGGCAGATACAAGAAATCCTGGCAGCCTAGAGAGAATAGAATATGCGATCAATGTCTGGCCGGCGAGGTTGAAACAGAAATGCATTTCCTCCTAAAATGCGAAAAATTCAACACATTAAGAAACATATTATTCAACAAGCTAAGCCAAACAACCCCAGATTTCAAGGAATTGGATGACCTGTCAAAATTGAGATTAGTCCTGGGAGAAGGAGACAGACCATACCTTGGGGCCAAATATGTAACAACATGTCACAACCTGAGGACTGTTTAAAATTAAGACTGTTTAAAATTAATATTGAACGTACCAAATGAAGTACAAAGACTGTTTAAAATTAATATTGTTTAAAAGTAATATTGTATGTACCCAACAAATGTCAAATCGATTGACACCTACAGAATGTTGGAAAACTGTACCTTTTTGCTATGTAAGCTTTGGCAATATGGTTCTCTGTAAACTTTCATGCCAATAAAGCATTTGAATTGGAATTGGAATTGGAATTGGAAACAGCAACCATTGATGACTGTGATGATCAGGAACAGGTGAAACTGTTGCTTTTCTCCCTGGATTGCACAATCCTTCAGTGCCTCTCAGATGAGAGTAAGAGGGGACGGAAAGGGTATACGGATCTCAGGGAGGAAGTTTTAGAAGTAATGGGAGTGGACGACGGTAGTCCGTTCAACCGTGTGGAAGGGACCGTGCGACTATCTGGAGAACGCCCACGGGTTTTCGCAGAAAGGCTGTGGCCAGTGTATCGACGCAGCTGTCTGGGCATGCCTGAATGGGTTGCAATGAACGACGAACAGCGGGTTCATTGGCTCCATTGCTTGGTTACCAACAGCTTGCCGCAGATACGGGCCCTAGCCAGATCTTGGTTTGATCCCTAAGGTCCCGGCGTCACGGAGGAGACGGTGCTCCGCCAGCTCAACGTCGCGTATGAGAATTGTAGAGGTCAGGAAACACCTCCCCAGAAGGGAAAGGTGCGTGAGGCAAAACCCGCAGCCCCAAGCAAGAAGGAGTGGCGTCAGGAGAGGAATCGCCCTACCCAAGCCAAGCTCAACTGCTACGGGTGTGGGAAGGATGGACATTGGCGCAAGGACTGTAGAAATCCGTGGAAGGATAATAAGGGAAAATTTCCCGCAGTCCAAGCCCAAGCCCAGACCGCCGCCCCAGCACCAGCCCAAACCCAAGCCCAGACCGCCGCCCCAGCACCAGCCCAAACCCAAGCCGTAGCTCCTGCCCCAGCACAAGGAGCTGGTGCGGTTATGGATCCCACTGCAATTGAATCAATCATAGAGACAATGCGGTCTCTGATGATTTCGCAGGGGAAGATAGCCGTGACCACTGGTCTTGTCGTTCCCGAAATCCCGATCGCTGTGCCCACATGACTAGAGCTGGCGCAGCCCGTTTACTTGTCTGCGCTGCGATATGATGTATGGAGACGGCCCCTCATGGAGATGGAGGTGGAAGAGGTGAAAGGGACCTATCTGCTGGATACGGGATCATCGTGCACCGTGATCCATGCAGATGACCCTACCACCTCGCCTCTATCCACCGGGATTCCATACCTTCTATCGGGCTTCACAGGCGAGGAACAGACTGGCGCACATTCCCTTCCCCTCTCCATTCATTTAGGACCACTCCGCACCACGTGGAGATGTACACTAATGAAGTGGGAGGCGGGGGATGGAACGGGGGTTCTTGGATCTGATTTCTTGGTAGCCCACGGGATCCACGTGGACCTAAGAAATCATTGTCTCTGGGGAGCGGGTACAAGTGTGAAAGGGGTAGAGAGTGTCAAGGAAAACCCAACGAAAGCACAGGTCGGCCGGCGGGAAGTCAAATTCCTGGGTCTGACCCTCCGCGCTGGCGAGAGAGGCACAGACCAGGATAGACAGGAATCGGCGCAAAATCCACCAGCCCCCGCCAGTCGCGCAGTAGAGGTGTCCCGGCGCACTAAATGGTTTCACATCAATCAGTGCAAACTGTTTAAACTGGGTGCAAGAGTATCAGCAACCGAAGCCAGGTCTGAGGGTAAAGATCCTCAGCCTGAGGCGTGCGATGTGTCACAGACCACACAAGCTGGCGTTGTAGCCTGCTTGGAAGGAGAAGCTGTCCCGCCCACCTGGGGGGAAGCTTCCCCTATGGCCTGGGACTCGGACGAGGAGGAGCCCGAACAACAAGGCCCCGCCCTCGACACGATTCTGGAGGAGGTGGAGTCGGAGGACGGAGGTCCCGCCCTCGACTCAAGCGTGGGGGAGGTAGAAATTGGGGGCAGAGATCCTCCACCTGTAGGGACAGGTGAGGAGGAGCCGTCTGCCACAGGCCCAAATCCCGAAGGGGCGGAGCCTGAGGGAAGGGAGCCGAAGCCCACAGTCGTGGAGGAGCCACGGGCTGTGAGAGCTAAAGTCCCACCCGAAGGTCCACTCGCCAAGGGAGCCGACCCGAATCCCAAAGGGGCGGAGCCTGAAGGAAGGGAGCCGAAGCCGGCAGACGTGGAGTTGCCACGGGCTGTGAGGGCTAAAGTCCGAACTGAAGGTCCGCTCGCTAAGGGAGCCACGCCCAAAGTACCTCTTCGCAGGTCGACTCGAACGCCTCAGCCGATAAAACCTTGGCCCGATTCCCCCGTTATCAGTAAACACCAACTTGAGAAATCCCTGACGAAACGCAAAAGGCTGCAGGGAACCCAGCCCCAGGTCACTGCAGCCCCACCGCAGGGAGCGGCGAGCTGCAGTCCAATCAGGGATTAGGCAAGCCGCCCGGTGTTGTGTATGTACCTTTAAGAGAAGAACTGATTCTATACTGCAGTACCGGCAGTGACCACCCCTGTATATAAAGCCATCGCAGGCTTCTGTACGTCAGTCTTAAGTTACCCTCTGTTCAGTAAATACCTGTTTTATTGTTCTCCTGCAGTCCGTGTGTTATTAAGGCGCGGACGCTACAGTGGCGACGAGCAGGTTCGAACTCAGCTGCAGTACTGCATCACCTCACGGGGATCTTTCCCTGAGAAGAAGCTTCTTGGAGGTCGAAGTCAGAACAACAGGCGTCGACCGCGGGCAACCGCCCAAGGATCCATCGGAGTTCGGAGAGTTGCAGGGGAGGCTGTGGAGAGCTGGGCTTGGCTCCCCAGTCAAGGTGTTCCAGCAAATCGTGCTGGTAGCAGGTAGTGCGCTGACCCTTCCGGACTGTGGCGGGCTCGAGCTCGATCGAGCGGCTCTGCAAAAGGGGCCGCGCAGCGTCGTCGGGAGGAAAAGAGAGAGAGAGGGTGGAGCGCACAGGGCGTGGTCGGTGCTCAAGAACCGGGCAGCGTAGCGAAAATAAAACAAGGGGAAGGAAAAGTGAGACGCGCCGAAGCCGCGGGTCGCCGCCATTACCCTGCAGAATGCTAGGAGCAGCGTGGCAGCAAGGGGAAGAAGGAAAAGCGCGGGAGGCGCCATTTTATTCCATTGGGGAAGAAGGAAAAGCGCGGGAGGCGCCATTTTAATCCATTGGTGAAGAAAAAAAAGCGCGGGAGGCGCCATTTTAAATCACCCAAGATGCCGAAAAGTGGCAGTATCACTGCTTTCGACAACGAGGTAGAAGACTGGACCACGTATGTGGAAAGAATTGAAGTGTACTGCAAGGCAAATGAGGTGGCCGATGGAAAGAAGGCGTCGGTATTATTAAATTTGATGGGCGCGAGAACGTACGGCCTATTGCGGAATTTAATTACCCCAGCTAAACCAATGGAGAAAAGTTTTGAAGAGGTTGTTAATACCTTACAGGAACACCTAAACCCGACACCACTGCTGATAGCAGAAAGATTCAAGTTCCATAAAAGAAACCAGCACAAAGATGAGAGCAATGCTGACTATCTTACGGAACTACGCAAGTTATCGAAGCACTGCCAGTTCGGAGCAGGACTGGCAGACACCTTACGGGATAAGTTTGTCTGCGGGCTCCAGAGTGAAGGAACCCAGAAACGACTACTTTCGGAAAAGGACCTGACGCTAGAACAGGCTGCAACAAGCAAAGTATAGAGAAGGAAACCCGAAATGATCCGACACTCTCTCGGGTCTATGATTTGACGGTGAAGGGATGGCCAGCACATGGCGACTCACTGTTGCCAGCATTCTCGCCAAGGAGAGAACAGCTGTCAGTGTGCCGGGGGACCTTGATGTGTGGATCCCGAGTGGTAATTCCACCCAAGTTGAGAGCTAGAGTGCTCAATGAGCTTCATGAGGGTCATCTGGGAGGGGTAAAAATGAAGAGCCTAGCCAGGGCGTTTGTGTGGTGGCCGGGAATCGATAAAGAAATCGAGGATATGACCAAGAGATGCACAGGATGCCAGAAGGTCCAAAACGCTCCACCACAGGCCCCGCTACATCCATGGGAGTGGCCCTCATCTCCATGGCAACGGGTGCACATTGATTTTGCTGGTCCATTTATGGACTCAATGTTCCTAATCGCTGTGGACACCCATTCGAAATGGCCAGAGGTCATCAAAATGTCCTCCACCACCACGGAGAAAACTATTGCAGTCCTACGGACCATCTTCGCCAGGAATGGCTTGCCAGAACAGGTTTGCTCCGACAATGGGCCACAGTTTGTGTCCGAGGATTTCCGGAGGTTTCTGAGGAATAATGGGGTGAAACATTACACATCTGCCCCATATCATCCAGCCACAAATGGATTGGCTGAGAGGTTTGTTCAGACCTTTAAAAAGGCAATAAAGGCAATGAATAATGACGACATACCACTACAACACAAGGTGGATAATTTCTTGTTTGCTTACCGGAATGCGACACATGCAGTCACCAACCAAGCTCCAGCCATAATGTTCTTCAACCGAAGGCTAAGATGTCGCCTGGATTTGCTCAAACCAAACATAAGACGAGATGTTGAGGATAAGCAATTCCAGCACATAAATGAGAAGCCAACCAGGAGCTTCAAGATAGGGCAACCAGTCTTGGCCCGCGACTACCGAACAGAAAAATGGCAGCCAGGAACGATATGTAAAAAGTCACACAACACCAGGTTATAGTCCAACAGCTTTATTTGAAATCACAAGCTTTTGGAGCGCTGCTCTTTCTTCAGGTGAAGTGGAGAAATGCATAAAGACACAGCTTATATAGTCAGAGAATCATGTCAGATGTTTACAGGTAACCTTTCTAACTGCCATTTGTCACACCTCGGCAGAGAGATAATCACAGCAATCAAAGGTGTGAATGGTGTCCAAACAGGTCAGTCAGGGAAACATTACATCAAAGAACAATGAGGTGGGGTCACAAGGGGTCAAATATTGCAGATGCTGGGGTCTGTATGAAAAACAAAAAAACAGACAAAAGACATCTTTTTTTTTTTTTGGCTGGAAATCACAGCAGGTCCGGCCGCATCCGTGTAGAGAGAACAAGCCAATGTCGACTCGAGTCTGGATGACCCTGCATCAGGTGGGGTTACATGTAGCGTGACATGAACCCAAGATCTCTGTTGAGGCCGTCCTCATGGGTGCGGAACTTGGCTATCAGTTTCTGCTCGACGATTTTGCGTTGTCGTGTGTCTCGAAGGCCACCTTGGAGAATGCTTACCCGAAGATCGGAGGGTGAATGTCCTTGACTGCTGAAGTGTTCCCCGACTGGGAGGGGACACTCCTGCCTGGCGATTGTTGCGCGGTGTCCGTTCATCCGTTGTCGCAGTGTCTGCATGGTCTCGCCGATGTACCATGCTCCGGGGCATCCTTTCCTGCAACGTATGAGGTAGACAACGTTGGCTGAGTCACATGAGTATGTACCATGTACCTGGTGGGTAGTGTCCTCATGTGTGATGCGGCCGGACCTGCTGTGATTTCCAGCCAAAAAAAAAAAAAAAAATGTTTTTTGTCTGTTTTTTTGTTTTTCATACAGACCCCAGCATCTGCAATATTTGACCCCTTGTGACCCCACCTCATTGTTCTCTGATGTAATGTTTCCCTGACTGACCTATTTGGACACCATTCACACCTTTGACTGCTGTGATTATCTCTCTGCCGAGGTGTGATTAATGGCAGTTGGAAAGGTTACCTGTAAACATCTGACATGATTCTCTGACTATATAAGCTGTGTCTTTATGCATTTCTCCACTTCACCTGAAGAAGGAGCAGCGCTCCGAAAGCTTGTGATTTCAAATAAAGCTGTTGGACTATAACCTGGTGTTGTGTGACTTTTTACATTTGTCCACCCCAGTCCAACTCCGGCATCTCCACACCAGGCACGATATGCACACAGCAGGGACCACTAATGTACACAGTGGACGTGGGAGAGAGCATCATGAGACGCCATGCTGACCAGATTCTAGAGTCACAGGAACAAGCCAAACCCATACCACGAGCAGGTGCACCTGGTAATCAACCCGAAGTACAGATTGCGTCTACCTCAGAAGCAGTGGTATTGGAAGCTGACGAACCAACCAATGGCAATGAACCAGAATCAACTCCGCCGCAAGAACAGGATACTCGAGAAAGGCACTATCCAGTCAGGATCAGGAAGCCTCCTCAAAGACTGAACTTATAAATGATTATTTCAGTTGATGTATATAGTACAGAGAAAATTGTAATTGTAATTAGTTATTATTTAGTTGTTAAATGAATGTTATGTACTGTTAATCTAAAAGGGGAGGAATTGTTGTGTATGTACCTTTAAGAGAAGAACTGATTCTATACTGCAGTACTGGCAGTAACCACCCCTGTATATAAAGCCATCGCAGGCTTCTGTACGTCAGTCTTAAGTTACCCTCTGTTCAGTAAATACCTGTTTTATTGTTCTCCTGCAGTCCGTGTATTATTAAGGCATGGACACTACACCCGGGGACGGGCGGCGCTGTACATAAGTTAAGTTTAAGTTTTAAGTTTAAGGTGTGTAAATATTAAAATGATGAGAGTTATAAGTAGTTTTAAATCTGCTCAGTATGTGTGTTGTTTTGGATCGAGGTCGAAAGACCCGATCATGCCTTCACCTGAGCCAGAATCTCTCATGAGCCTGGCGGCATTGTTTAATTTGTTGCAGGAACCAGGAGAAAGATGAGAGGGATCGTTGTCGTGTTCATGCTGATCGGATGGAGCTGGGCCTATCGGGGCCGCACTAAGGACTCCACCATTTATGGGTGCTCTGGCAGCAGAGGCCCCGTCGCGACTGATGGAACCGGCCCACGGGACGCTGAAGAGACTGCTGTCTACTTCCATGAAGGGAGATGGCCAGGCTGGCTGGGGTCGAACTCTACTGAATACTCCAGCCAGACGGGGTTCGCATACAGAGAAATGTCTCTGATGTGCCGCAGGGTGAGGATCATCGCACCAAGAATCAGCGTCACCGTTGGGAAAAGGATTTGTTTGAACTGTCTGGGACATGTACCTTTGAGTCGCTGGTGGTGGCTCAGGAAGCTGAGTAAGACCATGAAGAACTCCACGGTCGAGTGGGAGAGATTGGGTAACAACACCCATCGGACTATTACGGGGACTCATGGGGGGTTGAGTGTCTTTTGGGACAAATGGTGGGAACCAGATGAGGGGATCTACATCTGTATGTGGGGTTCAGAACGCGCTAGCCCCACAGGCGTCTCCATCTTTTTCCAAAGGCACTGGCAGGATGCTGGACAAGGAATGAGGTGGGACGTCAGCACACGGGCGTGTGGAGTCCCATACTCTCAGATCCCAGTAAACGCCACTGAGCTCATCACCCGCCCCCGCAAGCCCCTGCCCACAATTCCGGTAGCTAAAGCCCTCAAGGAAGGGTGCCCCACCACAACAAAGGGACCCGGGAACGGATTGGTATTGGTACCCACAGGTCAGGTGCTGTACCAAGGGGTGCACTACGTGGTGGCTTCGGTGATTTTAAACCTCACCGAAGTGCGGTTGCCAGAGTGGTGCACCAGGGAAACGGAGCAACTATACCAGGTCCTGTTAACAAACATGTTTAAACAGTTTTACGAATTCGACTTTGCCGATGTCGACAGAGCCGAATTGTACACCACACCACATGAGGTCTTGGACAGGATAGGGAGGCAAAGAAGGGGTGCAGTAAATGATATTTTCACAGCTTTTAACACAGGAACTTCCGTCATCAACACACTGGATGACGTGGAGCTGCAAACCCAAATCAATGGTTTGAAAACACAGTTAAGAAAGATACTGACTGACGAGAATAAGGTAGTGGGTTCTGAGTTACATGAGGACCAGGCCATGACACTACACTTAAAAGAGATAATAGCTGAGCTGGAGAAACACGGCAAAACGGTAAACGCTCTCATCAGGGAGGATCGGAATGCATCCGATCAGGCTGCGCAGAACGAAGCTTGTGTGCTATACGGGGCGTGGTTACTGGGCGAGGGCCGCAGTAACCTGGAGGATCTAAAACAAGGTTTAGTCCCCTCCTGGATCAGCAACAAGCACCTCGCAGCCCTCCACCCTTTTGAGAATGCATTGAGTCCGTGCCAGCTCAGACTAGCTTCAGAGGCCTACCCAGTCCCAGTGGACTGTGGACGGTCTAATCATACCATTATGGGTATAGTGGTAAGAATGCCGGTGATGGGAAAGACAGCTAAACCCGCCCCGGTATACAGGGTGGAGAACATTGGAGTCATTCAGGGGGGTGCGCACATTCACTACACAGGGGTCCCACCTTACGTCATTCGATGGGAGCATGCAATGATGGGTACCGACCTCTCGGGGTGCTGGAGCCGGGGAGCACACATCATCCTGTGTCCCCAGCACTTGAATGCCCATTCAAAACCACAGTGCGGGTTCAGAACTGCTGGCGCGAAGCCTATAAATTGCACCATGGAGGCAATGGCACAAGGACATGTGCCCCCGCAGGTGGCATATATGGGAGGTGGGACATACTGTGTCACCACTGCAGCGCCCCACTACCAACATGGGCAGCACGGTTGGTGACAGCAGCTTCTGTTTCAAGCCCAGGGCAGAAGTTCAAGTGGCCCAAGAGCAAATTGTCCCCATTCCTGAACCTTCCACTGTTCACATCACTGTTAAAGAGAATTTCACCGATCGGTAGTGATTTGTTGCACATTTTGGATATATCATTCCCCCTCTCCCTGAACACCTCACCAAGATATTAAAAGCCGTTGTTGTTTCACAGAAACATTTCTATACACTGGAGCAGAAGACTTTAGAGATGGGGCAGACATATTGGATATAGTGACCCCACCATGGTGGGACCTGTTCACTAATATAGAAGTCCCTTCTTGGATTAGGATAGCCTCCCACATTCTCGTAGTGTGCCAGGTTATCATTGTAGTTTATTTACTGTTTGTACACTGTAAAAAGGTCAAACATTCGCAAAAGTATGAGAATAGAGGGGAATGGAGGGAGCATTATGTGCGGGTAGAAGAAGAGACACCCGTTTAGATTTTTGCTGCTTTGTATAAAGTTAAAGTTTTCCCTCCCTCCTCTGTATTATTTTTGACATGTATTCATGTGCATTTTGAATTTTCGTGTGTGTACTTTATTTTTTTCTTATTGAAGTTTTATTAGATGTGTTGTTATTATTAAAAGATAGTGTGTATGCACCAGGTGATGTAGGGGTATAAGGCCCCCCTCCACGCCTGGAAGTAAGTTGTCAGATTTTAACTCCAAGGTATTGCCATCTTTAGATGCTTAATGTACACTGTAGATTTTTCTGAAATGGGAAATGCATGTGTCGTGGGGTCATAGATAGGTAAATACTGGGGATGGTTTGATTATGGAAAGTCAGAAAATTTTGCTCACCCAGAATTATGATACTTCAAGCAAGTTACAGTATCATCAGGGGGGAGTGTAGGATTCACAAAATTGAACTTTATATTAATAAGGGTCTAATGGCAGAAGAGGCCATGATTTTAAAGACTGTTTTAAAAGAAGCCTAGGAAAAAGGGGCATTCAAAATGGCCACCAGACCCCGTGACCAACTTATTGGGACACTTTAAAATGGATCCTGCAGTCCTCAGACAGCTTTGTGGATTCAGCCCACAGTAAGTTCTGGAAGCCGTTTCTGAGAGAACGAAACCAGACACCCACATATACAGCACGGTGGCATAGTGGTTAGCAGTGTTGCCTCACAGCGCCAGAGACCCGGGTTCAAATCCAGCCTCGGGCGACTGTCTGTGTGGAGTTTGCACATTCTCCCCGTGTTTGCGTGGGTTTTCTCCGGGTGCTCCGGTTTCCTCCCACAGTCCAAAGATGTGCGGGTTAGGTTGATTGACTATGATAAATTGACCCTTAGTGTTAGGGGGATTAAATACGTGGGGTTACAGGGATCGGATGGGATATGTGTCGGTGCAGGCTCGATGGGCCGAAATGGCCTCTATCTGCACTGTGGGGTTTCTGTGTTCTGTGTGATATAGATTGGATGCAGATCCAGTCAAGATCGGCCTGTAGATAAAGGCTATCTAAATGTTTACCCAGACAAAAGGGAACAGCTTCATATTCATAAGAGCATCAAGGACCCATTAAGGACATCACCAGGACATTAAAAACAATGAAGGTCATTCCAGACCAGAGATGGCCCTTTACCGGCCATCCCAAAGTATTTTAAAATATAATAACTACCCTGCTGTGCGATAAGCCTGCCAAAAGTTAAACAAAGACTAACCTGATTTGGGCTGGAGAAAGAGGCTTCTCCTGAGAAGTATATCTGGGAAACCCGGGGGTAGAAACAAAGACAGCCATCGTGGTGCTACCATCGTATTCGGTGCCATCATCGCTTGAAGAAGGGGAAGAAGATGGTTCGAGCTGGCGTCCCGCCCTGGGGTAAAACATCGGGAGATCATCGACCTACCCCGGGCCGTTTGTCGAGACCAAGGACCGTAGTCCTAAGAAACCTATATGAAAATGGTCAAACAGATGGTCGTCCTCCACACTGGTGTCCAGGCCCGCTGAGATCCGGCCTGCTCGTGACCTTCACATCGAGGAAGAGAGCAGTGTGGCGCACGATGATGCCACCACGAGGAGACAGGACGCCTGAAGAGATCAAAACGCAGACCTGTTTCAAAACCTTACACTTCCTAGTTGGATTGGTGAGCATGTTTCTGGCCCTTCATAATCGGATCTAGATAGGTTAAAGGGGGTGGTCATTTTGGGTCTAATTAACATGAGTTGTTGTCCCTCGATGTTCCATGTGTTTCCTCATTTCATGGTGATCTTTGTAGAGTGTAATATGTCTGTATTTGCCTTAGTTAGTATTGTGTCGTTGTGGCGACACGCCACCGTTGGACATAATCCGCTCACGGCGGCACGGACAGTTTACGCAGGCGCACTGCCGGCAGCAGCCGCCCCCAGCCGTGGGCCCTTTCCTCCGGCAACTTGTTTCCCGCAGGGACAGGCTGCCGGGAGCACTTCTTGTCTGGGGAGTATTTAAGTGGTTGCGCGGGCTTTTTAAGCACTTGTTTTGCCATGATGTAAATTAAAGCAGTTGTGTTCCATCAACTCTGGATTTGACTCCCACGCTTGCCGCAGTATCTCAACACTGGTGACCCCGACGCTCAGGACGAATCCTAAGCTAACATGGCGGATACAAACCCAGTCACGGTTAAACTACCGGACTTTTGGGAGAACCTGGCCGAGGCCTGGTTCGTTCAAGCCGAGTCCAGATTCCGGCTGAGAAGCATTACAGTCGACGCCACGAAGTAAGACTACCTCGTCGCCTCTCTCACCTGCGCCACAGTCTCTAAGGTTTGGGCAGCGCTGCAGGAGCCACCAGAGGAAGGCAAGTACGAACATCTGAAGGCCGCGCTCCGTAAAAAATGTCAGGCGTCCTCCTACCAGCGCAACTGCCAACTCCTCGACCTCCCAGGCCTTGGTGATGCTTCACCGTCGGACCTGCTTTCCCACATGCTGTCCCTCTCGGACGACAAAAAACCCGGCGCCCTCTTTCATACGCTTTTCATTCGGCAGCTCCCCGCCAGCATCCGCCCGCTCATTGTGGAGTTTGGCTCCATGGACCTGAACGAGATAGCCGAAAAGGCCGACCGGCTGCTCTCCGCGCAGACCGTCCACGACGTCGCGCCCAACCTCACGGCAACGAACACCCGGTCCCCCCGGCTTACTAGGCCCGACCGCCCTTCCACTCTGGGTCACTGCTACTCCCACACCCGTTTTGGCACTAGGGCCCAACGTTGCACGCCACCGTGCACTTTCAAACCCTCCCCCGCACTGGCCCCCACGATGGCCGCGGGGCAAAAGGGGCCCCTACTATACGTCACCGACGACAGCACCAACCGCCAATTCCTGTGCGACACAGGAGCCCAGCACAGCATCACCCCCGCCTCCGCCCTCAAAATCCAACGCAGCGCACGGGGTGTCATGCTGGCTGCAGCCAATGGCTCTGACATCCGCACATACGGCACCCGCATGGTCACGCTCGACCTCGCAGGCCGCCGCTACCGCTGGGAGTTCCTCACAGCCAAGGTCCTCTGCCCACTCATCGGCGCCGACTTCCTACGCGCCCACGGCCTCGTTGTCGACATTCCGAGGCACCGCCTCGTCGACATCAACACTATGGCCCCCATCCCTGGCGCAGTCACCCCGGCCCGTTCAGCAGGCCTGACGACCTACTGCCTCGCCAGAGCCACGGACAATTACTCGGCACTACTAGCCAAGTTTCCCGCCCTCACTATCCCGACCTTTTCGGCCAAAGCCGCCAAACACGGTGTGGAGCACTATATCCCCACCACCGGCCAAGCTGGAAATCGCGCGGGCCGAGTTCACCACCATGGAGCAACTTGGCATCATCCGCCGCTCCAGCAGCCCTTGGGCCTCGCCCCTCCACATCGCCCCCAAGCCCGGCGGAGGCTGGCGCCCCTGCGGGGACTACCGCCGCCTCAACGACGCCACCACCCCCGACCGATACCCGGTGCCGCACATCCAGGACTTCTCGGCCCGACTGGCCGGACGAACCGTCTTCTCCAAGGTCGACCTGGTGCGCGGTTACCACCAAGTCCCTGTACACCCCGCGGACATCCCCAAAACGGCCGTCATCGCCCCATTCGGCCTGTTCGAGTTCCTGAGGATGCCCTTTGGCCTCAAGAATGTAGCCCAGGCTTTCCAGCGCCTTATGGACTCAGTCCTCCGGGACCTGAACTTTCTATTCATCTATCTAGACGACATTCTTGTGGCCAGCTCCTCCAAACAGGAACACCTCGAACACCTTCGCATCTTGTTCGGGCGTCTAGCCCAACATGGGCTTATCCTCAGCCCGGCGAAGTGCCAATTCGGCCTAGCCGAGATCGATTTTCTCGGCCACCACATCAACCCTGCTGGGGCCGTCCCCCTGCCCAACAAGGTGCAGGCCGTCCAGCAATTCCCCCGCCCCACAACCATCAAGGGCCTCCAGGAGTTCCTCGGGATGGTGAACTTTTACAACAGGTTCATCCCCAGAGCTGCAGCCCTCATGAAGCCCCTATACGATTCCCTTCGAGGTAAATCCAGCAAGATGGCCGTAGTCTGGACCGCTGACACGTCAGCCACCTTCGACGCCACCAAAAACGCGCTTGCCGACGCCACCCTGCTCGCGCACCCGAGGGCCGATGCCCGGGTCGCGCTCACCACCGACGCCTCCGACCATGCGGTCGGAGCCGTGTTCGAGCAGTGGGTCAATGGCGCGTGGCAGCCACTTGCCTTCTACAGCCGCCAACTGCGCCCCCCGGAGGTCAAATACTCTACTTTCGACCGCGAGCTCCTCGCGCTCCACCTGTCGGTCCGCCATTTCAGGTTCCTCCTGGAGGGCCGCTCCTTTACCGCGTACGTGGACCACAAGCCGCTCACATAAGTGATGGCCAAGAACACCGACCCTTGGTCCGCTAGGCAGCAACGCCAGCTCGCGGCCGTGTCCGAGTTTACCACGGACATCCAGCACGTCTCCGGTAGAGACAACGTTGTCGCCGACTGCCTTTCCCGTCCCGCCATCTGCGCGAATCACCTAGCGGTCGACTACGCACAACTAGCAGTGGCCCAGCTCATGGACCCAGACCTCCTCTCGGCGGCTACCAGCCTGCCAGGGCTACGTCTAGCCAAGGTCGCGCACGGGCCCAAAGCCACGACAGTCACTTGCGACGTCTCACTCGGCCAACCCAGGCCGGTCGTCCCTGCAACCTGGCGCCGCCGCATCTTCGACGCGCTCCACAGGCTCTCCCATCCGGGTTCCCGCGCATCTGTTAAACTCCTCTCCCAGCGCTTCGTCTGGCGCGGCCTCAGCAAAGATGTTCGGACTTGGGCCAACTCCTGCCTCGCCTGCCAACGGGCTAAGGTGCAGCTGCACACAAAAGCACCCCTGGGAGACTTCGAGGTACCCAGCCGCCGCTTCGACCACATACACGTCGACATCGTCGGTCCTCTGCCGCCATCGCAAGGCCAAACTTATCTTCTCACGATGGTCGACCGCTACACACGCTGGCCTGAGGCAGTGTCGTTGACCTCCACCACCACAGCTGACATCGCCAGGGCGTTCGTTAACACCTGGGTCGCGAGGTTCGGCGTACCGGCCGATATAACCTCCGACAGAGGTGCCCAGTTCACCTCCGAACTCTGGACGGCCACAGCACGCAAACTCGGGGTGACGCTCCACCGAACCACGGCGTACCACCCGCAGGCCAACGGGCTGTGTGAACGCTTCCATAGGTCACTCAAGGCCTCACTCCGCGCCAGCCTGCAGGACAGTACCTGGGCTGACCGCCTACCGTGGGTGCTACTAGGCCTACGCACCGCGGTCAAGGAAGACCTCCAGTCCTCAGCAGCGGAGTTAGTCTACGGACAACCGCTGCGTGTACCAGGCGAATTCCTCCCGGAGGCTACCACGCCTTGGTCGGCCGAACAGCAGCGGCTCAACTCTTTCTCTTCCGCTCAACAGTTCGCCCCACTTCCTGTCAACCAACACGGCGAACTCGCACCTCACGTTCCGCCAAACTTACAGCAGGCACGCTTCGTCTTCGTGCGACACGACGCACACCGCGGAACCCTGCGACCCCCGTACGACGGACCGTACGAGGTACTACAAACCGGGGACAAGGTCTTCAAGCTGCGACTCGGCGACAGGGTCGAAACGGTCTCCATCGACCGACTCAAACCAGCACACACAGAACCAGGGGAACAGGTCCCCGTGGCCCGACCTCCAACTAGAGGCTGTCCCGCCAGCAAGCTAGCACAGCCGGCGGCGAACCGCCCGGCCCCACCAACTAGACCGGCGACCACTCAGAGCCGCTCCGGCAGAACCATCAGACCACCGTCACGACTCGTCCACTCCTCCTAAGCGGATTCTGGGGGGAGCTCTGTGGCGACACGCCACCATTGGACATAATCCGCTCACGGCGGCACGGACAGTTTACGCAGGCGCACTGCCGGCAGCAGCCGCCCCCAGCCGTGGGCCTTTTCCTCCGGCAACTTGTTTCCTGCAGGGACAGGCTGCCGGGAGCACTTCCTGTCTGGGGAGTATTTAAGTGGTTGCGCGGGCTTTTTAAGCACTTGTTTTGCCATGATGTAAATTAAAGCAGTTGTGTTCCATCAACTCTGGTCTCGACTCCCACGTTTGCCACGGTATCTCAACATCATTATGATTTGTTTGTGTTTTTCCCTCCCATGTACCCTCTTATTAGCTTGCATTTGATTTGTTTTACATTATGCAATAAAATTTCATTTTGTTTCATCAAACTTGGTCTATAAGAGTTTTCTCTACATTCTAGTTCCTGCCCCAAAGTCCAGAGTACAGAATCTAAGGGGCGAGTGGGTCGAACCACTCACGGTTTTACTGTGCAAGAGAGAGAGGCCTCTAGAGAGAGAAACCTCTGCGATATAAAACCCCTTACAAGAAGGATGGAGTCAGTGGCTCGGGAACGGAGTTTGTGGCGGGGACCAACAACAATGGCTTCGGTCTTCCCAATATTTAACTGGAAAAAATTTCTGCTCATCCAGAACTGTACGTCGGACAAGCAGTCTGACAATTTAGAGATCGTGGAGGGGTCGAGAGAAGTGGTGGTGAGGTAGAGCTGGGTGTCGTCAGCGTACATGTGGAAACTGACGCTGTGTTTTCGGATGATGTCGCCAAGGGGCAACATGTAGATGAGAAATAGGAGGGGCCCAAGGATGGATCCATGTGTAGACTCCACATGTGGAGCACTGTGCACCATTCTGGACTCCATATACCTTGGTTAGGCCACACATGGAGTACTGTGCACCATTCTGGACTCCATATACCTTGGTTAGGCCACACATGGAGCACTGTACACAGTTCCGGTCTTCATATACCTTGGTTAGACCACACATGGAGCACTGTGCACAGTTCTGGTCTCCATATATCTTGGTTAGACCACACGTGGAGCACTGTGCACAGTTCTGGTCTTCATATACCTTGGTTAGACCACACGTGGAGCACTGTGCACCATTCTGGACTCCATATACCTTGGTTAGACCACACATGGAGTACTGTGCACCATTCTGGACTCCATATACCTTGGTTAGGCCACACATGGAGCACTGTACACAGTTCCGGTCTTCATATACCTTGGTTAGACCACACATGGAGCACTGTGCACAGTTCTGGTCTCCATATATCTTGGTTAGACCACACGTGGAGCACTGTGCACAGTTCTGGTCTTCATATACCTTGGTTAGACCACACATGGAGCACTGTACACAGTTCCGGTCTTCATATACCTTGGTTAGACCACACATGGAGCACTGTGCACAGTTCTGGTCTCCATATATCTTGGTTAGACCACACGTGGAGCACTGTGCACAGTTCTGGTCTTCATATACCTTGGTTAGACCACACGTGGAGCACTGTGCACAGTTCTGGTCGCCATATATCTTGGTTAGACCACACGTGGAGCACTGTGCACAGTTCTGGTCGCCATATATCTTGGTTAGACCACACATGGAGTACTGTGCACAGTTCTGGTCTCCATATATCTTGGTTAGACCACACATGGAGTACTGTGCACAGTTCTGGTCTCCATATACCTTGGTTAGACCACACGTGGAGCACTGTGCACAGTTCTGGTCTCCATATATCTTGGTTAGACCACACTTGGAGCACTGTGCACAGTTCTGGTCTCCATATATCTTGGTTAGACCACACGTGGAGCACTGTGCACAGTTCTGGTCGCCATATACCTTGGTTAGACCACACATGGAGTACTGTGCACAGTTCTGGTCTCCATATATCTTGGTTAGACCACACATGGAGTACTGTGCACAGTTCTGGTCTCCATATATCTTGGTTAGACCACACGTGGAGCACTGTGCACAGTTCTGGTCTCCATATATCTTGGTTAGACCACACGTGGAGTACTGTGCACAGTTCTGGTCTCCATATACCTTGGTTAGACCACACATGGAGCACTGTGCACAGTTCTGGTCTCCATATATCTTGGTTAGACCACACGTGGAGCACTGTGCACAGTTCTGGTCTCCATATACCTTGGTTAGACCACACATGGAGCACTGTGCACAGTTCTGGTCTCCATATATCTTGGTTAGACCACACGTGGAGCACTGTGCACAGTTCTGGTCTCCATATACCTTGGTTAGACCACACATGGAGTACTGTGCACAGTTCTGGTCTCCATATATCTTGGTTAGACCACACGTGGAGCACTGTGCACAGTTCTGGTCTCCATATACCTGGGTTATAAGTGACAGGCGACCAGCAGCTCGGAGATGCAACACATGCCCTTTTATCTCCTCCCTTCCCACTGTCCAGGGCCCCAAACACCCCTTCCAGGTGAAACAGCGATTTACTTGTACTTCTTGCAATCTAGTATCCTGTATTCGCTGCTCACGATGCGGTCTCCTCTACATTGGGGAGACCAAACGCAGATTGGGCGACCGCTTTGCGGAACACCTCCGTTCAGTCTGTAAGGGTGACCCTGAGCTTCCGGTCGCCTGTCACTTTAATTCACCGCTTCACTCCCACTCTGACCGCACCGTCCTTGGCCTCTTACACTGTTCCAATGAAGCTCAACGTAAGCTCGAGGAACAGCACCTCATCTTTCGATTAGGCACTTTACAGCCCTCCGGACTCAACACTGAGTTCAACGATTTCAGATCATAACCTCGGCCCCTATTTTTTTTTCCTCTCTCTCACATGGCAGCTGTAAATCATTCAGCCATTGCCATTTACACTTCATCCAGAGCCAACTTTTGTTTCTTAACTTGTCCCATTACCATCTCATTTTGCCTTGCACCACCATCCCTTCTGTCTCTCAATCTCTCCTGCCTTCCAGCCTATCACAGACCTTCCCTTTTGTTCTTTCCTCCCCTTCCCCCCTTTCCCAGCCCCTACACTTGCTTAAAAACCTGTTCCATCTCCAGCTTTTCCCAGTTCTGACCTAAGAACATAAGAAATAGAAGCAGGAGTCGGCCATTCGGCCCCTCGAGCCTGCTCCGCCATTCAATGCGATCATGGCTGATCATCCAAACTCAGTACCCTGTCCCTGCCTTCTCCCCATATCCCTTGATCCCTTTAGCCATAAGAAATATATCCAACTCCTTCTTGAATATATTTAATGAACTGGCCTCTACTGCCTTCTGTGGTAGAGAATTCCACAGGTTCACCACTCTCTGGGTGAAGAGATTCCTCCTCATTTCTGTCCTAAATGGCTTACCCCTTATCCTTAGACTGTGACCTCTGGTTCTGGACTCCCCGACCATCGGGAACATCCTTCCTGCATCTAGTCTGAATTTTATAAGTTTCAATGAGATCCCCTCTCATTCTTCTAAACTCCAGCGAGTATAAGCCTAATCGGCCCAATCTCTCCTCATACGTCATTCCTGCCATCCCAGGTATCAGTCTGGTGAATCTTCGCTGCACTCCCTCCATGGCAAGAACATCCTTCCTCAGATAAGGCGACCAAAACTGCACACAATACTCAAGGTGTGGTCTCACCAAGGCCCTGTACAACTGCAGCAAGACATCCTTGCTCCTCTACTCAAACCCTCTCGCTACGAAGGCCAACATACCATTTGCCTTCTTAACTGCCTGCTGCACCTGCATGCTTACCTTCAGCGACTGGTGCACAAGGACACCCAGGTCTCGTTGCACTTCCCCTTCTCCCAATCTATTGCCATTCAGAGAATAATCTGCCTTCCTGTTTTTTCCACCAAAGTGGATAACCTCGCATTTATCCACATTATCCTACATCTGCCATGCATCTGCCCAATCACCCAACCTGTCCAAATCATACTGGAGTTTCTTGGCATCCTCCTCACAGCACACACGTCCACCCAGCTTTGTGTTCTCTGCAAACTTGGAGATATTACATCTAGATCATTAATATATATTGTGAATAGCTGGGGTCCAAAGACCGATTCCTGCGGTACCCCACTAGTCACTGCCTGCCACTCGGAAAAAGACCCGTTTATTCCAACTCTTTGCTTTCTGTCTGCCAACCAGTTCTCTATCCAAGTCAATACCTTGCCCCCAATCCCAGGTGCCCCCAATCCCATGTGAAGAAATGTTAAAATAACAACAGAAAATGCCGGAAAAACTCAGCAGGTCAGGCAACCTCCGTGGAGAGAAATTTGAGTTGACGTTTCGGGTCGAAACCCTTCTTCAAAACTGGAAAGAAAAGAAAATAGATCGAAGGCAGGGCTGCGATCGAACAAAAGAGACAATAAAAGGTATTCGAAGCCAGACGAGATGGTAAGAAACCTATATGAAAATGGTGAAACAGATGGTCGTCCTCCACACTGGTGTCCAGGCCCGCTGAGATCCGGCCTGCTCGTGACCTTCACATCGAGGAAGAGAGCAGTGTGGCGCACGATGATGCCCACCACGAGGAGACAGGATGCCTGAAGAGATCAAAACGCAGACCTGTTTCAAAACCTTACACTTCCTAGTTGGATTGGTGAGCATGTTTCTGGCCCTTCATAATCGGATCTAGATAGGTTTAAGGGGGTGGACATTTTGGGTCTAATTAACATGAGTTGTTGTCCCTCGATGTTCCGTGTGTTTCCCCATTTCATGATGATCTTTGTAGAGTATAATATGTCTGTATTTGCCTTAGTTAGTATTGTGTCGTTATGATTTGTTTGTGTTTTTCCCTCCCATGTACCCTCTTATTAGCTTGCATTTGATTTGTTTTACATTATGCAATAAAATTTCATTTTGTTTCATCAAACTTGGTCTATAAGAGTTTTCTCTACATTCTAGTTCCTGCCCCAAAGTCCAGAGTGTAGAATCTAAGGGGCGAGTGGGTCGAACCACTCACGGTTTTACTGTGCAAGAGAGAGAGGCCTCTAGAGAGAGAAACCTCTGCGATATAAAACCCCTTACAAGAAGGATGGAGTCAGTGGCTAGGGAACGGAGTTTGCGGCGGGGACCAACAACAATGGCTTCGGTCTTCCCAATATTTAACTGGAAAAAATTTCTGCTCATCCAGAACTGTATGTCGGACAAGCAGTCTGACAATTTAGAGACCGTGGAGGGGTCGAGAGAAGTGTTGGTGAGGTAGAGCTGGGTGTCGTCAGCGTACATGTGGAAACTGAGGCTGTATTTTCAGATGATGTCGCCAAGGGGCAGCATGTAGATGAGAAATAGGAGGGGCCCAAGGATGGATCCATGTGTAGACTCCACACGTGGAGCACTGTGCACCATTCTGGACTCCATATACCTTGGTTAGACCACACATGGAGTACTGTGCACCATTCTGGACTCCATATACCTTGGTTAGACCACACATGGAGCACTGTACACAGTTCCGGTCTTCATATACCTTGGTTAGACCACACGTGGAGCACTGTGCACCATTCTGGACTCCATATACCTTGGTTAGGCCACACATGGAGCACTGTGCACCATTCTGGACTCCATATACCTTGGTTAGACCACACATGGAGCACTGTACACAGTTCCGGTCTTCATATACCTTGGTTAGACCACACATGGAGCACTGTACACAGTTCCGGTCTTCATATACCTTGGTTAGACCACACGTGGAGCACTGTGCACAGTTCTGGTCGCCATATATCTTGGTTAGACCACACATGGAGTACTGTGCACAGTTCTGGTCTCCATATATCTTGGTTAGACCACACGTGGAGCACTGTGCACAGTTCTGGTCGCCATATACCTTGGTTAGACCACACATGGAGTACTGTGCACAGTTCTGGTCTCCATATATCTTGGTTAGACCACACATGGAGTACTGTGCACAGTTCTGGTCTCCATATATCTTGGTTAGACCACACGTGGAGCACTGTGCACAGTTCTGGTCTCCATATATCTTGGTTAGACCACACGTGGAGTACTGTGCAGAGTTCTGGTCTCCATATACCTTGGTTAGACCACACATGGAGCACTGTGCACAGTTCTGGTCTCCATATATCTTGGTTAGACCACACATGGAGCACTGTGCACAGTTCTGGTCTCCATATACCTGGGTTATAAGTGACAGGCGACCAGCAGCTCGGAGATGCAACACATGCCCTTTTATCTCCTCCCTTCCCACTGTCCAGGGCCCCAAACACCCCTTCCAGGTGAAACAGCGATTTACTTGTACTTCTTGCAATCTAGTATCCTGTATTCGCTGCTCACGATGCGGTCTCCTCTACATTGGGGAGACCAAACGCAGATTGGGCGACCGCTTTGCGGAACACCTCCGTTCAGTCTGTAAGGGTGACCCTGAGCTTCCGGTCGCCTGTCACTTTAATTCACCGCTTCACTCCCACTCTGACCGCACCGTCCTTGGCCTCTTACACTGTTCCAATGAAGCTCAACGTAAGCTCGAGGAACAGCACCTCATCTTTCGATTAGGCACTTTACAGCCCTCCGGACTCAACACTGAGTTCAACGATTTCAGACCATAACCTCGGCCCCTATTTTTTTTTCCTCTCTCTCACATGGCAGCTGTCAATCATTCAGCCATTGCCATTTACACTTCATCCAGAGCCAACTTTTGTTTCTTAACTTGTCCCATTACCATCTCCTTTTGCCTTGCACCACCATCCCTTCCATCTCTCAATCTCTCCTGCCTTCCATCCTATCACAGACCTTCCCTTTTGTTCTTTCCTCCCCTTCCCCCCTTTCCCAGCCCCGACACTTGCTTAAAAACCTGTTCCATCTCCAACTTTTCCCAGTTCTGACCTAAGAACATAAGAAATAGAAGCAGGAGTCGGCCATTCGGCCCCTCGAACCTGCTCCGCCATTCAATGAGATCATGGCTGATCATCCAAATTCAGTACCCGGTCCCTGCCTTCTCCCCATATCCCTTGATCCCTTTAGCCATAAGAAATATATCCAACTCCTTCTTGAATATATTTAATGAATTGGCCTCTACTGCCTTCTGTGGTAGAGAATTCCACAGGTTCACCACTCTCTGGGTGAAGAAATTCCTCCTCATCTCTGTCCTAAATGGCTTACCCCTTATCCTTAGACTGTGACCCCTGGTTCTGGACTCCCCGACCATCGGGAACATCCTTCCTGCATCTAGTCTGAATTTTATAAGTTTCAATGAGATCCCCTCTCATTCTTCTAAACTCCAGCGAGTACAAGCCTAATCGGCCCAATCTCTCCTCATACGTCATTCCTGCCATCCCAAGTATCAGCCTGGTGAATCTTCGCTGCACTCTCTCCATGGCAAGAACATCCTTCCTCAGATAAGGCGACCAAAACTGCACACAATACTCAAGGTGTGGTCTCACCAAGGCCCTGTACAACTGCAGCAAGACATCCTTGCTCCTCTACTCAAACCCTCTCGCTACGAAGGCCAACATACCATTTGCCTTCTTAACCGCCTGCTGCACCTGCATGCTTACCTTCAGCGACTGGTGCACAAGGACACCCAGGTCTCGTTGCACTTCCCCTTCTCCCAATCTATTGCCATTCAGAGAATAATCTGCCTTCCTGTTTTTTCCACCAAAGTGGATAACCTCGCATTTATCCATATTATCCTACATCTGCCACGCATCTGCCCAATCACCCAACCTGTCCAAATCATACTGGAGTTTCTCGGCATCCTCCTCACAGCACACACGTCCACCCAGCTTTGTGTTGTCTGCAAACTTGGAGATATTACATCTAGATCATTAATATATATTGTGAATAGCTGGGGTCCAAAGACCGATTCCTGCGGTACCCCACTAGTCACTGCCTGCCACTCGGAAAAAGACCCGTTTATTCCAACTCTTTGCTTTCTGTCTGCCAACCAGTTCTCTATCCAAGTCAATACCTTGCCCCCAATCCCAGGTGCCCCCAATCCCATGTGAAGAAATGTTAAAATAACAACAGAAAATGCCGGAAAAACTCAGCAGGTCAGGCAACCTCCGTGGAGAGAAATTTGAGTTGACGTTTCGGGTCGAAACCCTTCTTCAAAACTGGAAAGAAAAGAAAATAGATCGAAGGCAGGGCTGCGATCGAACAAAAGAGACAATAAAAGGTATTCGAAGCCAGACGAGATGGTAAGAAACCTATATGAAAATGGTGAAACAGATGGTCGTCCTCCACACTGGTGTCCAGGCCCGCTGAGATCCGGCCTGCTCGTGACCTTCACATCGAGGAAGAGAGCAGTGTGGCGCACGATGATGCCCACCACGAGGAGACAGGATGCCTGAAGAGTTCAAAACGCAGACCTGTTTCAAAACCTTACACTTCCTAGTTGGATTGGTGAGCATGTTTCTGGCCCTTCATAATCGGATCTAGATAGGTTTAAGGGGGTGGACATTTTGGGTCTAATTAACATGAGTTGTTGTCCCTCGATGTTCTGTGTGTTTCCTCATTTCATGATGATCTTTGTAGAGTATAATATGTCTGTATTTGCCTTAGTTAGTATTGTGTCGTTATGATTTGTTTGTGTTTTTCCCTCCCATGTACCCTCTTATTAGCTTGCATTTGATTTGTTTTACATTATGCAATAAAATTTCATTTTGTTTCATCAAACTTGGTCTATAAGAGTTTTCTCTACATTGTCGTTCCTGCCCCAAAGTCCAGAGTACAGAATCTAAGGGGCGAGTGGGTCGAACCACTCACGGTTTTACTGTGCAAGAGAGAGAGGCCTCTAGAGAGAGAAACCTCTGCGATATAAAACCCCTTACAAGAAGGATGGAGTCAGTGGCTCGGGAACGGAGTTTGTGGCGGGGACCAACAACAATGGCTTCGGTCTTCCCAATATTTAACTGGAAAAAATTTCTGCTCATCCAGAACTGTATGTCGGACAAGCAGTCTGACAATTTAGAGACCGTGGAGGGGTTGAGAGAAGTGGTGGTGAGGTAGAGCTGGGTGTCGTCAGCGTACATGTGGAAACTGAGGCTGTGTTTTCAGATGATGTCGCCAAGGGGCAACATGTAGATGAGAAATAGGAGGGGCCCAAGGATGGATCCATGTGTCGACTCCACATGTGGAGCACTGTGCACCATTCTGGACTCCATATACCTTGGTTAGACCACACGTGGAGCACTGTGCACCATTCTGGACTCCATATACCTTGGTTAGACCACACATGGAGCACTGTACACAGTTCCGGTCTTCATATACCTTGGTTAGACCACACGTGGAGTACTGTGCACCATTCTGGACTCCATATACCTTGGTTAGACCACACGTGGAGCACTGTACACAGTTCCGGTCTTCATAAAGCTTGGTTAGACCACACGTGGAGCACTGTGCACCATTCTGGACTCCATATACCTTGGTTACACCACACATGGAGCACTGTACACAGTTCCGGTCTTCATAAAGCTTGGTTAGACCACACGTGGAGCACTGTGCACCATTCTGGACTCCATATACCTTGGTTAGACCACACATGGAGCACTGTACACAGTTCCGGTCTTCATATACCTTGGTTAGACCACACGTGGAGCACTGTGCACAGTTCTGGTCGCCATATATCTTGGTTAGACCACACATGGAGTACTGTGCACAGTTCTGGTCACCATATATCTTGGTTAGACCACACGTGGAGCACTGTGCACAGTTCTGGTCACCATATACCTTGGTTAGACCACACTTGGAGCACTGTGCACAGTTCTGGTCACCATATATCTTGGTTAGACCACACATGGAGTACTGTGCACAGTTCTGGTCTCCATATATCTTGGTTAGACCACACGTGGAGCACTGTGCACAGTTCTGGTCGCCATATACCTTGGTTAGACCACACATGGAGTACTGTGCACAGTTCTGGTCTCCATATATCTTGGTTAGACCACACATGGAGTACTGTGCACAGTTCTGGTCTCCATATATCTTGGTTAGACCACACGTGGAGCACTGTGCACAGTTCTGGTCTCCATATATCTTGGTTAGACCACACGTGGAGTACTGTGCAGAGTTCTGGTCTCCATATACCTTGGTTAGACCACACATGGAGCACTGTGCACAGTTCTGGTCTCCATATATCTTGGTTAGACCACACATGGAGCACTGTGCACAGTTCTGGTCTCCATATACCTGGGTTATAAGTGACAGGCGACCAGCAGCTCGGAGATGCAACACATGCCCTTTTATCTCCTCCCTTCCCACTGTCCAGGGCCCCAAACACCCCTTCCAGGTGAAACAGCGATTTACTTGTACTTCTTGCAATCTAGTATCCTGTATTCGCTGCTCACGATGCGGTCTCCTCTACATTGGGGAGACCAAACGCAGATTGGGCGACCGCTTTGCGGAACACCTCCGTTCAGTCTGTAAGGGTGACCCTGAGCTTCCGGTCGCCTGTCACTTTAATTCACCGCTTCACTCCCACTCTGACCTCACCGTCCGCGGCCTCTTACACTGTTCCAATGAAGCTCAACGTAAGCTCGAGGAACAGCACCTCATCTTTCGATTAGGCACTTTACAGCCTTCCGGACTCAACACTGAGTTCAACGATTTCAGACCATAACCTCGGCCCCTATTTTTTTTTCCTCTCTCTCACATGGCAGCTGTCAATCATTCAGCCATTGCCATTTACACTTCATCCAGAGCCAACTTTTGTTTCTTAACTTGTCCCATTACCATCTCCTTTTGCCTTGCACCACCATCCCTTCCATCTCTCAATCTCTCCTGCCTTCCATCCTATCACAGACCTTCCCTTTTGTTCTTTCCTCCCCTTCCCCCCTTTCCCAGCCCCGACACTTGCTTAAAAACCTGTTCCATCTCCAACTTTTCCCAGTTCTGACCTAAGAACATAAGAAATAGAAGCAGGAGTCGGCCATTCGGCCCCTCGAACCTGCTCCGCCATTCAATGAGATCATGGCTGATCATCCAAATTCAGTACCCTGTCCCTGCTTTCTCCCCATATCCCTTGATCCCTTTAGCCATAAGAAATATATCCAACTCCTTCTTGAATATATTTAATGAATTGGCCTCTACTGCCTTCTGTGGTAGAGAATTCCACAGGTTCACCACTCTCTGGGTGAAGAAATTCCTCCTCATCTCTGTCCTAAATGGCTTACCCCTTATCCTTAGACTGTGACCCCTGGTTCTGGACTCCCCGACCATCGGGAACATCCTTCCTGCATCTAGTCTGAATTTTATAAGTTTCAATGAGATCCCCTCTCATTCTTCTAAACTCCAGCGAGTACAAGCCTAATCGGCCCAATCTCTCCTCATACGTCATTCCTGCCATCCCAGGTATCAGCCTGGTGAATCTTCGCTGCACTCTCTCCATGGCAAGAACATCCTTCCTCAGATAAGGCGACCAAAACTGCACACAATACTCAAGGTGTGGTCTCACCAAGACCCTGTACAACTGCAGCAAGACATCCTTGTTCCTGTACTCGAACCCTCTCGCTACGAAGGCCAACATACCATTTGCCTTCTTAACTGCCTGCTGCACCTGCATGCTTACCTTCAGCGACTGGTGCACAAGGACACCCAGGTCTCGTTGCACTTCCCCTTCTCCCAATCTATTGCCATTCAGAGAATAATCTGCCTTCCTGTTTTTTCCACCAAAGTGGATAACCTCGCATTTATCCATATTATCCTACATCTGCCATGCATCTGCCCAATCACCCAACCTGTCCAAATCATACTGGAGTTTCTCGGCATCCTCCTCACAGCACACACGTCCACCCAGCTTTGTGTTGTCTGCAAACTTGGAGATATTACATCTAGATCATTAATATATATTGTGAATAGCTGGGGTCCAAAGACCGATTCCTGCGGTACCCCACTAGTCACTGCCTGCCACTCGGAAAAAGACCCGTTTATTCCAACTCTTTGCTTTCTGTCTGCCAACCAGTTCTCTATCCAAGTCAATACCTTGCCCCCAATCCCAGGTGCCCCCAATCCCATGTGAAGAAATGTTAAAATAACAACAGAAAATGCCGGAAAAACTCAGCAGGTCAGGCAACCTCCGTGGAGAGAAATTTGAGTTGACGTTTCGGGTCGAAACCCTTCTTCAAAACTGGAAAGAAAAGAAAATAGATCGAAGGCAGGGCTGCGATCGAACAAAAGAGACAATAAAAGGTATTCGAAGCCAGACGAGATGGTAATAGGTCCGTGGAGACAAAAGGCAGCTGAGATTAGGTGTGAAGTGTACTGGCAGGTAAGAGACAGCTGCCAGGTGACAGAGAGAAACAAAGGGAAAGGAGGGAGGGGGGGTGAAAAAGGAGGACCCAAACAAAGGGGTGGAAAAAATTATAAGTAAAAAAGTAATGGGGGCCGAGGTTATGATCTGAAATTGTTGAACTCGATATTGAGTCCGGAAGGCTGCAAAGTGCCTAGTCGGAAGATGAGGTGCTGTTCCTCGTGTTTACGTTGAGCTTCCGTGGAACAATACAAGAGGCCAAGGACGGTGAGGTCCGAGTGGGAATGGAGCGGTGAATTAAAATGACAGGCGACCGGAAGCTCGGGGTCACCCTTACGGACTGAACGGAGGTGTTCCGCAAAGCGGTCACCCAATCTGCGTTTGGTCTCCCCAATGTAGAGGAGACCGCATCGTGAGCAGCGAATACAGTATACTAGTTTGCGAGAAGTACAAGTAAATCGCTGTTTCACCTGGAAGGGGTGTTTGGGGCCCTGGACAGTGGGAAGGGGGGAGGTATAGGGGCAGGTGTTACATCTCCTGCGCTTGCACGGGGAGGTGCCAGGCAAAGGGGAAGTGCTGTTAGGGGTGATAGAGGAGTGGATTAGGGAGTCTCGGAGGGAGCGGTCCCTGCGGAATGCTGAAAGGGGAGGGGAGGGGAAGATGTGTTTGGTGGTGGGATCACTTTGGAGGTAGCGGAAATGCCGGAGGATGATCCGTTGAATGTGGAGGCTGGTGGGGTGAAAGGTGAGGACAAGGGGAACCCTATCGTGGTTCCGGGAGGGAGGGGCAGGGGTGAGGGCAGAAGTGCGGGAGATAGAACGGACACGGTCAAGGGCCGTGTCGACCACGGTAGAGGGGAATCCTCGGTTGCGGAAAAAGGAAGACATGTCGGAAGCACTGGTGTGGAAGGTGGCATCGTCGGAGCAGATACGGCGGAGACGGAGAAACTGGGAGAATGGAATAGAGTCCTTACAGGAGGCGGGGTGGGAGGAAGTGTAGTCCAGGTAGCTGTGGGAATCAGTGGGCTTGTAGAGAAACTCTGTTTCTCTCTCCACAGATGCTGCCTGACTGTTTGGTGCTTCCAGCATGCTCTGTTTTTATTTCAGATTTCCAGCATCTGCAGTATTTTGTTGTTGTTGTTGTTGCCCCCTGATGGCCCACCGTCAGCTCTCGGCCAATCACAAAACGGGTCCCGCCCAAAAACTCCACTCCCGCCCAATGGGAGCGCGCCGCCTGCTCTGACCGACAGCCGGCTCCGCCAATCAGACACGCAGTCTGGCGGAGGATCAGGCGGGAGCTGGTGATTGACAGCCAGCCGGACCAATCAGACCGCGGGGGAGCTCCAGCCCGGCCCAGCGGAGGGTGGGATTTGGTGATTGGCAGCCAGGCGGACCAATCAGACCGCGCGGTGCACCCAGCCCGGCCCAGCGGCGGACGGTGAGCGGTGATTGACAGGCAGGCGGACCAATCAGATAGCGGGGACGGTGACCCAGGCCAGCCCAGCGCAGCCGCGGCAGTGAAAGCGGTGATTGACAGCAGAGCGGACCAATCAGACCGCGGCGAGAGACCCAGCGGTGGGCGGGAGTTGGTGATTTACAGCGGAGTGGACCAATCAGAGCGCGGCGGGCGGTAACCCAGCGCAGCCGCGGCAGTGAAGGTGGTGAGAGGCGGCGAAGCGGCTTCGGATCTCCGGGAGGTAATTTTAGGCCTCGGTTTCCGCGGGGCCGGGGGCTGAGTTCGGGCTGCCGCGTTGCTAAGAAACGGTGTGTGGGGGAGGAGGAGCGCCGTCCTCTCTGCGCATCCTCCTACGCGCAGATCCCCATCTGCGCAGCCCCCTTCGCGCAAGTGGGGACCTGCGCAGGCGCGTTAACTGCGCCCCCGGGGCATTCTGGTGGCTGCAAACGGGGTCACTTCCGCTTCTGCTGGGACCTGGGGGGGTCAGAGGGTGGGGAGGGGTCACAATGGGCTAAGTTGGAGGCCCTGGAATAAAAGTGGCCCCAGGGAGAGGGAATTGGCCCTTTGATTTTTGTGGTGTACATCAATGATTTAGACTTGAATGTAGGAAGTATGATTAAGAAGTTTGCAGATGATACAATGATTGGTGTATAGTTAATAATGAAGAAGAAAGCTGCAGACTGCAGGAAGATAGCGGTGGACTGGTCAGGTGGGCAAGACAGTGGCAAATGGAATTCAATCCGGAAAAGATGGATCTACATGGATTTTCAGAAGGCGTTTGACAAACATAGAAGATAGGAGCAGGAGTCGGCCATTCGGCCCCTCGAGCCTGCTCCGCCATTTAATGAGATCATGGCTGATCATCCAAATTCAGTACCCGGTCCCTGCTTTCTCCCCATACCCCTTGATCCCTTTAGCCTTAAGAAATATATCTAACTCCTTCTTGAAAGTACCACATACAAGGCTGGTTAACAACATTTTGAGGCTCATGGAATAGGTGGGTCAGTGGCAGCTTGGATAAGGAATTGGCTTAAGGACAGAAAACAGCGAGTTGTGGTAAATGGCTGTTTTTCAGACTGGAGGATGGTAGACAGTGGTGTTCCCCAAGGGTCAGTGCTGGGGTTGGATCGGGTGGATGCGGGGAGGATGTTCCCGATGATGGGTGAAACTAGAACTAGGGGGCATAGTCTTAGAATAAGGGGCTGCTCTTTCAAAACTGAGATGAGGAGGAACTACTTCACTCAGCGGGTGGTAGGTCCATGGAATATGCTGCCCCAAAAAGCTGTAGAAGCTACATCATTACATAAATTTAAAACAGAAATAGACAGTTTCCTAGAAGTAAAGGGAATAAAGGGATATGGGGATCGGGCAGGAATTTGGACATGAGTCTAGGTTCGGATCAGTCATGGCCCTGTGGGTAGCAGAGTGGGCCCAGGGGCCGTGTAGCCTGATCCTGCTCCTATTTCGTGTGTCTAATTCTGTTAGATTCAGGAGATGGTTCTGTGATAGTAGATTGGCGGTTAGGATCAGATCAGCCATGATCTTATTGAATGGCGGAGCAGGCTCGAGGGGCCGATTGGCCGACTCCTGCTCCTATTTCTTATGTTCTTATGTATAAATGACCTGGATATTGGAATACAGAGCAGCATTTCTAACTGGCAAACAGTGAGGATGATACCAATCAACTGCAACAGGACATAGAAAGGCTAGCAGAATGGGCAGACAAGTGGCAGATGGAATTTAATACAGAGAAGTGTGAGGTGATGCATTTTGGCAGAAGGAACAGGGAGAGGCAATATACACTTAATGGCAGAGTTTTAGAGAGAGTGCAGGGACAGAGAAGAGAACCTTTCATGACCACCGGACGTCTCAAAGTGCTTTACAGCCAATGAAGTACTTTTGTTTTGAAGTGTAGTCACTGTTGTAATGTGGGAAACGCGGCAGCCAATTTGCACACAGCAAGGTCCCACAAACAGCAATGTGATGATGACCAGATAATCTGTTTTTGTTATGTTGGTTGAGGGATAAATATTGGCCAGGACACCGGGGATAACTCCCCACTGCTCTTCTTCGAAATAGTGGCCGTGGGATCTTTTACGTCCACCCGAGAGAGCAGACTGGGGCCTCGGTTTAACGTCTCATCCGAAAGACGGGGCCTGCGACAGTGCAGCACTCCCTCAGCACTGCACTGCGAGTGTCAGCCTACCTTTGTGTGCTCAAGTCCTTGGAGTGGGACTTGAACCCACAACCTTAGAAAAATAGGAGCAGGAGTAGGCCATGTATTTGCCTGCTCACTCAACTTGTCTAAATCGTCTTGCATTCTCCTCACAACCCCACCTAGTTTCGTGTCATCAGCAAACTCGGAAATATTACATTTGGTTCCCTCATCCAAAACATTGATTTTATATTGTGAATAGCTGGGGCCCAAGCACTGATCCCTGCGGTACCCCACTAGTCACCGCCTGCCACCCCGACAAAGACCCATTTATTCCTATTCTCTGTTTCCTGTCTGTTAACCAATTTTCAATCCATGCCAGTATATTACCTCCAATCCCATGCGCTTTAATTTTGCACACTAACCTCTTATGTGGGACTTTATCAAAGGCCTTCTGAAAGTCCAAATACACCACATCCACTGGTTCTCCCTTATCTATTCCACCAGTTACATCCTCAAAAAACTCCAGTAGGTTTGTCAAACACGATTTCCCTTTCATTAATCCCTGTTGACTTTGTCTAATCCCGTTGATATTTTCTAAGTGTCCTGTTATCACATCCTTTATAATAGACTCTAGCATTTTCCCTACTACTGATGTTAGGCTAACCGGTCTGTAGTTCCCTGTTTCCTCTCTCCCTCCTTTTTTAAATAGTGGGGTTACATTTGCCACCCTCCAATCTGCAGGAACTGTTCCATAATCTATAGAATTTTGGAAGATGACAACCAATGCATCCACTATTTCCATGGCCACCTCTTTTAGTACCCTGGGATGCAGATTATCAGGCCCTGGGGATTTATCAGCTTTCAGTCCCATTCATTTCTCCAGTACTATTTTTTTACTGATACTAATTTCCTTTCATTCCTCCTTCTCACTAGACCCTTGTGAACCTTCTGACTCAGATCATAATCATAATCAACTTTATTGTCATTGTCATTGTCTGGCCACAGGGGATGTGCCAGAGGACTGGAGAACAGCTAACGTAGTACCATTATTCAAGAAGGGTAGCAGGGATAAACCAGGGAATTACAGGCCGGTGAGCCTAACATCTGTGGTAGGGAAATTATTGGAAAAAATTCTGAGGGACAAAATTAGTCTCCACTTGGAGAGGCAAGGATTAATCGGGGATAGTCAGCATGGCTTTGTCAAGGGTAAATCATGTCTGACCAATCTGATTGAATTTTTCGAGGGGGTGACTAGGGAGGTGGATGAGGGAAATGCTGTGGATGTGGTTTACATGGATTTCAGTAAAGCTTTTGACAAAGTCCCGCATAGGAGACTGGCCAAGAAGGTAAGAGCCCATGGGATCCAGGGTGCCTTGGCGCGTTGGATCCTAAACTGGCTGAGTGGCAGGAGGCAGAGGGTGATGGTCGAAGGTTGCTTTTGTGACTGGAAGCCTGTGTCCAGTGGGGTACCTCAGGGATCGGTGCTGGGTCCCTTGCTGTTTGTGATCTACATAAATGATTTGGATGAGAATGTAAAAGGTATGATCAGTAAGTTCGCAGATGACACGAAAATTGGTGGGGTGGTAAATTGCGAGGAGGAAAGCCTCAGGCTACAGGACGATATAAACTGGTTGGTCAGATGGGCGGAAAAGTGGCAAATGGAATTTAACCCTGAAAAGTGCGAGGTGATGCATTTTGGACGGACAAATAAGGCAAGGGAATACACAATGAGTGGTAGGACCCTAGGAAGTACAGAGGGTCAGAGGGACCTTGGTGTACATGTACATAGATCCCTGAAGGCAGCGGAACAGGTAGATAAGGTGGTTAAAAAGGCATATGGGATACTTGCCTTCATTAGCCGAGGCATAGAATATAAGAGCAGGGAGGTTATGATGGAGCTGTACAAAACGCTGGTGAGGCCACAGCTGGAGTACTGTGTGCAGTTCTGGTCGCCTCACTATAGGAAGGATGTGATTGCTTTGGAGAGGGTGCAGAGGAGATTGACCAGGATGTTACCTGGGATGGAGCGCCTCAGCTATGAAGAAAGACTAAACAGGCTGGGGTTGTTTTCCTTGGAGCAAAGAAGGCTGAGGGGGGACCTGATTGAGGTGTACAAAATGATGAGGGGCATAGATAGGGTAGATAAAGAGGAACTTTTCCCCTTAGTAGGGGGGTCAATAACAAGGGGGCATAGATTCAGGGTAAGGGGCAGGAGGTTTAGAGGGGATTTGAGGAGGAACTTTTTCACCCAGAGGGTGGTTGGAATCTGGAACTCACTGCCTGAAAGGATGGTAGAGGCAGGAACCCTCACAACATTCAAGAAGCATTTGGATGAGCACTTGAAATGCCATTGCATACAAGGCTATGGACCAAATGCTGGAAAATGGGATTAGATTGGACAGGGATTGATGGACGGCGCAGACACGATGGGCCGAAGGGCCTCTTTCTGTGCTGTATAACTCTATGACTCTATGACAAGTGCAGTACAACGAAATGTAGGCTTGCGGCTCCCGAGAGTGTACATTTAGATTAAGACATTTAAACATTCAACATACATTTGGCTTGTAATATATTAACATAAACATAACCATAATAAAGTGCATTGGCAGGTGTGCAGGCTTTAGAGTTTATTTGTGGAGTTCAGTAGGATGACAGCCCTGGGAAAGAAGCTGTTCCTAAATCTGGTCGTACGGGTGCGAATGCATCTGTAGCGTCTCCCAGATGGCAGGAGGGCGAACAGACTGTGGCTGGGGTGGGTAGGGTCTTTGATGATGGACCGTGACCTCCGTAGACAGCGTTTCTGGTATATGTGCTCCATGGTCGGTAGCCGGGTGCCGGTAATGCGTAACTCAGAGGCAAGTGTGCTACCAACTGAACCACAGCTGACACTTGGGACCTGGGAGTTAATGTGCGTAGGTCCCTGAAGGTGGCGGGACATATTGAGAGAGTGGTTAGCAAAGCATGTGGGATCTTGGGCTTCATAAATAGAGGTACTGAGTACAAAAGTAGAGAAGTTATGCTGATTTATAAAGCGCTGGTTAGGCCACAACTGGAGTATTGCGTCCAGTTCTGGTCACCACACTTTAGGAAGGATCACAGAAATCACAGAAACCCCACAGTGCAGATAGAGGCCATTTCGGCCCATCGAGCCTGCACCGACACATATCCCACCCGATCCCCGTAACCCCTACACCAACACATATCCCACCCTATCCCCGTAACCCCACGTATTTAATCCCCCTAACACTAAGGGTCAATTTATCATAGCCAATCAACCTAACCTGCACATCTTTGGACTGTGGGAGGAAACCGGAGCACCCGGAGGAAACCCACGCAAACACGGGGAGAATGTGCAAACTCCACACAGACAGTCGCCCGAGGCCGGATTCGAACCCGGGTCCCTGGCGCTGTGAGGCAACAGTGCTAACCACTATGCCACCGTGCTGGATGTGAAGGCCCTTGAGAGGGTGCAGAGGAGATTTACCAGAATGGTTCCGGGGATTGGGGGATCTTAGCTACAAGGACAGGTTGGAGAAGCTGGATTTGTTTTCATTAGAGCAAAGGAGGTTGAGGGGTGATTTGATAAGAGGTGTACAAGATTACGACGGGTTTGGACAGGCTAGACGGGGAAAGGCTGTTCCCACTAGTTGATGGTACAAGGACTAGGGGACACAGATTGAAGGTTTTGGGCAAGAGATACAGGGGGGATGTGAGGAAAAACGTTTTTACGCATAAGAACATAAGAAATAGGAGCAGGAGTAGGCCAATTGGCCCCTCGAGCCTGCTCCGCCATTCAATAAGATCATGGCTGATCTGATCCCAACCGCCAATCCACTATCACAGGACTATCTCCTGAATCTAACAGAATTAGACACACAAAACAGGAGCAGGATCAGGCTACACGGCCCCTGGGCCCGCTCCGCTACCCACAGGGCCATGACCGATCCGAACCTAGCAGCGAGTGGTGAGGACCTGGAACTCGCTGCCGACGGAAGTGGTGGAAGCGGAGACACTCGATGTTTTCAAGGGGAGACTGGATAGTCACTTGAGGGAAATAAACCTGCAGGGCTACGGGGATAGAGCGGGGGAATGGGACTGACTGGATCGCTCTACAGAGAGCCGGCACGGACTCGATGGGCCGAATGGCCTCCTTCTGTGCCGTTATGACTCTTAAGTGCAGAGGATCAGAGGGACCTTGGAGTGCATGTCCACAGATCCCTGAAGGTAGCAGGACAGGTAGATAAGGTGGTTAAGAAGGTATATGGGATACTTGCCTTTATTAGCCGAGGCATAGAATACAAGAGCAGGGGGTTTATGCTTCAACTGTATAAAACACTAGTTAGGCTGCAGCTAGATACACTGTGCAGTTCACACATAGTGGTTAGCACTGTTGCCTCACAGCGCCAGGGACCCGGGTTCGAATCCGGCCTCGGGTGACTGTGTGTGGAGTTTGCACATTCTCCCCGTGTTTGCGTGGGTTTCCTCCGGGTGCTCCGGTTTCCTCCCACAGTCCAAAGATGTGCGGGTTAGGATGATTGGCTGTGATAAATTGACCCTTAGTGTTAGGGGGATTAAATACGTGGGGTTACGGGGATAGGGTGGGATATGTGTTGGTGTAGGGGTTACGGGGATCGGGTGGGATATGTGTTGGTGTAGGGGTTACGGGGATCGGGTGGGATATGTGTCGGTGCAGGCTCGATGGGCCGAAATGGCCTCTATCTGCACTGTGGGGTTTCTGTGATTCTGTGATTACAGGAAGGATGTGATTGCACTCGAGAGATGTGCAGAGGAGATTTACGAGGATGTTGCCTGGGCTGGGGAATTTTGGCTATGAGGAAAGGTTGGATAGGCTGGGGTTGTTTTCTTTGGAACAGAGGAGGCTGAGGGGAGATCTAATTGAGGTGTATAAAATTATGAGGGGCCTAGATAGAGTGGATAGGAAGGAACTATGGCAGCACGGTGGCATAGCGGTTAGCACTGTTGCCTCACAGCGCCAGGGACCCGGGTTCGAATCCGGCCTCGGGCGACTGTCTGTGTGGAGTTTGCACATTCTCCCCGTGTTTGCGTGGGTTTCCTCCGGGTGCTCCGGTTTCCTCCCACAGTCCAAAGATGTGCAGGTTAGGTTGATTGGCCATGATAAATTGACCCTTAGTGTTAGGGGGATTAAATACGTGGGGTTACGGGGATAGGGTGGGATATGTGTTGGTGTAGGGGTTAGGGGGATCGGGTGGGATATGTGTCGGTGTAGGCTCGATGGGCCGAAATGGCCTCTATCTGCACTGTGGGGTTTCTGTGATTCTGTGACCTATTTCCCTTAGCAGAAGGGTCAATAACCAGGGGGCAGAGATTTAAAGTAATTGGTAAAAGGTTTAGAAGAGATTTGAGGGGAAATTTCTTCACCCAGAGGGTGGTTGGGGGTCTGAAACTCACTGCCTGAAAGGCTGGTAGAGGCAGAGACCCTCGTCGCATTTAAAAAGTACTCGGATACGCACTTGACGTGCCGTAACCTACAGGGCTACGGACCAAGAGCTGGGAAGTGGGATTAGGCTGGATGGATCTTTGTCGGCCGGCGCGGACACGATGGGCCGAAATGGCCTCCTTCGGTGCTGTAACCTTCTATGATTCTATGGCCCAGTGACTGGAGCAAAGTGTACAGTGACGTTCTCCAGGGGTCGGTACTAGGACCATGCTTTTCTTGAGAAATGTGAGGTATTGCATTTTGACAGGAAGAACAGGGAGGTCACTTATCACTTGGAGGGTGCGAGTCTGGGCGGGGTAGAGGAACAAAGGGATCTCGGAGTACAAATACACAAATCACTAAAAGTTGCGACACAGGTTAGCAAGGCCATAAAAAAAAAGCAAACCAAGCTCTAGGGTTTATTTCTAGAGGGTGAGAATTGAAAAGTAGGGAAGTTCTGCTAAACCTGTATCGAACCTTGGTTAGACCACACTTGGAGTGCTGCGTACAGTTCTGCCGGAGGATATCGAGGCACTGGAGAGGGCGCAGAGAAGATTTACAAGGGTGATACCAGAAATGCGAGGGTATACATATCGGGAAAGGATGAACAGGCTGGGTCTCTTTTCTCTTGAAAAGCGAAGGCTGAGGGGTGACCTAATAGAGGTCTTTAAAATGATGAAAGGTTTTGATCGAGTGGATACAGAGAAAGTGTTTCCACTTGTGGGGAAGAGCATAACTAGAGGCCCTCAATATAAGATAGTCACCAAGAAATCCAATAGGGAATTCAGAAGAAACTTCTTTACCCAGAGAGTGGTCGTCGTCGTACGTGTCTTCACACTGCTCCCTTTGGGGAACTGTATGAAGTGGTGGAAGGATTTCTGGCCGCGATTAACGCTCCTTCCGTGACCGTAACCATCTTCGTACCAGCCATTAGGGTGGTTAGTCCTATGGCGGGAGGGTTTTACGGGCTCCCACAACCCATACGAGGGGGGGTGCCACCCACACCCACGGACGCAAGTATCCCGCTGGATGTCAACCCAGAATTTAGAGCCGGAGCTCCGACTCCACTTGCCGGGACTGTCTGGAGCGGGGTTCGAAACCCTACGCCTTCTGGCCCAGCGGCGGGGATGCTACCGCTACGCCAAAGGCCCACTCCCAGAGAGTGGTGAGAATGTGGAACTCGCTACCACAGGGAGTGGTTGAAGCAAATAGTATCGATGCATTTAAGGGGAGACTAGACAAGCATCTGAGGGAGAAGGGAATAGAGGGTTACGCTGATAGATTTAGATGAGGAAAGACTGGAGGAGGCTCGAGTGGAGCACAAACGCCGGCATGGACTGGTTGGGCCGAATGGCCTGTTTCTGTGCCGTATATCCGATGTAATCCTGTGATATATATTGGCCCAGAAATTCGGGTCTCGGCGGGTGAGTACGCACGGGGTACTCACCCGTAAGCCCAATGGAAGCGCCGGTTTCCTGCATGCACTGCGCATGCGCGGGAAACCGGCACTTCCGTTCCCCTGAAAGCAGGGGTTCAGAGGTCGAACGCGTGCGCCGGAGAGGCCGCGCGTGCGCATCGAACTTCCGCTTTTTTTGCAAGTTTTCCCGGGAAGGTAAGCCTCCAGAAGTTAGACATTTAAAAAGCAGTCGCAAGGCCTGCTTTTTACAAGGTAAGTGGTGAATTAATTAAAATTAAAACATTTATTCCACAGGTTTATTATTTTTAAATACTTTTAAAAAAGCTAAGTTTATTTTTAGCCCCGTTAGAAAATAAAATTATTTTTTTCAAAAATTTAAATTATTGTTTAAAAAGTTATTTCATGTAATTTATAGTTTATTTTAAAAATGTGATTTTTTTGTTTAAATGTATTTGAAGATTTAGTGAGGTTTTGGGGCTTATAGTATTTAGAAGTTTGACAGCCCTTCCTGTCAAACTTATGAATGAAGCATTCCCTGCTACCATTGGCTCTCCATGGCCCAGTGATCCCAGGGGATGCTTCGAACTAACTGCGCCCCTGGGATACGCAAGCATTGCGCGCTGGCAGTTGGAGGAGGCCCAGGATCGGAATTCCACGGGGGCCCACAGCTCAACGGCCGGCGCGGTAGGTAAGTGCAGGTCGGGGGCTTGCACCCGCGGGAAGCCCCCGACCCGAATTTCTGGGCCATTGTTGACTTGGACGCGGGTGTACAGGGCACAATTTCAAAATCTGCAGATGACACAAAACTTGGAAGTATAGTGAACAGTGAGGAGGAGAGTGATAGACTTCAAGAAGACAGAGACAGGCTGGTGAAACAGGCTGAGGATTGGGGGGACTTTAGAATTCAGCAAAGGAGGACTAAACAATTGATAAAGAAAGGGAAAATAGAATATGAGAGTAAACTAGCGAGAGATATAAAAACAGACGGGCAGCACGGTGGCATAGTGGTTAGCACTGTTGCCTCACAGCGCCAGGGACCCGGGTTCAAATTCGGCCTCGGGTGACTGTCTGTGTGGAGTTTGCACATTCTCCCCGTGTTTGCGTGGGTTTCCTCCGGGTGCTCCGGTTTCCTCCCACAGTCCAAAGATGTGCGGGTTAGGTTGATTGGCTGTGATAAATTGACCCTTAGTGTTAGGGGGATTAAATACGTGGGGTTACGGGGATAGGGCTTGGGTGGGATGGCTGTCAGTGTAGGGACCGGGTGCTAGGGTTTGGATGATCAGCCATGATCTCGTTGAATGGCGGAGCGGGCTCGAAGGGCCGAATGGCCTACTCCTGCTCCTATTTTCTATGTTTCTAGGTATGTAAAAAGGAAAAGATTAGCAAAAGTAAGTGTGGGTCCCTTACAGGCTGAGACAGGAGAAATTAAACAAATACTTTGTGTCTGTCTTCACGGAAGAAGACACAAAAAACTTCTTGGAAATAGTGGAGAACCAAGGGTTTAGCGAGAATGAGGAACTGAAAGATATTCGTATTAGTAAAAAAGTAATACTGGAGAAATTAATGGGACTGAAGCCAATAAATCCCCTGGACCTGAGGGCCTACATCCTAGGGTTTTGAAAGAGGTGGCTATAGAGATGGTGGATACATTGGTTGTCATTTTCCAAAATTCCATAGAATCTGGAACGGTTCCCGTGGATTGGAAGGTAGCAAATGTAACCCCACTATTTAAGAAAGGAGGAAGAGAGAAAACGGGGAACTACAGACCAGTTAGCCTGACATCAGTAGTAGGGAAAATGCTAGAATCTATTATTAAGGACGTGGTAACAGGGCACTTAGAAAATAATAATAGGATTGGTCAGAGTCAACATGGATTTATGAAAGGGAAATCGTGTTTGACAAATCTGTGAGAGTTTTTTGAGGTTATAACTCACAGAATAGATAAGGGGGAACCAGTGGATGTGGTGTATCTGGATTTTCAGAAGGCATTCGATAAGGTGCCACACAAGAGGTTATTAAACAAAATTAGGGCTCATGGGATTGGGGGTAATACACTAGCATGGATTGAGGATTGGTTAACGGACAGAAAACAGAGAGTAGGAATAAACGGGTCATTTTCGGGTTGGCAGGCTGTAACTAGTGGGGTACCGCAAGGATCAGTGCTTGGGCCTCAGCTATTCACAATCTACATCAATGATTTGGATGAGGGGACCAAATGTAATATATCCAAGTTTGCTGATGATACAGAGCTGGGTGGGAATGTAAGTTGTGAGGAGGATGCAAAGAGGCTTCAAGGGGATATAGACAGGCTAAGTGAGTGGGCAAGAACATGGTAAATGGAATATAATGTGGAGAAATGTGAAGTTATCCATTTTGGTAGGAAAAATAGAAAAGCAGAGTATTTTTTAAATGGTGAGAGATTGGGAAATGTTGGTGTTCAGAGGGACCTGGGTGTCCTTGTACACAAATCACTGAAAGTTAACATGCAGGTACAGCAAGCAATTAGGAAAGCAAATGGTATGTTGGCCTTTATTACAAGAGGATTTGAGTATAAGAGTAAAGATGTCTTACTGCAATTATATAGGGCCCTGGTGAGACCACACCTGGAGTATTGTGTACAGTTTTGGTCTCCTTACCTAAGGAAGGATATACTTGCCATAGAGGGAGTGCAACGAAGGTTCACCAGACTGGTTCCTGGGATGGGGGGATTGTCCTATGAGGAGAGATTGAGTAGACTAGGCCTATATTCTCTAGAGTTTAGAAGAATAAGGGTGCGGAATTCTTAAAGTGCATCCAGGAGAGCTTTTAGAGCCAGCGTGTAGAAAGTCCTACAAGAGAGGGGGTGGTACTGGACCTAATTCTAGGGAATGTAGCCGGGCAAGCGGTAGAAGTGTCAGTAGGAGAGCATTTTGGTGACAGTGACCATAATTCGGTGAGATTTAAGGTGGTCATGGAAAAGGACAAAGATGGACTGGAAATAAAGGCCTAGAAATTCAGTCGTGTTTGCGGCCACTTATTGGCTATAGAGTGGTTTGCGCCGGAAGTTTTTTAGCGCCCGAAATTCAGTTGCTCCCTAACATCGGCGTTAGCCGGTAGCGCTGCGCCGGCACCGATGACGTCATCGGTGTGCGCAGCGCCCCGGTTCCAATGCTATCCCGTGCCGATGGCCAAATTCAGTTGCGGCCGCCTCGCCCGTAGCGGCCGCAAACAGCGTTTGAAAAACGGTGCCTTGCAGCTCCGAGAGGCCGGCGCATAAAGGTGGAGGGGCGGCCGGCGGCCGCCTGGCCGCACCTCCCTCCCCGGACTCCTGCACCACCCCCCCACGGCATTGGTGTCTGACTCCCACGAGCCCAGCACTTCTCCGTGGTGCCGGGCTCATTTGCCGGGGGAATCCAGCGGCGATCTGACGGCTGTAGGCAGCTCCTCCTTAAGAGAAGGAGGAGGCCTGCAGTACCCCAGCCTGCCGCACCGCATCGGGTGCCGCAGCGGCAGCTGGACGCCTGAAACTGACTTTCATCGCCCCAAACGAGGCGGCCAAACCCTGCAATAGCGCCCGCCTCCGTCTTGGGGCGGCGCAACTGAATTTCAGGCGGGCGCTACGGGAATCCGGGCGAGCGCAAAATTTCGGGCACTAAAGACCTGGCGCGGCGATACCGAATTTTTAGCCCAAAAGCTCTAAATTGGGGGAAGGCCGATTTTAATATGATAAGGCAGGATCTGGCCAAAGTGGACTGGGATCAGCTACTTGTAGGAAAATCCACATCCGTGCAGTGGGAGTCTTTCAGAAAGGAAATAGAGAGAGTACAGCGCCAACATGTTCCCGTAAAGGTCAAGGGTGGGACCAACAAGTCCAGGGAACCCTGGATGTCAAGGGATATACAAGAATGGATTAGGAAAAAAAAGGGAGGCTTTTGGCAGATACAAAAGACTAAAAACAGTAGAAGCCCTAGAGGAGTATAGAAAGTGCAGGGGGGTACTTAAAAAAGAAATTAGGAGAGCGAAGAGGGGGCATGAAAAAAAACTGCCGGGCAAAATAAAGGAAAATCCCAAGGTGTTTTATAAGTATATTAAGCGCAAGAGGATAATCAGGGAAAGAGTAGGGCCCATTAGGGACCAAAGTGGCAATCTGTGTGTAGAGCCGGAAGATGTAGGTGAGGTTTTAAATGAATATTTTGCATCTGTGTTCACTATGGAGAAGGACGATGTAGGCATAGAAATCGGGCAGGGGGATTGTGATATACTTGAACAAATTAGTATTGAGAGGGAGGAGGTACTAGCGGTTTTAGCGGGCTTAAAAGTGGATAAATCCCCAGGCCCAGATGAGATGTATCCCATGCGACTGTGTGAGGCAAGGGAGGAGATTGCAGGGGCTCTGACACAAATTTTCAGAACCTCTCTGGCCACAGGGGAGGTGCCAGAGGACTGGAGGACAGCTAACGTACTACCATTATTCAAGAAGGGTAGTAGGGATAAACCAGGGAATTACAGGCCAGTGAGCCTAACATCTGTGGTAGGGAAATTATTGGAAAAAATTCTGAGGGACAGAATTAGCCTCCACTTGGAGAGGCAGGGATTAATCAGGGATAGTCAGCATAGCTTTGTCAGGGGGAGATCATGTTTGACCAATTTGATTGAATTTTTCGAGGGTGTGACTAGGTGTGTGGATGAGGGTAGTGCCGTTGATGTAGTCTACATGGACTTTAGTAAGGCTTTTGACAAAGTCCCGCATAGGAGACTGGTCAAGAAGGTAAGAGCCCATGGGATCCAGGGCAATTTGGCACATTGGATCCAAAATTGGCTTAGTGGCAGGAGGCAGCGGGTGATGGTCGAAGGTTGTTTTTGTGACTGGAAGCCTGTGTCCAGTGGTGTACCGCAGGGATCGGTGCTGGGTCTTTTGCTGTTTGTAATGTACATTAATGATTTAGATATGAATGTAGGAGGTATGATCAGTAAGTTCGCAGATGACACGAAAATTGGTGGGGTGGTAAATAGCGAGGAGAGAAGCCTCAGGCTACAGGCCGATATAGACGGGATGGTCAGATGGGCAGAACAGTGGCAAATGGAATTTAACCCTGAAAAGTGTGAGGTGATGCATTTTGGGAAGACTAACAAGGCAAGGGAATACACAATGAATGGTAGGACCCTAGGAAGGACAAAGGATCAGAGGGACCTTGGTGTGCATGTATATAGATCCCTGAAGGCAGCAGGACAGGTAGATAAGGTGGTTAAAAAGGCACATGGGATACTTGCCTTCATTAGCCAAGGCATAGAATATAAGAGCAGGGAGGTTATGATGGAGCTGTACAAAACGCTAGTTAGGCCACAGCTGGAATACTGTGTGCAGTTCTGGTCGCCACACTATAGGAAGGATGTGATTACATTGGAGAGGGTGCAGAGGAGATTCACCAGGATGTTACCTGGGCTGGAGTGCTTCAGCTATGAAGAAAGACTGGACAGGCTGGGGTTGTTTTCCTTGGAGCAGCGAAGGCTGAGGGGGGACCTGATTGAGGTGTACAAAATTATGAGGGGCATAGATAGGGTAGATAGAAAGGAACTTTTCCCCTTAGTAGAGGGGTCAATAACCAGGGGGCATAGTTTCAAGATAAGGGGCAGGGAGATTTAGAGGGGATTTGAGGAAAAACTTTTTCACCCAGAGGGTGGTTGGAATGTGGAACTCACTGCCTGAAAGGGTGGTAGAGGCAGGAACCCTCACAACATTCAAGAAGCATTTAGATGAGCACTTGAAACGCCATTGCATACAAGGCTATGGACCAAATGCTGGAAAATGGGATTAGAATAGACAGGGCTTGATGGCCGGCGCGGACACGATGGGCCGAAGGGCCTCTTTCTATGACTCTATGAGAGGTGATCTCATTGAAACATACAAAATTCCTACACAGCTTGACAGGGTAGATGCAGGGAGGATGTTTCCCCTGGCTGGGGAGTCTAGAACCAGGGGTCACAGTCTCAGAATAGGGGGTCGGCAATTTAGGACTGAGATGAGGAGAAATTTCTTCAGTCAGAGGGTGGTGAATCTTTGGAATTCTCTACCCCAGGGGGCTGTGGAGACTCAGTCATTGAGTATGTTCAAGACAGATCGACAGATTTTTGAATATTAAGGGAATCAAGGGATACGGGGATAGTGCAGGAAAGTGGAGATGAGGAAGAAGATCAGCCATGATCTCATTGAATGGCGGAGCAGGCTCGAGGGGCCGCATGGCCGACTCCTGCTCCTGTTTTTTATGTTCTTTTATGTTCTTATGAAACAGGAGGACACGGAGAAGTGCCAAGTGATACCATAGAAATTTACAGCACAGGACGAGGCCATTCGGTCCATCGTGTCCGTGCTGGCCAACAAAGCTATCCAGCCTAATCCCACTTCCCCACCAAAGGCGACGTAGGAAAAAACTTTTTTACGCAGCGAGTGGTTAAGATCTGGAACGCACTGCCTGAGGGTGGTGGAGGCAGATTCAATCACGGCTTTCAAAAGGGTGTTGGATAAATACCTGAAGGAAAGAAGATTGGGTGATTGGGCAGAAACATGGCAGATGCAGTATAATGTGGATAAATGCGAGGTTATCCACTTCGGTGGGAATAACAGGAAGGCAGATTATTATCTGAACGGCAATAGATTGGGAGAAGGGGAAGTGCAACGAGACCTGGGTGTCCTTGTGCACCAGTCGCTGAAGGTAAGCATGCAGGTGCAGCAGGCGGTTAAGAAGGCAAATGATATGTTGGCCTTCGTAGCGAGAGGGTTTGAGTACAGTAACAAGGATGTCTTGCTGCAGTTGTACAGGGCCTTGGTGAGACCACACCTTGAGTATTGTGTGCAGTTTTGGTCGCCTTATCTGAGGAGGGATGTTCTTGCCATGGAAGGAGTTCAGCGAAGATTCACCAGACTGATACCTGGGATGGCAGGAATGACGTATGAGGAGAGATTGGGTCGATTGGGCTTATACTCGCTAGAGTTTAGAAGAATGAGAGGGGATCTCATCGAAACTTATAAAATTCTAACAGACTAGATGCAGGAAGGATGTTCCCGATGGTCGGGGAGTCCCGAACGAGGGGTCACAGTCTAAGGATAAGGGGTAGGCCATTTAGGACAGAGATGAGGAGGAATTTCTTCACCCAGAGAGTGGTGAACCTGTGGAATTCTCTACCACAGAAGGCAGTTGAGGCCAATTCATTAAATATATTCAAGAAGGAGTTAGATATATTTCTTAAGGCTAAAGGGATATGGGGAGAAGGCAGGGACAGGGTACTGAATTTGGATGATCAGCCATGATCGCACTGAATGGCGGAACAGGCTCAAGGGGCCGAATGGCCTACTCCTGCTCCTATCTTCTATGTTTCTATGATACGCAGCTCCTGGGGGCAGGGTGGGGCATGGGTCATTCGACTGTGCCTCCTGGCGGCAGCTGCCTGTCTTTTACCAGGAACTGATCAGGGTCCGGAACGTGGTCGCCTTTCAGCCGCAGCTCTTCCCTCGTCAGGAGTGGCGGCTATCCTCGGGAGCTGCTGCTGGAGAATCCGCACTCCCCCCTCCCTCCCGATGGTTTCAGTTGATGGCGGAGGGCAGGGCCCTGGCTGGCAAGGTGACCAGAGTCAGAGTGACGATGTCCTGGATGGCGGAGGAGCGGGCTGGATGTCGCCAGACACACCCCAGCTCGGACGGAGGAGGCGGGGGTCCCCAGTGGAGGGCTCTCTACGCGGGAGTCCTCCCCTTTTCCAGCGGGTATTTGGCGCGGAGAGTGTTGCGCGGAGCAGTTCTGTGCAGCAAGTTTTCGGAGCAGATTCACGGACTCCCAGGCAACCTGGAGGAGTCCGTGTTCCACCTTTACACAGAGTGCGAGAGGCAGCAGCCCCTCTTCCACTACTTGGAAGGATCTGCTCCTCCATCTTGGGCTGTGCTTCAGTCCCACGCTCCTGATCTTTGTCCAGCCGGTGCGGGGGGTGGGGGGGGGGGGGGGCGGGGGAGCAGGAAGCGGGCAGATCAGAGGAGCTCCTTGTTGGACCAAGGTGGCCATTAACGGGTGCGGGCAGCGAGCGGTCGAGGGGGTCGTTCGGCCCGGCTGCCCCGCCTCTCTTCCGCGGCTACATTCTCGCCCGGGTGTCCCTGGAGACGGTAGGCTCGAGGCCTTCAGCGACCGGTGGGCATCGCGGGGACTGGAGTGCTTCATCACCGCCTCCCCCCCCCCCCCCCCCCCAGCTCATTGACCCCTGACCCCCTTCTCCCCTGCTCATTGACCCCTGACCCCCCCCCTCCCCTGCTCAGTGACCCCTGACCCCCGTCCCCAGCTCAGTGACCCCTGCCCCCCAGCTCAGTGACTCCTGACCCCCCTCCCCAGCTCAGTGACTCCTGACCACCTCCTCCCCAGCTCAGTGACCCCCTGACCCTCCTCCCCAGCTCAGTGACCCCGGCCCCCTCCCCAGCTCAGTGACCCCTGACCACTCCTCCTCCCCAGCTCAGTGACCCCCCCTGACCACTCCTTCTCCCCAGCTCAGTGACCCCTGACCCTCCTCCCCAGCTCAGTGACCCCGACCCCCCTCCCCAGCTCAGTGACCCGCCCCCCCAGACCCGACCCCCTCCCCAGCTCAGTGACCCCGACCCCCCTCCCCAGCTCAGTGACCCCGACCCCCCTCCCCAGCTCAGTGACCCCGACCCCCCTCCCCAGCTCAGTGACCCCGACCCCCCTCCCCAGCTCAGTGACCCCGACCCCCCTCCCCAGCTCAGTGACCCCGACCCCCCTCCCCAGCTCAGTGACCCCCTGACCCCCCTCCCCAGCTCAGTGACCCCGACCCCCTCCCCAGCTCAGTGACCCCGACCCCCCTCCCCAGCTCAGTGACCCCGACCCCCCTCCCCAGCTCAGTGACCCCTGACCCCCTCCCCAGCTCAGTGACCCCGACCCCCCTCCCCAGCTCAGTGACTCCTGACCCCCTCCCCAGCTCAGTGACCCCGACCCCCCTCCCCAGCTCAGTGACCCCGACCCCCGCTCCCCAGCTCAGTGACCCCGACCCCCCTCCCCAGCTCAGTGACCCCGACCCCCCTCCCCAGCTCAGTGACCCCGACCCCCGCTCCCCAGCTCAGTGACCCCGACCCCCCTCCCCAGCTCAGTGACCCTGACCCCCCTCCCCAGCTCAGTGACCCCGACCCCCCTCCCCAGCTCAGTGACCCCGACCCCCCTCCCCAGCTCAGTGACCCCGACCCCCGCTCCCCAGCTCAGTGACCCCGACCCCCCTCCCCAGCTCAGTGACCCTGACCCTCCTCCCCAGCTCAGTGACACCGACCCCCCTCCCCAGCTCAGTGACCCCGACCCCCCTCCCCAGCTCAGTGACCCCCTGACCCCCCTCCCCAGCTCAGTGACCCCCCTCCCCAGCTCAGTGACCCCTGACCCTCCTCCCCAGCTCAGTGACCCCTGACCCCCCTCCCCAGCTCAGTGACCCCGACCCCCCTCCCCAGCTCAGTGACCCCGACCCCCCTCCCCAGCTCAGTGACCCCGACCCCCCTCCCCAGCTCAGTGACCCCGACCCCCCTCCCCAGCTCAGTGACCCCGACCCCCTCCCCAGCTCAGTGACCCCGACCCCCCTCCCCAGCTCAGTGACCCCGACCCCCCTCCCCAGCTCAGTGACCCCCTGACCCCCCTCCCCAGCTCAGTGACCCCGACCCCCCTCCCCAGCTCAGTGACCCCGAC